>NW_024104292.1:1992755-2592755 GCF_003945595.2 Pipra filicauda
CCCCTGCAGTGTCACACTCCCCAGCAGTGTCACACTCCCCAGCAGTGTCACCCCCCCATCTGTGTCACACCCCCCAACAGTGTCACACTCCCCAGCAGTGTCACCCCCCCATCAATGTCACACTCCCCAACAGTGTCACCTCCCCAGCAGTGTCACCCCCCCAGCAGTGTCACACCCCCAGCAGTGTCACACTCCCCAGCAGTGTCACCTCCCCAGCAGTGTCACCCCCCCCAGCAGTGTCACCCCCCCATCAATGTCACCTCCCCAGCAGTGTCACCCCCCCATCAATGTCACACTCCCCAACAGTGTCCCACACCCCCATCGTGGGCACACTCCCCACAATGTCACCCCCCGTCCCCAGGCAGGTGTCAACGCATGTCACCTCCGTCCTCCCCAGCAGTGTCACACGCCCCAGCAGAGTTCACCCCCCCCCCAGCATGTCACCTCCCGGCAGTGTCACAACGTTCCAGCAGTGTTCACACTCCCCAGCATGTCACCCAACCCTCAAGTGTCAGCACCACCCAACAGTGTCACCGACCCCCATCATGTCACCAACCCACCCCCCCATCAATGTCAACACGCCCCCAACAGTGTCACCTTCCCCACGTGTCCACCCCACCCAGCGTGTCACACACTAGCCCCATCAGTGTCCCCCCCAGCAGGGCACACTCCCCAGCAGTGTCACCGCCCCCCCAGCATGTCCACACTTCCCCCAGCAGTGTCACCACCCCATATTAAGTCACCCACACCCCCCAGCATGTCACACTCCCCAGCAGTGTCCCCCCGCCCAGCAAGGTCACCTCCCCAGCAGTGTCACACTCCCCAGCAGTGTCACACTCCCCAGCAGTGTCACCTCCCCAGCAGTGTCACCCCCCCATCAGTGTCACACTCCCCAGCAGTGTCACACTCCCCAGCAGTGTCTCCTCGGCGCAGTCCCGGCTCCGGCCGCTGGTGGCGCTGCGGCCCCGGCGGTCGCGGGCCGGGAGAAAGGGCTCCCTGCGCCGGGCCAGGGACCCGCGGTCCGGGAGCGCCGGGAAGTCGTGCCGGCTTCTGCTCATCCATCACCCGCCGGGGCTCTACCCGGCAGCCCCGGGATGAAAGGGCCCCGCTTTGTCCATTGTCTCTCTTGCCGGCCAGTCTGTTACTGCTCCCGCGTCGGAGCGTTGATGTGAGTCCCGGTGAGCCGGGGGCTGCCCGGCCGGTGAGCTAGTGAGCAATCGTTTAGGGACAGATGTTCTATGGTTTTACCTTCCCTGCGTTACCTTCCCTGCATTATCCTCCCTGTCGTGCGGCCCTGCACCTTTGCCAGCCGCACTGCCTTTTCCCAGCCGGAGGTCCGGATCTCTCGCTGCCCCTGTCTGTGGTATCACTGACACCGTGTTCTGTGCAAAGCCACACACAGCTCCCTGCAAGCTTTCTGGTATCTGTTAAACAGATAATAAACGTAAAAAATATCTATTAGACATGCACTAGTAGAGAGTGAGGAGTTGTGCCTTGACACTAAACTACGTAGACTGGAGTGTGTGTGAGGTATCTTTGATTCTACAAGAACAACTTGTCCCAGTACCAATTTGAACACAGGATACTTGTTCTGGAAGCGCCAAGAGTGGTGATGAGTGGTGTTCCTGAAGGGTCCCTATTGGGGAGTCTTTAATCCAGTTTAATATCTTCATTATTACTGTTGAATATCTTCATCAGTGACATTGGGATTGAGTGCACCCTTAGCAAGTTTGCAAGTGACATCAAGCTGAGTGGTACAATCGACACAGCAGAAGGATGGGATGCCATCCAGGGAGACTTGGACAAGCTTGAGAAGTGGCCAACAAGAATCTCATGAAGTTCAACAAGTCCAAATGCAAGGTGCTGCACCTGGATAGGGGCAATCCCAGACATGAGTGAAGACTGAGAGAAGAACTCATTGAGAGCAACCCTGTGGAGAAGGACTTGAAGATGCTCATGGGTGAGAGGCTGGATATGAACCGGCAATGTGCGCTCACAGCCCAGAAAGCCAACCGTGTCTTGGGCTGCATCTAAAACACCTTGGCCAGCAGGTGAAGTGAGGGGATTCTGCTCCTCTACTCTGGTGAGACCCCACCTAGAGCATTGCATCCACCTCTGGGATCTCCAGAACAGGAAGGACATTGATCAGTTGGAGCAAGTCCAGAGGAGGCCACCAAGATGATTAGAGGGATGGAGCACCTCTCCTATGAAGACAGGCTGAGAGAATTGGGGTTGTTCAGCCTGGAGAAGAGAAGGCTTCTTATTGCAGCCTTTCAATTTGCAACCTTTGCAGCCTTTCAATTTGCAACCTTTGCAGCCTTTCAATTTGCAGCCTTTCAATTGCTACCTTATTGCAGCCTTTTAATACTTAAAGGAGGCTCATAAGAAAGATGGGGACAGACTTTTTAGCAGGGTCTGTAGCAATAGGACAAGGAGTAATGGTTTTGAACTAAAAGAGGGTAGATTAAGGATATCTACAACCATGAGGATGATGAAACAATGAAAACAAGTTACCCAGAGAGGTGGTAGATACTCTGTCCCTGGAAATATTCAAGACAGGTTTGAGGAACTCTGAGCATCCTGATCCTAGTGGAAGATGTCCTTGCCCATTTGCAAGGGGGTTGGACCAGATGACCCTTAAAGATCCCTTCCAGCCCAAACTATTCTGTGATTCTAAGAGCTTAATACTGCGGACATGGTCAACCCTTACTGATTGACCTGGGAGACCAAGGACGGGACTTTTCTTCCTCTGTGCTCCCAGGGAGCACAGGGAGGTCTGCTGCCTTCCTGGGGCCTGGGTGAGGGATACTGGTAGGAGACTCCCTCAGCTAATTCAGCCCTCAGATTATTATCCACTGTTGGTAGTCCAGGCTGGCAGTGACGACATTAATGAAAGAAGTACCAAGGCAATTAAAAAGGACTTCAAGGCGCTGGTCAATTAGTTGATGAGACAGGAGCACAGGTGGTATTTACCTCAGCTCCTGCAGTAGCAGGGATGGATGAGGAGGGGAATAGGAAAACCCGTCTTATCAATAGGTGGCTAAGGGATTGGTGCCACCGGCAGAACTTTGGGTTTTTTGACCATGGGGAAATTCCATCATACCTAGTCTCTTCAAACTAGATGGGCTTCATCTACCTAGCAGGGACAATAGCCCATAAGTTGGTGGGGCTGATAAGGAGGGTTTTAAACTAGGTTTGAAGGGGGAAGGGGTTGAAATTGTGCTCTCCAGAAAGGAGCCCAAAGGTGGACAACCCAAGTTAAGAGTCAAATCAGCAGCCCAGCTGAAGTGCATGTACACCAATGCATGCAGCATGGGTAATAAACAAGAGGAGATGGAAGCCATCGTGCAGCAGGAAAGCTGTGATGTAGTCGCTATCACAGAAACGTGGTGGGATGACTCGCATGACTGGAGTGCTATCATGGGTGGCTACAGGCTCTTCAGAAGGGACAGGCAGGGTAGGAGAGGTGGAGGGGTAGCTCTATATGTTAGAGAGTCTCTTGACTCTGTAGAAGTTGAAGTCAGTAACAATAAGGTTGAGTGCCTGTGGATCAGAATCAGGGGGAAGGCCAACAAGGCTGATATCCTGGTGGGAGTCTGTTACAGACCACCAAATCAGGATGATAAGGGTGATGAATTATTCTACAAGCAGCGCTACAGGCTGGGCACAGAATGGCTGGAGAGCAGCCAGGCAGAAAGGGACCTGGGAGTTTGGATTGACAGGAAGCTGAACATGAGCCAGCAGTGTGCCCAGGTGGCCAAGAAGGCCAATGACATCCTGGCCTGGATCAGGAACAGTGTGGCCAGCAGGACCAGGGAAGTGATTCTTCCCCTTTACGCAGCACCGGTGAGGCCACACCTGGAGTGCTGTGTCCAGTTCTGGGCCCCTCAGTTCAGGAAGGATATTGAGGTGCTGGAGCAGGTCCAGAGGAGAGCAATGAGGCTGGTGAAGGGACTGGAGCACAAGTCCTATGAGGAGAGGCTGAGGGAGCTGGGGCTGTTCAACTTGGAGAAGAGGAGGCTCAGGGGAGACCTCATCACTCTCTACAACTCCCTGACAGGAGGTTGTAGCCAGGTGGGGGTTGGTCTCTTTTCCCAGGCAATTATCAGCAAGACAAGAGGGCATGGTCTTAAGCTGTGCCAGGGGAGGTTTAGGTTAGATATTAGGAAGAAATTCTTTCCAGAGAGTGTAATCAAGCATTGGAATGGGCTGCCCAGGGAAGTGGTGGATTCTCTGTCCCTGGAGGTTTTTAAGATGAGACTGGATGTGGCACTCAGTGCCATGGTCTAGCAATCGCAGTGGTAGTGGATCAAGGGTTGGACCTGATGATCTCAGAGGTCCCTTCCAACCCAGCTGATTCTATGATTCGATGATTCATGGCTCCAAGGAATGCATGTGAGGAGGGGAAAGAAAGTGAGGCTGCAAAAGGTCCGTTGATTTAACAATGTGCAAAAAAGTGAAGGCTATTGGCAAAAATCCTGCCTTCATATAGGATCTTAAACTGTCTTGTGTGGAAAAGCATAAAGTTCTCAGATGGCTAAGAGTTCTGGAAATAAAATACAACCATGGTTTCAGTTGATATTACTCCTACATGTCATCAATATAGTATGATAACAGAACTGGAATTTAAATGCTATGAAAAGAAAGAAATGTCTTTTTCACATTATCATTAGACTCACTATTATTTTTTCACCAGTCAAAACAATATGGTCCTGTCTCACTTTGTGAAGTCATTTTGCAGTAGCAGGCAAAGCAGTTCTTGGTCAGTGATTCTTTGGATTGATATTTTTTTCTGAAAATCTGCTAGCTTTGACATAACTCTACTCTTTCTGGAGTTTTCCCAGTGACTTTGGTTTGTGCAAAATTCGCTTAATGACATGTTTTTTGAAATCTCACCTCAGAATTTTCATTTTGAAGATACTGGAAAATTCAGATTTTAGTGGGAAACTATCAATGAGGTTGACAGAATGCAGGTAATGCATATATAATGAGGGAATATGACTTTTTTTTAATCAGTTTTTACAGGAAGTAGGAAAGAATGAACTTGCAAAGAGATTTCTGTACTTCAGGTTATCTCAGTGCAACTAACCCAACCAAAGGTAATTTTTTGGATTAGTGAACAGGAGGTCTAGATGCACAAACATCACAGACACATGCACTGTACTCTTGTATTTGCATGCTGCTAGCTTGAATGAAGCTAAAGTGAGATTTTACTTCTCTTGGCCTATAAGAATGCTCAATTCCCTTAGAATAGTGAGGCTGAATTGCAGCTGCACAGTACCAAAATAGGAACAAATACAGACAACTCCAAGTCATGTTAATGTGTAACACTTGAAACATGTATTTCCGGGGAGGAATTCTGAAAGCAAGGATCCAGCATTTCTTACACTGGAACACCTGGTGGGCCATAGAAAGTCTCCTCTCCCAGCATTTGTGTTCATAAACTTTTGATGATCACTTTAGCTGAGCATATTTTCCTCCTTGGCAATACCATCTTAAGGGTGTTCAGTGGCTTATGCTCCTTGAGATTACCCAAAATGCCAATTACATACTAGTGGTCCTACTCCCTGCCCACAACTGGCTGGTATTATCTAAAAGCTAAACATTTCTTGTGCATAGACTTCATGTGCCGTTTACTGCAGTCGCAAAAAAAACCCCCAATGAAACCAAATCGTCTCTAAAATCCAGAAAACCACTTTTCTCAATAACTTACAAGACTTGCTTTTGTGCATAAACTTGATATTATTTAAAAACTACAATGTACAGCATATTGAAGAGGAGGGGAACAGACTGAAATATCTTACTGAAGGTGGAGCTACACTGATCAGCAAACCATTTCTTTGTCCCCTCATCAAGAGCATGGTGGCCATGCAAAGGAGTCCTGGTGAGAAACAAGGTCTTTTGGTGTGATGTACAAGCTCCTTGGGAGGAGGGAGAGCTTAGGAACAGAGCTACTGTGTAGGTAAAGTCAAAGCAGTGCTCAGCATATTACTGAAGCTGTTCTCTTGATAGCTGAAGGATGTCTTTTTTAAGACAGGAGATATTTGCTAATGCTTTTTCTACCATACTGACATTTGACATGGCATTTCAGAAGTGTGTGAGCAACTTTGGTGAACCTGACTCCTGGTTTTCCTATATCCCCTATGACTGTAGTTTTATGACTTAGTGTATGTCAGCTGAGTGGCAGTAGCTCACTTTGTGTGTGTGGCTCTAGTTTGTAGCAAATGTAGATAAAATGAGCCACAACAGACCTCGGTAAAAGAGGTAATACTTGTATGTTATCCTTGGCAGCAGCAATGGATTAAGTATGCAGGAGCTGCTGGTTCAGCTGATGCATGGTAACTCATTAATATTCAACAACCTGATCATGAGTCAGAGCCTTCAGTTTTCTTTAGCTCCTTTAAAAAGTCTTACACAGGGATTGTGCCTTGGGAAGGACCTTCCACCTTGGACAGGTATGATTTTCACAGGAGTTTAAACCTGTAGCAGCTCAGGGCTGTTCTGCACTTGAGACTCTGCTGTGAATCACATCTAAGTATGAAAAAAATCCTTCCCTGGCCTCTGGCTGCTACAGTAAATCTGTAAAAATCACTCCTGCTGAGCTGTATGGATCCATGTAGGCCTATGCAGAATGTAAATCACATAATCCTGAGAAAACTGCCTGGGCTGCATAGTAGAGAAACTGCAGCATGTACAGAATATATAAGAGCTTGAAAAGGCAGACTCTTCCCCCACAGGTGATTTGTGAGACTTATCATTTGGGTTGTGAGATATTTAACCAATACCTTATCCCTCAAACTGTTTGGGAAGATGCAAGCTGCTCCTTGCAGCATAAAAGAAAACTGAGCTGGAGTCTCAGGCAAAAATAAGTTTTATGAAGCAGATTTTTAAAAACAGGCAATTAAAACTAGGGTCTTGTACCCCTTTCTGTCAGCTAAAGAGGATTTTTATGGATATCAGCTCATTGGACTTGACTGAAGGTATGCCAGGAATGCTGAATAGGTGGCTGGGTGATGAAACTGACATATCCCAAAGGAGCGAGACACGATCCAAGAGCAATATCACCATAAAACATGTGGTAGGGTGCATCAGGAAAGAAAATTATCAACACCTCCTGCTTTTAATAGTTCTCAGCCTGTGCAGCAACAGTGAGTGGCCCATGACATGTTTTATTGACGACACCGTGGGCTATGAGACAAGCTCCATAGGTAAAGATTTTCAGGTTTGCTTTATGGCCTTTCCAATTAGCAATAATCTTTTTTTTCAATAAGATAAGAATTATCAGAAATCCTTTAAATTATAATAGATCTCTGAAATACACCTTAGCTAATTTAACATTTATAGGAAGATAATTACACAGCCAATACATACGTATTGATTGCTATAATCATCTTTACAGGCCTTCATCATCTGTCTACTGTTATGTGCACACAGTCTGCCAGATCTTTGAATTCGTATTTTAAAGTCTTAGAGGGTGACCTGTATTAAGGTTATTAGGTATTAAGATTAGAAGTATTGCTGCATACAGGAATCAAATTTCAGTTGTTTAGAAGTTTTCCTGTTTTCTGGGCTATTCTTTTAAGCCAAGTGTGTGTGGAATTCTGTGCACGTGCATAGAAAATTTTATCCAAAATTCTTCAGCTGTTTCAGAAAACTAATACATTGGTTTTAAGAAAAGTATATGATTTTGTTGGTGTTACAGAGGTGATTTACTTTAAGTAATCCAATTACCTACATGCCATGAGACTTTAAATTTGTCAGACTGGGGAGATGTGCCTTTTACAGCATCTTGGTCCTTGTCTTCCCACAGCAGCACAACCATGTCACCACATTCTGTCTGTAAAGCCATTCCTTTTTCTCATTTCATTGTCTTCACTTTTACAGACCCACATGTTCTCAGGCCAAGGTTTTTTTGGGGCCTGAATGGAAAGTTTGGACAGGGACCTCAGAAAGCCCCCTCTCAGGCAGCTGATTTCATGCTCCTCTGCTCTTCACATCCTGCTTATAATTTCCTCCCAGTCTCCTGCCACAAACTGATTATCATTATCATTATTATTATTATTATTGGTGATGGTGGTGGTGGTGGTGGTTTTGTTTATTATTTTCACAGAAACTCAGTGTCAAGTTCAAACCTTCATTTCACATTCCTAAAGCTTTGCTGTTCCTGAACTTTATTGTGAATTCCTTTTCCCTACATTTTTTTTTTCTTGATTTTCCTGGGATCTTTTCCTTTTCTGAAGCACATTTAACCATATCTGGATGCTTCTAAATTCCTTTTGTGCCATACTAGAGCTACAGCCTTTTACCTATAGGGGACTAAAAAGATCACAGAGAGTGGTGAATCTCATTGTAATTTCACCTGCACATCTGCACAAGGGTGAGGCTCCGTTTGCTTCCTCGAGGCTCACTCATTCCTCATGACCTCATTCAAAATTCTCAGTCAGGTAAAACTCCCCTTCAAATTGATAGCTATAGAGATTAATTAAGAACTTCTGGACTGGAATCAGACATCTTGTCAGAAGCCTAATTAGTGATGATTCAAAGTTGATTGTCTACAGCAAATAAAATAGGCCTTCTTGATTCTTTTCTGCTCTTCTAGGAAAGTTGAGAGTGGCTGCAGGAAAAATGCTTGTGTGATGTTGCGCTTTGTGCATGGTTGTATGTAGGTGGCTTCTCCGTGTGTGTTCAATCCTGTACAAAACTTGCTAAAAGAAAGAAGCAAACAAAAATAAAATTTTTAAAAAAGGGTTAAAATTCACAGCATTCTTTCAATGCAAAATTATTATATGAATCCTTCATGAGATTGTAAGTCTGGTAATATGTTTCATTTCCATTACTTTTTCAATTCTTTAAATTCTGTAACAGGCTGTTTGCTTTAAATTCTCAATGGGATCTGACCAAGCTACAGTCCAAGCATCACTAAAGTAACACTGAAAAACTCAAAGAGAATCTTAATGAGGATTAAAACAGCTTGTTAGATTCTAGAAACTAAGAGTTAATGGTGAATTAAAGAATGGGAACATAAACAGCCATCTGTAAAGAATTCAATAATGAATATATACAGTATGATACAGTTCCTGTAGAGACAAGACTTGCATATCTAGAGCTGAGATTATTATTTAGGAAAACATGTTCCCCATAACAAGAAAAGAAGCTAGTTTGTACTGATGATGATGATGTAGAAGCCTGACTATTGATGTCAGGCAAGCTAACTTGGGTGTTTACACTACAGTCTGAAATATGTGGTTTGTGTGAAAAAATTTCAATGAACAATATCAAAACACTAAAAATTGTCATTTATAACTTTATTTTTTGTCCCTCAGTGACCTGTAGAATTTCATTCACGCTGACATTCATGGACAGCAATTTCCAAAAAATGAGAACAGAATAGTAGTTTTTTGTGCAATATATTTCAGATATGGTGATCTTTCTCTGATTCCATTTCTTTCCTTGGCCAAGTGGGGGTGTTCTTGGCATAACATTTCTCAAGAATACGATCCACAAATACATGGCAATTCTCTGCTGACATCTGGAAAGAGTTGGTTTTAATCTCTGTTCCAGTTCTGACAGCAACCAGATAGGATCCCCACTTTGACTGGATCTTAGAAATGGTCTTGTTCTGAGAGTCCTATTACAACAAAATCCACAGCAGTGAGTCTAGGGCAATAATTCTGGAGCAATGGATTATAATTATTATAATCATTAAACACAATGTGAAATAATTGCCCCGATAAAAATGTTCTGTTTAATGTTTAAATCTGTAGTTGAGAGAAGATTTGGGAAAAAAAAAAAGTTTTGGTTTTTTGTTTGCTTGTTTGTTTTTGCTAAAATAATGAGGAGAATAAGAATTCTGCAAATAGTTTTTTCTGAACTCATTTATCCTATCTCTGTGAGTGGCTAAGTAGCTTTGGAATTATATTAATCTTGACTTAATATTTACATGGATGTATGTAGACTTTTTTGCTTTAGTACCTTTATACCTAAAAAAGAGAAAGGAGTAGTAGCTTACAATGACCTTGTTAGACAGTGCAAAAAATGGTACAAGATTTCAACTGACAAAGAAAGGTTGTGACCAAGCCAGGAAATTACTTTGGTAGTGCCAAATATAACACCATCTCTCCTATTTTCTTGTCACTCTTTAATGATTACTAAAAATAGGAGTTAAGTAAGTAGCTCAGAGAACTGATCCACTTGTCCCACTGCCAAGAATAACTGAACGTCAAAAAGGTTCACTCTAATTTTGCAGACTTTTACATTAGGGCTGTGGACTTTCTCTTTTTCTGTTACAAACAGGAGTTGTAGCTTAAGTTGCTTTTCCAAATAAAGGATAAAGTTAAATTTCATGTTTGCTTTGTCCCACACTAAGGAAATCTTTCCACTAGGCTATACTGACCCTGTTAACCTGAAAGACATGGGTCTTCGAGAACTGTCATCTTAGTAAACATCATCACCTTGACACAAAGCGTGTTTCAACTCTTATTATGTAAATCACAAGCCAACATTACCCAGGAGATAATATCATAAGTCCATATGACGATCCCTGCAGTGAACAATGTGAGATTACACTCCATTTGTACATATACAGGAATCTATGCACATGGGTCTGCCATCGAGGCCATCTATATCCCAATAATTCTGAATCACTTAACTGGTTTCAACCCAGTATGGCAGAAGTTAACAGGAATTAAATATCCAGTTTTGTAGGAATAGGTGGCTGAGCAGGAACAAGAGATGTCATTAGCGGTCAAAGCGAGTCAGACCTTTTCTGATTACAGGATTGCAGTATGCTCTCCATCCTCTGGAGAATTCACACAGAAGACAACTATTATGGCTGCCTCAACCACAGGAAGAGTTTTAATTGGTACTCACACCAAAGAATCCAACCACAAGGCACAAATCCATTAAAAAACCCAAGCTTCATTAGCTCTGTTGCAGATGGAACTGCTTGTCTCTCCAGGAACCACTCTTTACTTTATTTGTGGCAATTCCACCAGACTTTTCATGTTCCATTTCATTTGAGCTAATCTCTCTCCATCACAGCTGGCCTGCTGAGCTCTGAGGAACAGATGTATGTGGTCCCTGACTGCTGCTTGGTGAACTTGGCTTGTGCCATCTCAGTTCTGCTCTTCCGCTCCCTTTTCAATCCCTGAGTACTTTGAGCTATTACAGTGCAACTGTGGATCAGAGAAGGTTTCACAGAGAGTACTGTGAAATTTATATTTACAGGGGAAAAAAAATCTGCAACTCCTTTATCCAAACTTTATTTAACTTTATCTTTTTCCAAAAAGACCACCTCCAGTTTCCCAGTGTTGGCTAATGGACGCAGTGAGCTGGTTTTGGAACATATGTATTTTATCCCTAAACTAAATCCAGTTGTCTGAGTAAGCTTGGTACAACCTCCTATTATCAATAAATTGTTTTTTCCTGTCTCTATAAACCCCAGATTTTCCTCCCTTTTTGAATTGCTTGAAAGATCACCCTCTACAGAAAAAAGCAAGCATCTGAAGAGAGGCATTCAGGCCAGCTGTTTTTAGGACATGTTACAGGCACTCTTTCACAGTGCCTATATATATTACTAATATGCAGGAGCAGTGTGTCTTGATAAGTAGCTTTGATTAGGTATCTAAACTTGAACATGGTTGAAAATATGTTACAAAATATTACTCAAAATATATGGACTATAACCAGTCATGAACATAACATAAAGCAGAACATAATATCCAACTGAGAAAGGAGGGTTGAAACTTAAATGTTTTTGATGACAGCCTAGTTCTTATTTGAAATAACTGGCATCAGCAGCCATCAAAATCAGTAAGATCATGTTAATAAAGCATCAGCTAAGGATGTGGACTCAAAATAACACTGTATTTTTTTCACCAAATAGAAAATGCTAGGGAGGTAGCTGTGGTCTTGAGAAGAGCCAAGTGATTTGCGATACTTTCTCATGCCCATCTCTATCAGCAGAAAAAGAAATGCTGACACAAAAAAGTCTTGTGAAGGTTAGCATCGTAGAGAGAACAAAAAAATCTAAAAATAAAATCTGTTTGTTGGTTAAGGGCTATTCTATCACCAACTCAAATGGTCAAGAGGCCACTGAAGTCAGCTGGTTTTCATCCCACATGGGAACTCCACATTCTCTTTGCCAAGTGTGAGGAACGAGATACAATTCCACATGATGACCATGGGCTCATAGAGACGTTATCTGGCCCTTCAAGTTTGATTTATAGTGCTCTTTACCTGTGGAAGAAGGAAAACCTTTAAGCTGTCATCTTTAGGTTCAAATCAGATGTCCTACTTTAACTAACAGATTCTTAAAAACCTCCAAATGATCAGGGACTTCATATAGGTTACTAGGAAAAGGAAATGCAACAGTCAATATTTTTTAAAAAGAACTGCTCCTGTCCTGAGTTAATTAGTCTAAGTTCCTTATAGTTGTAGTTCACTTGGTTTATTGCCATGGACAGTATTTCATTTAAAAGATCTTCATTCAAATATGCCAATAAGGGTAATGCAGTACTGCTGTACTTTATAAATGAGAAATTGAATGTTTGATTTTTGAAGAGGTGGCTGTAATAGAACCAGGTATGACTTCTTAAAAGTTCATATTTTCTATTTGTTGGTGTGTAGTTTTCCATTCCTTAATCATTATTTATTATGTTTCATCAGACTCTAGTTTAATTTCTTGTAGACAACTGTCAAGATACAGAACATGTCTGTATTAAAACTGGCAAATTTACAATGTGCATTTACACTTTAGAGAGCAGTGGACTAATGGAAATGGCTTTTATTTACTTCTTAAAATGTAATTTTGTAAAAATTAAAAATAAAACTATAAATCTGAGTTTGCAGATTTAAAACTTTTATGCGATCAAATGCAATGTTTTTGTTTATAAAAAAATACTATGCAGAAAGGTTGATATTTCAGACTTGAAGTATTGGGTGTTACAAGAACACTGGCTCAGTCTGCTATTGAGCAAAGACTGGGCAAACCAGTATGGAAATGGTATGGAAATGTCTTGGATATCGAAAAAGCAGTGCTGTTCTAATCCAGAGTATGTGTTAACTGAATTGAACTGAATATCAGGAAGTCCCTGGTGTTGATTTGTGGATGTGCTTCCACGCCTAAAAACTAAAAAGAAAAGAAAAAAATCAAGCATTCAAGATGTTAATTCCTAGGAAATATATTTTTTTTAATAAAGTCAACTTTAAATCTTACTGTTATGAGATCTAATCAATCCTTTATAAGTATAATTATAGTAAATCCAATTTTATATTAGCATATAAGACTTTTTGATTTGTATTACTTTCCTAATTATTATAAAAACTATGGACATTTTTATCCATCTTTAATGTAAAATTCTGCAGTGTATTGGAAGAACATGACAGTACCACTCTAGATTTTAAGACAGGCTAGAGGAAAAAAGATATAAGTTACTGAGATAGCTGAGAAATTTCAGAAAACTGCCTATCCCCAAACAAATTTGGCCGCAGATTAATATGCTTTTGCTTTGGAAAATATGCATTGCGATATGCAAAGGCCTCCATCACATTTTTGTGTCACCCAAGGGCAACAGCATGAAGGGCTTTAACACAATTTAGGGAAAATATCATCAGAATTTTCTGAAATATTTCTTCTCTTGGTACAGTTCTAGAAGTCCTTGATTTATGTCAGATCCAACAGGCTTCATGACTACAGTGAAGCATATTCCATCATGTGTGATGCATGACCTTCTTTCATAACATCAGCTAAATGGAAAGATGGAACCACAGTAGCCCCATTATCTTTTAATTTTTTGAAATCTCAGAATGCCAAAATTTCTTATTTTAATATCTTCCTTTGAATTTTGAGAAGGAAAGGGCCACTACTGACAGATAAATGAAAACAGTTTTCTACCTCTTCTGGCTGCCCATGCACCTCCCAAAACCGTATGCACGTTCTTGGCAAGATGCCAGGCGTTCCTGTGCTGTTACATCGCAGTGCTGGCAAAAAGCCAAGGAATCAGCAGATTTGGTTTCCATGAGGAAAAATTCTTCCCAGAGAGTTCCTATGTGATGGGATTTTAATGTGATCCAGGATTTTTCTTAGATCTGCAAGTCTTTTCCATGTGGTGAAAGGAAGCGACATGAAGAGAAAGGCCCTAAAACCTGGCAATCGGGGTGTTTTTGGAGGTAACTCTAACCCTGCTCTTGGCCTGCTGCCCCTCACTGCACACAGGGAAACTGTGTTCAGATAATGATATCCATAACTGGGGACTTCAGAGAGCTGTGACAAATGCAGCTGATAGATTGCTTTTCTCAGGCGTTGCTTGCTCTGTTTTTCAAGTGCAGACCAGCTGCTGGAGGATGTTATATCAATTCTTGCTGTAAACCACAGCTCTTAGTTTGGGGTGCTACTTCAGCCTTTTCTGAAAACATCAATTCCCCCAAACTGAAACCGCGGACACTGTATGGGGGCATTTGATTCATTTTCCTTTAATATTTTAAGCAATATCTGTTAGCATTCAAGTTATTGTCTGCTTCCTGCAATGCTCCCTAAGATAAGAGTGGTTCAAGAATGTACGTTTGTGGTAATTAAACCGTCCTGAAAGTTGCAATGTCAGGAAATATATGGTTCTCCACTCTTTCTTCCCCTTCTCTTTTTTTCCCTCTTGCCAGCTACTTGTCTATTTATAGAAATACACCTCACCATTTACTTTGAAAGCAGTGACATGGAGAAGCAGATATTTAGAGGAAGTCCATTTACTTGACAAAAATATCCAGGTGACATTACCTTTATCACCAGTGGAGACCAAAAAAAGAATCAATTACAATACTTCACTTGGGAATGACCAATTGAATTGTGAAATATACTGACACTCTGAAGTCACTGTGGTGAGCTAAATACTGACACTTGTAAAAGTCAGGAAATGTAGATAAGATGCTGATTCAAATTATTTGAGATTAGAATGCATTTTCTATTTGTGTTGATGCTCTAGGTTTGTCTAATTTCCACCAAGTCTTATTAATCAAGGGTCAGAGAATTAGCTCAGAAGAGAGAACTGCAGAGGATGTGCACCTACTGGGTTCAGCTATGAAATTAGCTCTGAGTGCCAAATACACTGCATCCCATCCTACAGTCAGAGATCAGCTGTCAACTCCTTATTCAGTCACAGAACCACTTAAATTAATCATTTGGCTGGCTTTAGTGGTGCATCTATCATATGTCCCTATTATCCTCCTCCACACTCGCTAGCACCTTCAATTCCTACAGGTGATGGCAGAGAATGCAGGCAAGAGTGTTGCTGGATGGTCTCAGCTTGATGTGCTCTGAGTCCTCGTCCTGCTGCTGTTCAGCTGTGTCATATATTACTGCACATCGAATGACTCCTCTGAAGATGCCTGGATTCATCATCTTTGATGTTAAATTCTTAGGGAGATCCTTGGCACATCATTAGCTGGAGCCAACCTGCTTACCCCAAATGCCTCAGAATTGGTTCAGAAGCTCTCACAGGTATGCACATACCATTTCCAGGAGGCACTTTGGCTGAATGGCCTCCATTTGGGCATTCACAATGAGTGCAGTGTTCTAAGTACAGGTTTTACTTTGTCCTTTGACCTCAGTGGCAGAGAACAATATGGTTCAAATTTAATTTACTGGTGCAGATATGTTTCCATGTTGCAATAAGTAACTGTTCAGCATAAAATACTGTAACTCAGGAAGTCTGGCGAAAGAGATTGAAATATTATATATATACTGCAAAATTAATCAAATAATACGTTAAACAACTCAGTTAATTCAAATATAAAAGCTACACATGGATATAATATAATTATTACGCTTGCTTAGTAACAAGCATGTGGTTCATTACTGAAGGATGAACTCAGTGCATGTACTCAGGGGATCCTCTTTTTCCCATTCCCCTGAGCTCCATGAAGGAAAAAGGGATGAACTTCCTGCCCCGGTGGAATTGACCCTACAGACACATCCAAATCAAAAGCTTGTTTTTATTTCTAGGGCTTTCTGAAAAGCTTCTGAAGACGAAAATGCTTTGGTCTTTGCAATGTCCTAGGGGCCTCATCCAAACACTTTGTGAGCAAAGGGAATTGCTGAGTTTGCTACAGAAGGTGAAATCTCAGTGCCATAGAAATAAAAGCTGCCATCCCCTTGATCCACTAAAGTTAAGATTTAAGTTCTTAATATTGAAGAACTATACCTCCATATCACTCAGTTTTAACACTTTGAAATAATAACAGTTCAGCAACATGCTTCAGTGTAGTCAATGCTTCTTTTATCTACATAGGAAATAAAAAAACATTCTACAGGTATACTTAATTTAAATACTTAATTGAAACTGTTTTCTAATTTTTTTCTAATATATTTTGTTTAAATACTAAAAGGGCAGGTCTTGTTTACAAAATGAAGTAAAATGTTAGATTTTCTGGATTCTTTCCCTTAAATTGACTCAGGCTCCTATGTATCTAAGGGATTTGTGATTCATCATGGTGTCAGGAAGGAATGTTATAACTGATCAGTTTATTCACTGCAGTAGAAGGAAAAAATCAGGAAAGAATTGTGTGTTTATGACCTGTGATCTGAAGAAGAGTAGGTTTAAAGGCCAGAAATGACTGCTTCTACTACTAAGCTCAAGGTGGAGGCAAAGGGAAGGGAAGAAGAGGAAGACAGGTAAAAAGGGTAATTTTGCTGCATATTTTTAGTTCATATTTACATTACAACATGCTTTGGCACTGGACATCTCATGGGAAATGGTATTTTAGGTACAGTTTACCTGTGTGGAATAACTGGCAAAAGCACCTTTCCTTTTCAGGCAGGAACAAGGTGCCATTTTGCATACTGAACATTAAATAGCATGTCCATGACCCACTGGATGACGTGATGCTATTGAGTGGGCTTTGGCACTGATTCTGTGTCAACCACTGCTTAAGAGAGCAGTATCCATAACTTAGATGGATAAATAACAGGGGAAGAAACATCTGAAGCTGAAGGAACTTGCCTATGGACAGACAACAGCAATCTTGTAGGACTGGGGATTAAACATAGTTTTCTAACTCAACCTCATGCCCTGCTTGTTCAGTGATAACAGCAGAAGTGTAAAATGAAACAGAAATTGAAATAAACTCCTCTATCTCTTTCCCCTCTTTGCCCTTCCTTGCATCCCTAGTGCCTTAAGGTAAAGTTTTTACTTATTACTTCCTAGCCAAACTGTTTCCTTAAACCTCATTAAAATAAGCTTTGAATCAACCAGGATAAAATTTGGTGTTAGATAATTTATTTTGAGTAGTTATTTCTGCTTGTGAATAAGATGCAATGTGTTTATTAATATATGGATAGAGCTAAAAGGCCAAAATGTAGCTTCAGAAAAATAACTTAAAGAACACAGACTTGTTAAATAGAGATGACAGGTCATTTGTGTGTTCAAACACAGGGTACATAGAAATTCTCTATTTTAGAAACAGGTTTTCACATATGGTGTGGATGCACGTGTCTTAGAGCTCTTGAAATTCAACAAGTTTAGAAAATTGTGATGTCATCCTAAAAATCAGATTTTTTTACAAGGAAGTTCTCAAAGTGTATACAAGAACAAGCACACATTTTTTCAGTCATGTCACATGCAAAAAAATGACACTCACTCCAATCTCATTGCCAAGGGTTTACACCACATATTTTCAGTACACCTGTTATGCAAATAAAAATTGCACTTCCAACTGAAATTTTATCTGACCATGTCCACAGTCTGTAGTAAAAGTTGGCTTGCAAATGAAAAGTCAAACACTAGAGTCTGAGGATGGGACTGAAGAATTGTTAACACAGATCCTCACTTTTCCCATGTTTTCAATTAAGTAGAGGATGAGCTTCTAGATGGAACTTAATTTTGTATAAAAAAGCAGTCATGAATATAGATGCGCTGTGGGAAAAAGAGTCTGGCCAATGAACTGGAATGAGATGGCCAAGAATGCAAGCTGTAATTCCCGCAAACTCCTTTGGCAACATCTAGTTATAGGTTTGTCACAAGACAAGAATGATATTTGACACAGGAAAGTCTTTGTTTGTGTTCTCTTCCTGTAAATCTTTACACGAGCATCAATTCACAGAACTTACATTTCCTGAAAAATTACCTTTAGTAATCTCATATGGGAATTATACCCATGTTGCTGTCAACATATTTTATATTGTCCATAAATGATGGTAAGTGTGCAGAGACCCTAACAACTGCTTAGAACCCTGACAACTGCAAAACAAAGATGTTCTGTGCTGGCCTAAGCTTGAGAGAATGAGAGAAGTGCTGGAGCCAACCACATACTTTGGGAGTTTTCCAACTCCATCAGAAACCCCTTTTTTTTTCTCTTTTGGTAACAAATGGCACTAATGAGAACAACGAATTTCAGTAATTAAGTTAAGAGGCTTAAACAAACAACCTAACTAGAACAATGAAAGATGAAGACAAGAATACAGATTATTGTAAACTTGTTGTCATCATAGACTGATAACAGTTTAGTAAGCTACCTGGCATCATTATAATTCACTTAATCACAAAATTCATTCCAGAGCTGCCCATTTCTCTATCTGCTTTTCAGAACTAGGAGCAAATAAACTACATAACAGAACTGGAAGAAAGTAAATCTGAGAGTTTCTGGGGGGTGAATTGACTGCACAGGAAGTACATTCCTTGTTCAGCCAAAGAACAGCTGTAGTTTTTACAGAAAGGGACCTCAGTCCATAAGTTAATGTCTCTAGGTTTTTGCAGCATAGGATTCAAATCCCTGCTTTGCCTCATGTTTTGTGTATGATCTCGAACAATTCATTTGAACAGTTTCCACTAAAATACAGAAAAAATTCTGTATTGCAGGAGTATTGCAAAGGTTATATGATCAGATAAGATCAGATCTGATCAGACCTGATCTGATCAGATAGGATCAGATAGAGAGTTCATTTAAATATCTTATGAATCACTGTAATATTTTGTAAATTACCTTAATAATCCTGCCTTTGCATGCAGGTTGATGTTTTTCACGTTTTCCTTTCTCTGTGACATTTGTTCAATGGCTCTTTACATGTAAAGTTGCTATGCAGTTTCCAAATTTTCCCTTTTTTTGTCTGTATAATCAGTCATGGCAAACATGTTTGTAAAGAGAATTCATGTTTAGAACAGTCAGCAGAGAAATAAGGAAGGATACTTCCACTGAAGTGGGAAAAACTTCATTTTAGTCTTCAGGACAGGGATTAATGTGATTATAAAAGTCATTAATGTGATTATAAATTATAACATGATTATAAATAAATGGAACAAGTGAAGCTTCTTTCCATCTCTTCAAGCTTTCCCAGCAATGTAACAGGATGCAGTAAGTGATGGTAACGAGTGGTCTTGAACTGGAAATGTGCTGCTTAAAGACCATTGATTGCAATTTGTCTATATTTAAGGCGAAGAAGGTATATATAAAATATTAATTATTTTTTTATTTATTATTTCAAAGTGTCTTCAAAAAGGTTCAATTTATTAAGGCAAAACCAGTTTGATAGTGGCAGTTTGGGGGAAAAACCAACACAATGATATACAACATGTAGAAATACCCATGTATGTAACTTGGATGTTAAAAAAAATGCTGAAAAAAATTATGTGAGAAGCTAAAAATATGAAGGGAAAATGTTAGCATGATAAAATGTAGATTTTTAGTGTATGTTGGAATAAAAGTATATCTTGGCATAAAATTGTCCTGATTTTGGAAACAAATCATCAAACTCTTATTAGAAGACATAGAATAGGTAAAATTCATAAAAATAAAATACAGATGCTGTACTTCTACAGTATAAGAATAACAAATTTCTTTCTGGCTTGTCATGGTCTGAGGGAAATATAAAGCACCTTTAAGTAGAATTAAACACTTCTAATTCAGTGGACACAGATATTTTGCATACAAATTGATCTGGGAAATCTTTATTCCTCGTTTTTAACAAATTCTAGAATAGCAGGAAAATTCTAGAAGACTGAAAGCGAGTGGGCCAATATTCAGAAAAATCTGTCGAGGTGACTGAAGTCAGTGTTGGTCAATTAGTCTGACATCTGTTCCAGAAAATATAATAGGAAAGTTGGGAAGAAAATCAGCTGAGAAATAATTAAAAGATGGAAATAAAATTAATTCCAGACAACATGGTTTTATGAAAAACAGATCATGTCAAAGAAATCTCACTTTATTCTTTGATGAAATTGCAAGCTTGTTTGAGTAATCTGATTTTTGTAAAATATTTGAATTTGGCAGCACAGCATGTTCTGATTTAAGCATTGGCATCATATACCATTAATAAAGCAAATGTTTTATGAATTAAAAACCGGTTAAGTGATAGATCTTAGAAAGAGATTGTCTCTGGGAAATTATCTACAGCTGAACATACTTATAATGGAGTTTCATGGGGATCAGTAGCAGACCTGATACCATTCAACAACTTCACTGATTATTTTTTAAAGCAAATAATAAATCACTTATGATAACATTTGTAAAAAAAAACTGGAAAAAACCCCCACAACTTGTTGAAATAGTACATAAGGAAAAGGCAATGAGGTAAGATGATCTGGGTCTTTTCAGATATGGGACCCTGAAAAAGACCTAGGGATCAAAATGAAGGAATGCCCTAATGTGAAGTCTCAGCATGGTAAAAGTGCTAATGATTAACTCTAATTGCAAATGCAACTCTATTTGCAAATGCAACTCTTCTGTTCTCTGGATTCAGGCTCTTTCACATGCAGTCAGTGCTGATGTCTGTGCTGCACTTCTCTACACTACCTCTTGTGCTGGTTGCTATAAACTGAGACAGCTCAGATGCCTTGGATGCCTCTGCCAGCATGAGGTAGTTTTGCCCTTGATCACAATCACACTACTTTCACAGGGAGAACATAATGGGTATTAAATAACCCTTCAATCTAGGAGGAAGGAAGTAACAAGAACCAGTGTCTGGAAGATGAAGACATGCACATTTGAGTTAAAATGTATTATTGTTAGTATGTATACATCACTGAAAGAAATTATCAGGGGAATGGCCACCTTTAGTCAAGTCTGTGCCTTTAGAAATATATAATTTTTTGAAAGGGCGTGAAAAACACCATATGACTTTCTCACTGTTGTTTTTAAGAACAGTGACCTGGTTGCAAGTTCTGTTTACTGCTCAGAACAATCAGTTTGCTGACACTGATTTTGAAGTGGAAAGAGTTGCAATCTCATACTCACAGGCAGAGAATATAATATGTACAGAAGAATTTGTATACAGAAGAATTTGTAAAGAAAAAGAAAGTTCATACTATAAAGCACTAAAAGTAAAATCTGAAGCTCTGCTCTCAGGCAACAAGCCTGCCAATTGAAAAAAAAAGTCTTTTAGATTGGTCCATGGCTAATGCTTTTCAGATGACAGAAAGGGTATGACCTTGAGAGGTCATCCCCTATCTTAAGTCAAGATCAACTCCACTGAAAGCAGATTAAGAGAAAAATGAAATGCCAGTAATGTTAAACTCACAGGTATGAAAAATGTCCTGCAACAGCATAACTGGCTTCTAACCCAACTGAACTCCCCCCTAGCCCAGGAATCGCAGGGAAATAGCAGCTTCTCATGCAATTTGTGAATGTGTGGACCCTTTCAGAAGAATCCTTAAAATTCCCCAAATGTGCTGTTTTGTCAGAGACTGCAGGCTACAACACCAGAAAGCACTGCAGCTAAATCTGTGTATTGTGAACTAGTTTGGGTCAAGGATTAAAGAGTGTCCTGACCCTGAGTAAATCCAGCTAGTGTGGAAGTTCTGAACAGGTTGTATTTCAACAGCATAATGAGAATGAGTTCAACTACAAGTGATTGAACTTCTCAAAATAGACAAGACTTCTTATTCAAAAATATACTCTTTTGAATTCAGTTTATAGTAGGACTCTGTAGTTAGTATCCTAACCTACCTATAAGTCTCCTTCTGCCCATTGCTGAAACTGTAACCCCTCCAGACTTTTCCTGTAGAATCACTTATGCTATCTGACAATAGTATCCTTACGGATCTTTAACTTAGAGTTATTGATTTGGAAAACCAGAGTAATTTGCAATGCAAGAGTGATATTGAAATATTTTCTTGGTAAAATGACCTTAAAAATCACACCTTATTCAGTATTTTTTAGTTGGGCTATGTTTGTACATCTTCAGTAAAATTTCATTTAGGGAATGTTGCTGTAAGATGGGCTGGCTGGGGAGCATGCTGGAGGCAGCATTCATTTTCCACTATGAATCATTTGGCATGTAAATGTTCCCCCTCTCATTAATGATTAAAATAAAAATATTGAAATATTGAATACAATATTGAAAGAGATATCCCCCATCCTTCTAGACAAAATATTGTAAGAAGTAAAAAAGTTCTGATATAGCTGCTTTGCAAACTATCTGAACTTCTACTTGTGTATGACAATGATTTACACAGTCTACTCAAATTATATCTTACAAACCCCAGACAGAAAGCTAAAGAAATGTTGAACTTGACATTGCATCAATTTTAATAAGCAAGGCTTGACCTAAAAATAGTCCAGAGGAGGCCACAAAGATGATCAGAGGGCTGGAATAACTCTCCTGTAAAGACAGGCTGAGAGAGCTGGGCTCTTTGGCCTGGAGAAGAAAAGGCTTTGTGGAGACCTTACAGCACCTTTCAGTATCTAAAGGGGCTACAAGAGAGCTGGGGAAGGACTCTTCACAATAGGGGGAATGGTTTTAAACCAAAAGAGAGCACATTTAGATTAAGTACTAAGAAAAAATTCTTTACTGTGAGGGTGGTGTGACACTGGAACGGGTTGCCCAGAGAAGTTGTGAATGCCACATCCCTACAAGTTTTGAGAAGAGTTTAGCTGGGGCTTTGAGCAACCTGGTCTAGTGGAAGGTGTCCCTGCCCATGGAAGCAGGGCTAGAACTAGATGATCTTTAAGGTCCCTTCCAACCTAAACCATTCTATGATCCTATGAATACCATTCACAGGTCCTTTCTGCTCCCACTCACTATCATAGCAGTGTCTGTCGAGAATAATGTATTTGGCTCTATGGGTTTGAATTTAAAAAGTAAGAAATTACTTTTTTACATTTTATATGTATTGTGAGAACAAATTTGGAAACAAGGAGTGTAGGTTATGTCATAAAGGGACTTGCACTGGTATGAGGGATTAACTGGGAAGTAGTCGGGGTAGGAACAGAGCAAGATTATCCTGTCAGAAGAAGGGTAGATGAGCTCAAGGCAGATGTGAAACACCACCTAAAGTCTCTCTTTTCAGGTTAGTCTGTACTGGAGCCCAAATGCCCTGATGGCCCAGCTCTTGTCCCAGGCTTGCTTATGTAGGAGCTCTGGCCAAACATCTGTACAGGCACAGTTGGCTCGGGCCCTGGCTTGATCTTGCACTGCTCCAGCAAGTGGTACAGACATCACAGGGCTGCACAGGCTCTCTTCTTATGTCCTGTGTGATGCCAACACACAAGGAAAAGATTGTACCTGGCCCAGTTTTAAAGATCTTAAAAGACAAGTCTAAAGTGAAAGTCAGGAGATGGCAGAAACCAACAGATGCAGCACAAACAGTAAGATGTGTGGGAATTTCCCCAGGAACGCTGGATCAGTTGTCCTTCCGTTAAGCAGCTATTTATACACAAGGTGAGAATCTAGCTTTAACAGTCAACATGCAACATGTAAATCACCTCTCAAACTCAGATCAAACAGATGACATTGTCATTTTCTCCCAAGACCAAAGGCAGCAGCTTGTGTCTCAGAAGTACTTTCTCTAATAGACATCACAAACATTCTCTTTTGGGATAATGTTCACATCTCCTACTATTTGCTTTGCAGTGCCAGCCCCACTATGCTCAATAAACAACTCCACCGTGACCCTCTGGAGGCAGTTGGTAATAATGACTCTCTGGGCACTGCTGGATGAGAAATGTTAAGAAGGTTATATGTTTACTATCCAAATTCCAAGGCTTGATGATCAGGAGGATGGACAGCAGCCAAAATAGCCTATCCCAGTAACTGTAGGGTATTAATTCTTTTCCTTTGTGGGCTTACCAGACTGTCTTCCCCAGTTTAGCAAACACAGGTGGAGGAGACACCTGTGTTAAATCATCCCTGGAGGTGTGCAAGGCCAGGTTGGATGGGGCCCTGAGCAACCTGGTCTAGTGGAAGTTGTCCCTGCCTGTGGCAGGGAGTTTGGAACTAGGGGATCTTTAAGGTCCCTTTCAACCCGAACCATTCTATGATTCTACGATTACATAGTTCTATGAGATGAAATTGATAGAAGAGAGGAATTCAAATAGACTCTCTGAAACAGGTCACACATTTCTTTTGCTCAAGTAAATCAAAACCTCAAGCCTAGTATATCAGAGGAGGGGAATGTGAAAAACACTTTATGTAGAAGATAGAAGCATTCTTTTAGATTGGTGTTATATTAACCCTTGTTACACTGTGTTACTTATGTGGAGAGTAAATTACTCTGTGCTTTAAGAAAGCACAGTTGGCTCATTGATGACAGACCTTGAAGGAAAGCCTTTAAGCTGCCTCAGGATGGGTTCAGCAAATGTATTTCTCAGTCCCCTGCAGTGTGGATTGAATTTACTACTCTGCTCCTTGTCTCACAGGTTATCTAAAACAGTCCTTAATAATTCTGTTAAAACTCTACTTATGTTTTAGTATAAGCACAAGCTTATATTGCTGTAACTTTCTGCCAGTTACTCTGGCAAAAACTCACATACAGATTCAGTTACACAAGTGCACAGTTATCAGCATATTCTTGTGTCTACAGTAGCTATCCTCATCTGAACAGCTCTGTACAGGCACTTCTTCATTGCCTGGAATTGTAGTCACACTGTGCTGAATAAAGCACTGTATGCTATGCTGCTGTCTTTCTTGCCTGAGGACAGAATTAACCCCGAATTTTTAACTTGAACCATTAAAAGCCAAAGGTGGTGTAACCGCAGAATGACAGCTTTTCCTCTATACCTCCAGCTGCTGGAGTCACAGTTAGCTTTGCAGAAGTCTTTGAACTTGTGAGTTTCCTTTGGTGTAATGCACAAGTACAAAGAGTATAGGCTTCAACTGTGAGTTTTCATACAGCTGCAGGCTTCAGCAGTCCTGAATGTATAAACTTCAACAAAAGTGATGCGGTTGATTCCCTTAATATTTACTTAAGCACTGTAGTAAGATTTTGTCATAGAACATTCATATTTTCAGTGTTATCTTAGGGCTTTGCTACTCTGAAGTAATCACTAAGGAAGCAAAAAACAACTACCAGCTTAGAAGATGAAGGAATAGATGTCAAGTAAAGAGCCACTGACCACCAGAACATGAGAAAAGAATTAACACATTTTAAGAGGACAGCGGCTGATCTGTGGTGGATGAATCACAGTTCAGTGTTTCTGTCACTGCTCCAACTGACTGACCTACAGACTGGCTCCAGACCAGGGAACAGTTTGACCAGTTATCAACCCAGAAAAAAATGCTTCAGCAACTGAGCATGTGAAATAGAGAAGGAAAAAAGAAAAGTGATAATGAGATTCTATATGGAATTTTGTGGGGAAAAAAAATGTATATAAAATATTATATAAGTATATACTTATATATACTAGTATATATTATTCTAGAAATAATGGAATAACACACTGAAGGTGATAGTGCCGGGGAGGGGAAAATAAAAAAGAGAAATTTTTGTCCGAGTTTGGAAAGTATGAAATTTAAGAATTTAGAAAATAACAGACATTAATTAAATAAAAAGTGAGGTGGCCTGTTTAGAACTGTTTATTGTGGAAATGCAAAATCTCGTTCTAAATGTAAATAATGCATATCCACATGGAGAATGTGCAGCCCATGTAGAGGGGTTACCTCAGTCTGCAACTGTATAATTACATCAGTTCATGGTGTAAGTAAGTAAATGAGTTCCTCATGCAGTGAGTAATTAGACATTGAATAGAGATGGAGTGTCAGTTCATGCACTGTGTGCATGAAAACTGAGACAAAAGGCATACGCGTGATTATTTCTACACAGAGTATGTACATCTTCATTAGTTATATAAAAATGTGTGGAAGCTCTTTTTTCCTCCATTACCTGAGTCACTGAAAAATAAAACTTTGAGAAATACAAAAATGGAGAAAGTTTCTCAGCTATTTGGAGAAGTGAAGAATACAGGAGAAAAACGTAGTATTCAGAAGAATACAGGAGAAAAGTGTCATGGCTAGGCTTCGTGAACGAAGATCTGGGAAGGACTCTACTCACATTTGCTACAAGCACGCTGGTGGCTAGAGAGGCAAATACGAGACAGACAAGTCTGGTTGCAAAAGGCACAGCAGAAGGACTCCTTGGATGGTGACAGGATACAATTCTTTCTGCGTTGTCTTTTCGATGGTGATCCTGCGTGTGTTGTCAAAGCAGAGTTATAGATGGTGTGTCTCCAGACCTCCCGACTGGAGGCCAGGGTAGACCAGCAATGAAGATCAATGTGGCCAAGGCTGAAATGTTGCTTCAGGGAGTCCTTGTATGTCCTCTTCAGGGCTCCTCTCTTGTGGCAGCCAGTGGCAAGTTCACCATAGAACACAATCTTAGGGAAGCAGTAGTCCTTCACCCTTGACATGTGTCCTGCCCAGTGCAGCTGTGTTCTCAACAACATGGCCTCAATACTTGTAACTCCAGTCTGTTCTAGAACAGACATATTAGTTACATAATCTGATCAGTGGATGTTTAGGATTGTATGGAGGCAGCGTTGATGGAAGTGTTCTAGGAGTTGCAGGTGGTGGTGGTAAAAGGAGAAAAGTGTAGGCTCATAAATTAATAATGCTGAAAGGCAGAATATGACGGGAATATATGAAAGGCAGAATACACCAATTCTGTGGGCACAGGAAAGATTAAGCACCAGTTTCTTCAGTAAGTGGAGGTGCTGCAGCTGTCTCATGAATGTAGGTTGGCCATTGATGCAACTTCAGTGTTTCATTTGGTAGTAAGATGCAGGATTGATGTGCTCAGTAAATGGATCCTGGATGATGCTTTCTTCAGCCTTTTCAGGCTGCATTGGTGCCTCCAGATCTTCTTTTGTGTCACTGCAACTTCTCCTGAAGTTATCACAGCATTTTCTGCCTTAAGTGCTGCAGTCAGTTTTACCATGGCCTGATCTGGTACACAGTGAGTCCTAGTTAGAGGATGCAGGATAAACCTTCTTTATCTGTTAGTAATAACACAACTGGCCAAGACATGTACCCAGGGCAGCAAAGAAGTTGGATTGCATGTCTGGGACCTTATTCTCCTCCCTGCATTTTAAGAAGAAACTCAGTTTTAGAGAGAGGGATTCTGTAGCTCAGCTGTAGGCAGTCTGTTCCCTCTAGTTTTCTACAATACCACAATAAACAGGAATAAGTAGAAGAAAATATGAAAATTTTGAGCACAAAACCAAAGCAATTCTTGCAGGATGCATGAAATATGAATGTGTAAACAAAGCAAAAGGACTTGAACACCTGCAGTGATAAAGATTGTTTTGCAAAAATACTTTTCAATATTTAAATAACCGGTTTTGGTAGTCTTTGGGGTAACAATATAGCTGAATTGCTGGCCATTCCCTACAATAGAAAGTTAAGGGATATCCGGTATAATTTTACCGTAATAAATAGAATCCAAAAAAACCCAAACTGTAAGGCTGCAAAGCAGCGTGTTTTCCTGAACTGCTTTGCCCTCCGAAATATTTTGATGGCATGACATACACTGTTTATTGTTTTACATGTCTTTATAGCCTTCAGCCTCTCTCTCTGTCAACACATTACTCTTCAGCTTCAGTGTGCTCTTCTGTCTTCTCTGGTGCCGTGGGAACATAAGGCAAATGATTCTACTGTTCTCAGCTAGAAATTGTTTTTCATTATAATTTCAAGAGGGGCTTTGAAGTATCTACTTAGGCTCTCAGAGCTAATAAAAGACAAGGCAGTTGCTATGCTACTTGTTGATTAAATGAAAACCAGACCTGATAACATGTGAAATCTCCCTAAGGGAGGTGTTTCTCTTATGGAGATGAGTACTGAAAAGTTAAGACCTGAAGCTGTATGTCTAAGGTTAAATGCCTAAATGGTCATTTTAAGCTCTGAAAGCAATGAGCTGGCTATCTCGAGCCAGAGTGTCAGTGGGTGTAAAACATCACTGACAGTAACTAACCTTTTGAGCACTAGAGGTTTTGAGAACAAAATGTCCATTTTGTATTCCAAGCATTAAAAATCCTTCTTGGTCAAAGGAAACTAAACTTAAATTTTAATTTAAGAACTAAATGAAAAAGAATTATTTTTCTGAGGTGCTATGTGACAGAAAATTCTAATGAAACCCAGGAAAAGAGAAGATACTCAGCTCTGCCAAAACCAAGATAGCATATTTAAGGCCATAAATAACATGTAGTTTCATACTTGTCATAGTTTGAAAATGAGTTTCTAGCGAAAGCTCCAAAATGTACGTTTCTGAAACAGAATATAGACCTCTAAATTCAGGACATCAGTCTAATCTAAAGCCCTGAATCTGTTTAGACATTGGAAGTTTCTTAAGTTTGTTGTACCCCTTAAGTGAGACTTAACAGATTCTAAGAGCACGAGTTCAGAACTAAATATAAGTCATGATGATGTCTACTGTGAAACACAACAAAAAGAGGTGCCAGAGTAGTTAATTCATTGATGGGTTTATATATTAAGTTTAAAATATCATGCTGAAAACCACAATTCTTTTTTTTTCCCTTTACTCTTGAAAATGAGCAACTGTGCAGCAAAGGATATAAAGAGCCATGAGACCAAAGAAAGAATAGGTAAGAGAAAGCATAATTTTATAGTCCAGTTATTGAAACAGTGTTGGAGGGAACAGAACTGGTTTTGCTCTGTGCATCATTTCCTTTTATGTCTGTTTGTCTGATTAAATTGAAATGCAGAAGCAATCCACAGCAGCAGAATAGAAAATGCTATTACACCTTGTAATATACAACAATATATACAACACTTGTTGTATTTTTGGTCCTACACTGTGGTTACCGTGTGAACTGCTTGAGGAGTGGCAAATGTACCTATAAGCTTATGGTTATCCTCTTAGAGCAGAGGAGATCTGAGTTTAGTTTCCTTAAGATAAGAAGGGCTTTTTTCTGTTCCAGTTATCGGCAGCAAGACACCTGATCTTGTAGCTGCTCACAAATTAACATAGATAACAGGAGTCTGCATTCTGGCATGACTGAGGAGCAATCATCAATTAGACAGAGACATTGCATGGCAAAGCTCAAGACACAGAGGGATGCATATTTTTCAGATACATTTCTATCTCCAGCTGGAAGAACCAGCCAGCTGCTGTCAGCACCCTTCTCTCCCATGTGTGTTTTCCACCCCTACTCCGGGTTGTCTAGATTTGAGGTGATACATCACTGTCTCTTGAATCATATGACTTTCTTTGAATGGGGTTCTATACAGAGGTCATCAAGATGTGTTATCTACCAATGTATTTCATGCATATGGTGTGTTAACATTTCAGTGATTGCCTTTATGATATATACTAGGTGAAGAAGTAACAGTTCGCTATCAATGTGTTTTTAGACAGTAATATACCAGTTTCTGCAAGTAAAGATACTTAAGATGTTACAATAATATGACATTTATTCTATTGATTCTTGCTTTCTTAAGGGGAGGTTAAAGTAGGGAGATTCTCCTAGGGCGGCAATGTCCACAGATATTTCCCACTTTATACCTTTATTTCACTTTTCTTTTAAGTTTCTATTTTATATTATGATATGGAGTTGTTGTTGTTTTATTTAGGCATTGGGGGTTTTTTGCCTTGAATAACTCCCTTTTTTAAAAACATTCTTATCCTTAACAGTTAGATACAGAGAAACAGATGAGTAATTTCAAGCTCACAAAAGAAAATTATATGCTGGGATAATTTTTTATTTATTGTTTCAAATTTTCTTTATTGCACTTGGCAATTGCATCCAATCCATGCACTGAAAAAAAAATTCTTTTATTTCCAAAACAAACAAAAATTCCAGTTGCATGGTAACCCACCCACGTACTAAGTCCTAGAAATATCAGAGCCAGAGGAATTTGCCAAAGAAATAAAGTGCTTTTAACTGATTTCTTCATATCATAATAACAGGGATTTTAACTATTACATCATAAAAAATGATGCTGTAGCCATATTTGTTGTCACTGAATTTAAGGGAGTTACATCATTGGAGAAGGAGATTGTAGCTCTTCCCAAGCATTTTGTCCTTGTGCAGCCTGCAGAGGGGAGTTTGCCTCCATCAGAAAGGGGAGGTCTCATCAGGTAACATGCTCTCTTTGTCAGGAAGTAACTTTACTTTAAAGAAAGCATGAACTCTAGATTCACAGAGTAAGAGTACATATGAATAAGGGGCATGGGGGGATGCAGGAAGGCCCCTCAATGTTTACCATCCATCTAATGGTTACAGAGGAAAAAAAACAGACACAGATGCGTGATTTTCCTCTGGGCATTTCACATGAACATGATAGCTTCAAAGGCTGCAGTTACTTGGCTCCTCTGATGATGTGGATCCACTGGAGGTATGTTTCAAGAAGCTGGGAGGATTTATGAAACTGGTTTAAGTGCCTTGCTAAGGGTTACACGATAGGGAATCACAGTTTAACCCCAGCCAGCAACTAAGTACTATGCAGGTGCTCACTCACTCTTCCCCTCATTCCCAGTGGGATGAGGAGGAGAATCAAGAAAAAAAAAAAGTGAAACTCATAAGCTGAGATACAGACAGTTTAATAGTTGATACAAAGTAAAATTTACTAACACTAATACTAACGAGTGATGTAGTGCCATTTTTCAGCTGTGTTCTCAGCCTGCACACACACAGAGGGACATGATATTCAAGAGGTATGACTCTTCACAAGCACATGAACTCCAGAAGAGAACTGTTAATCTTTGGGAGGACTGGGGATTCAGCAGACTGACAGAGGTGAATCTCTGCTGAAACGAGCCATATTTCATTCACACATTTCATTCATGCTCTCTATATGCCCCTAGTTCTGTGAGCAACACTTGGTCCTCAGATTTGCCATAGTTCAGTCTGATGCAGCTGCTTGTTGCAGCCCAAGCTATGTGGTGTTTTTCATTGCCCCTTCATCTCTGCTTCCTGTCCCAAGTCCTTTACTCGCTGTATTTTTGACTCTGTGGATGTGACAGAAGACATCTCTTTTCACATTTTCAGGTCTATAAATCTGTGTCTTGATTTAAGTGTCCTCTCTCTTGCTAACCACAAAAACATCAACCAATTCCAGTCCCAGTAATACAGATAGGTTTGCCCAATCTGTCTGGTCCCAAATCTGGACAGAAAAAGGGCAATTGTCTCTTGCTCTGTGGTGGTCACAGGGGGTGTCTATGCTACCTGTGCTCTCCGGGGTGGACTGTCAGACTTCTAGTGGTCTAGTTTCAGCTGGTGTGGTTGATCGATCTGAAAAATAAATGGATGAAACTCAGACACTTGATTTAGGTATGGTGCTCTTGGAGCAGATTTGCTGCTGGAATGAGACAGGATTCAAGAGAACCAGCTGGAGTCTGGTATGTAGGATTTTATGGACTAAAGCCAGGGAGCTTAGTTAATAACTCAGCAAGACAGGCTGCTCCATGTCCTAATTGGCTGACAACTTCAGGCCCTGAGTGCCCAGTTATTCATGCAGGGGCCAGCACAACTGAAAAAGATCTGTATTGGCTACAGCTTTCATAGTTGGTGTATTCTGTCAGAAGTGGTTCGATTAATCTGTCTCTTTGTAGTCAAAACATAGGTTGCAAGTGGCTTGTGAGCTGCAGAACCTCTGAATCAAACCATGAACTTGTCTCAGTCTTTATAAAGAACTGATGTGAAGTTCTGTTATTTTGTCAAGACAGTGTCAGATCTGAGGTCCAGAAAGCTTACAGTCTTCTGTATCATCTCTGTCTTTAAACCTGAGCTGGAGATAAAACAGCATATGCGATACCAGGTAAGAATATGCTGCTCCACGGAAGTATCTATACTCTTAGTAGTTGTGAGTGACAAACCTGTTGTAGTGGGTAACCATATCTGATTGCAAGGGGTCCTTCCCTAAGACCTGTCTTACTTGAGTCTTTGCCTTTGGCCATTTTGTTTCACAATTATGGTCTGAGTTGAATCCCACTTACAACCACCAGCCTATAAGATTTTTTAGGCAGTATAAACACTTTGCAATCAGTTGGCCAAACCTGTAGAAAGCATCCTGTAAAGTACATGCGTCAAAAACAGTGCCCTTGTGATATTCAGGTTGACAAAGGATTTGAGGGAATGTCTTGGGAGAGATGTATGTGCACGTAGGGCGCTGAGGTGGGGAAAACAACACTTAGGAAAGAAACACTCGTCAATCTCCAAACAAGTGTTGAGAGCCTGGTCCTCAAAGCAAATAAAACAGAGCTTTTCAAGAATGCTTTTTTGGGGGGATGAAGTGCTGGCTGAAAAAGGCATGAAACTTTTCTAACAAAAATAAGTCTTCTCTTGTTTGCTTCCTCCTAAGTTCAGTTAAACAGAACTTTGTATAGTCTTTGTAAATAAAAGAGATTGGTGAGACACCTGATTTGAACACTCATACCTCCTGCAATCTGAAACAAGCTTCAAGACTCAATTGTTTTGCTAACCGGGAATGTCAAAGGAGGTACTGTAGAGAATCCCTTATGGAAGTGAGTTAAGAAGAGAAACAAAATCTTTGAGCATCAAACAGAAAATGATATAGCTGAATTATCCCTGTGGAAAATTGTGGCACTGCAGAACACAGAAATGAAAGAGCAGGAAAGCCACTGAGGCAGTGGCAAGACAGGCAGAAAATATCTACAGCTGTATATGAAATTATGTGGAAAATAAGGGAAGAAGGGAGGTCATGTAGTTTAGAAGAGAAATTATGCCAAACAGGTAGTATGTGTGGGCAGCAGGGATGTTGAGGATGAGACTGATTTTGTTAGTATTGTAAAAAAAGGAGCAGCAGGACATTAGAGTGCGAAAAGGGCTGAAAGAAATGAAAGGTGACATGAATGTAGAGAGCCTGAAGAGAGAAAGAAAATCTTTCAACCTCCAAAGAGCCAACTGTGATTATGCAGCTGTCAGCCCTGCCCCTTTAATTAAGTAATTGATTAATTAAAATAAAGCACTTAATCTCTCCATTTACATATTATGCCTCCCACTAACCAGCGCTGACTGTGAGGTCCTCGTCAGAAAGCTCCTTCCTATTTGAATTCATGTTGGTTCCCAAACATATTACTTTGTAAATAGGAAATGACAACATTGGCTCAGTGCCCCAGTATCGTCGCAGCATTGCCATATGTCAGTATCATGCTAAACATAGTAAGCAGAAGACCCAACAATATAATTATTGAGGACATCTGTCAGCAGCACAAGCTACATCTGGGATTAGTAGCTGTAATACTCGAAAGACCTATGGAAAGTCCTTTTTTGTTGGCTTGGGTTTTCAAGAATAGGAGCCAGGTCCTCAGCTGGTGTAAATTTAAGCTATTCAAAGAAGCTAATGAATCCAGCATCAGCTGATACTAGCTAAGGATCTGACACTGAAAATGAGGCCAATGTCATTAAGTATGAGATTTAATATTTTCTTTGTAAAGGTAGAATGCCTCAAAACAATCTGAGTTTACAACACAGAAGATCCTTTGTTAGTGGAGCCACCAGGTAGAAAATGTCTTTTATCTCAGATCTGAAGGATTGTGGACAAGTTTGGAAAGATGCTGAAAAACATTAAAAATTCTCTTTAATGTTCTTTATATATCAGGCATGCAGTAGTGTGATTTTATATTTCAAATAATTATAGGTAGAAAAAAAAGAATCTTTCAAGCACATTTAACACTTGCTAAATTTTCTGCATCCACAGCAGAGTTTATCTTGTAGTCTGACCAGGCAGACTGTCCTGTGAAACCAGTGACACATACAGATTATAGCTATGTATTAATCTGAGGGCAAGCTCCTGTTGGGAAGCCAAGTAGCTGCATTAGTGGAATGGTGCATTTGAGTTAATATCCTCTGTAGAAATCATATAGCCATGTTTGTACCATGCTGTGCTCATTCTAACATACCACAGTTCTCATCAAGACTTAATATTTCAAACACCAGGTTGTCCTAATATTGGTTTTATGGCATGTGGGATGGAGTCTATCTATGTTTAAATACATGGCAAAAAGGCTTCGCTCCATGTGTCTGTACACAAGCCCTGAGGATTTCCAGTCAGTTCACAGCCCTGTTGATAGAGCACCAACTACACAATGATGAGTTGCATCACTGCCTTCAACAGAGAAGCCGAAGGGATTACGCCTAAGAATTGTTAACAGGCAGATTTTGAGCAATAACAAGAAATGTTGCTTTCTGAAGAAAGTGCCTTGTGATATATTAGATAAGAAGGGTTAACCTCCCCCTATAAAAGCTATTCCTGCATGTGTCACATAAAACTTTTCACTCCTTTACGCTATAGATTGATGAACAAGGGCATATTTGCCCAAAGTCAGGTTTGTAGTAAGGAGAAAACGAGCTTATGTACTGAACTCTCTCCCCATTAAAAAAAAAAAATTAAATTTTTTTTTGTTTTGCAAGATTTCTTTGAGCCCTAAATCCACAACCTATATGTAACAAAGGATTATAATAAAGCAGTAGATTACAGAATTTACAGAAAGTAGATTTTTTTCCTTAAACTGAGAAAAATCCTTTCTAATGTAAATACACTGCATGTTTTGGGGGATCTAACAGAGGTATGCCTCTTCACCTCACTCATTCAGCAGGAGATTCACTGAGACACTTATGCTTATGGATGTGTATTCATGTGCTTGTACACGAGCTAAGTGTTTAAACTCTTCCAGCAAAAATACAGCCCATAAAGCCTGTAGGTCTACAGAGTGATTCAGCTGGTTAAAGTGTCTACTTTAACTTTGATGCTTTGAATTGCCTTCCTGAGGTGTTTATTGCTCTCTCATGACTGTCGAGGAAGCATATGGAGTGTAATGCCCTAACTGAATGCCTCTGTACATTGCCCCCAACAACATACCCTGTTCAGACTGGCAAACAAGGTAGCCAATTAGCCAAGGTTAGAAATATTGGTTATTGTGATGAGACATGAAAAAGTGAATTCAGAAGAAAAATAATCTGATACAAACCTATGACTGCACCCAAATCCATCAATATATTTTCATTTACATAACACATAAAAAGCACTTTCTTTCCAGAATTCAGTTGTGCCTTTCCTAGACAAGACAGGAGGGAAAAGAGGCCTGAAATGCAAAGGGGTGGGAGAACAGAATGTAGATGTGCAATGTCTTGTTGCTGGTGGTACTTTTCAATGACCTGGTCACTGCTTAAATCTTGTATGAGTGTGATGGATGAAAACACATAATTTTTCATTGACTGCAAGTACTCTTCTGTCAAAGGCACTATCTCAGTGAGCAGTGGTTTTGCTTAATTCCATTTTATAATAAATCAGAAAAAAACTCCTCTAAAATTGTTTCAGGCCTCTGGTCTCACACCAGTTCATCCTCTCCTCTTCACATGACAGAGTTTGATTTTCAGGAATTTTTTTCCTCATATAAATAAGGATAACTGTGTTGTATTTTTTTATTAAAATGTAAGACAATACAAATGGCTTGAGCCAATGGTCTGATCCTGAAAACACAAATTTATCAGCGTCAGTAAACCTATCCACCTCATTGACATTACTTACATTTGGAAATCTCTGTCTTGAATAATAGTTTGCAGGAATTGTTCCAAGTGGGGCTGCAGTGAGACTCAGATACACACCTTTGTCTTGGGGGTAGATTTCACAGCTACTGTTGAGGGAAAACACCCAGTTCAGAAAATTATTCTATTTCTTTCTAAAAAGAAAAGACAGTTAAATGAACACAAACATACAGAATTAATAACTCACTCTTGGCTGATTGCAGCTCTGTAGTGAATTTTGATGGTTGAGTTGAAAATAGTGCTTGGATGAAAAGGAGTCTATAATGGAAACCATGTAGGAACTTTAACACTACCAGCACTGCCAGCATAGAGCTCATATCAGTCATATGGGGAACTGTGCACCTATTGGACGTATTCACCAAAAGATTAACTTTAAAATCTCGATTTCCTGAGTTTAACTGTGTTTGAATGATCTGTGAATTTTAGAGTAATATATATGTAACATGTCTCTCTAGAGGAACTATGGACCCATAAAGTGTGTCTTTATTTGCTATGCTATAGACCTCACAAGCATTCATTTAGGTGTAGCTTATTTAATATTTTTAATGGGTTGATCCTCGGTCTGTCAGGAGAGTTTTTCTATATACAAAGCAGTTACCTAAACTAGTGCTTGTTTAGCTCACCTAACCAGAGCAATCACGTAACCTTTAGTTTTTTTCATATCTTGCCAGCAATTTTATTAACAGAAGCGGGCTATTTCTGTCTTAAATATTCTCTTGCAAGTGTTTCCAGGCAGAACAAGAATGTGAATAATCTAGTGTTCAGCAACGAGTTTTAAACAGATTCTTATCTTCCCGTCTGATTTTGATAAGGTAAATACAGTAGCCATCACATAGACCACAGTTATGCCATTACAGGTTTTTTTTTTTATGGCAGTTAACTAATATCTGTGTTCTTAGAAGGAGGATTTGAGAGAAATATGGAGGACGCAGTCAGAATTTTTCTTTGTTCACATTTTCAAATCTCCCTCCAAAACACTATTCTTATTTTTTCTTTGGTATCATACCGCAAGGCCTGGCTGAAATTTTGACTTCCATTTTCTCAAGATTCTGCTGTATTGTTTTGCTGCTTGGATTTCTTCCTGTCTTCCCCCTCATGATGGCACATGCATGCACACACATTCACACAATTATATCAAAGAACAAAGAGCACTTGGATTTCAACCTTTGTTAAACCCCAAACTATACATCCTAACCCACATGCAACAGCTGCTTTTTTGGTTACCAGTTTCACAAAGGCATTTCATAACTCCTTACATCAGCTCATTCTTTATGGAACTCATTCAGTTTCATACAACTCTCAGGATAATGACATTTACTAAAAATAAATGAATAATTAGCATCATTATTCTATTGTTGTATTTGCAGAAACCAGGGACTGACTTTGATTTTGCTCAAGCCAGTCTAAAATCATAACAATTGTCCTGACATCAAAGGACATCTTCATGTCAAAGTGCTGTATGCAAATAAAGACTCTGGACAGGTCGTTTCATATTGTAGAAGAAAGATGTTAATTGTGATTAAGCCTATGTAAAAGTGAAGCAGTCACAACCCCTTTCCTACTCTACATTCAGCAGTCAGACTCACCATTGCTGTATCTAAGTCCCTGCCAGGGTGCACTAGGACACGACTCGCATCTATTATATATTTGTTTACTCCTTTCCTTCCCAGGCAATAATCATGTGCAATGACCAATGTAGAATACACCTTTGTGCTTATACTACTCAGGGTAAGGTCAAAGATGGACAGATTGCTTTTCCAGCAGGAGGTGGTGAGGTTTGTTGCAACTCTTTGTTACCGTGGGAACTTATTTCCTACTTTGGAGGAACTCTGAGGGAACTCTTGTCTCTTGCTCTGACACACTTACAAATGTTTTACCAAGGCAGCTGCTTTGACTGGGAAAATTTTGATGTGTGGTTTTATGTGTGCTTTCCTCTCAGGATGCTATGAGTGGACTCACTTTGCCTTTACTTTTTCCTCCTTCATACAAAATGAGGTCTTTCTTTGCACTTCCCACTTTTAAAATAAAGTTAAATCCTTCTAGTTATATCAGGGGAAATATCTTTATTTATTAGTGCACCATAATGAAAGCAGCCCCTCCAAAATTCTACTGATTTCTACCTCATCAGCAGAGATGATATTCTCAGAAAGCTCCATTTGGAGCTTTCAAATGTTGCAAACTAACCATCCAAAGACATTAAAAGCATAGGAATGTAGAAATGTAGAATGTAGAAAATATTTCACAACAGGAAAGCAGGGAGAAGGAAAGCAAACAATGCAGAAAACTAAATATATAGGGAAATTCATCATAATGGAAGAAACACATAGGGAAAAGGGTACTTAAAAATAGAAAAGCATTCCATATTTGAAAAGTACAACAATTGTGATAAAAACTCATAAGTAAAATATAGTAAAATAAAATATAATTGCAAGGTACAGAATTTGAACAAAATAGATGCCTCAATGGTTAACATGCTGGCTTTGCTCATTGCCAGTATTGTTATTTCAAAGTGGTGTTGAATAGTGCTACAGTCAAGACTAGGAGGCAGGTTACAAACTGTTAGAGCATTACCTGCAACACAGAACATTATTTGCTAGCAGACTGGTCCCAGAGTCTGACTTTAAAAAGAGCATTTGTGTAGCTGTGAACACGTTTAATTTTTATGGCAACACATTGCCTTCAAATTGGATTAATTATTGCTGTGTCTTATGCTAAAAACTTGTGATCTGATTATGCAATTAAAAAAAAGTTACATGTTGCTGCTTTAAATACATCAAATTCCTTTCATTTTCTTCTACAATGGTCACAGTGAGCTCTGAAGACAACTTTTAATGCTGACTCCTCTGCGTTATGGCTTTGTTTGTGAAGGTACACAAGCAGCCACGACAGCCTCAAACATGACTTTCAAAACACACTGCTTTTGTACTTCAAAAGAGATATGTCCCCATTTCTTTCTCAGATGTCTTTTCTCAAGCCTTTTATTCTTCACAAAGTAATACAGAGCTGACCTGACAAAAACACTTTTCTTGACAGAGTATTCAAAATTATCCTGCCTGAGTAAATCTGAGAACTCTTTTCCTGAAAGAGCTACCTGAGAGCATAAAGACATATATTCTGTTTGTATCTCTTGAAAAAAATATTGACTGAGGTGTAAAAGAACACAGTTATATTTAGACCTAAAATCTTATGCCTGATCTTAAAGAGACAAATAGCTCTCATCTCAGATGGAGACCCACTGAGTTCACTGAATGCACATAAAGGTCTTAAGGACTACAATTGTATTGGGAACCTAGATGCTCATCTTCTTCACCCAAAATATCCCAATACCTGCTACCTTGGAAGGCAACACACTCCCCAGGGTTTGACACCCTCCAGTTGTCCATACTGCTTGAAGGGTCAAAGCTTCAAGAACTGGTTTGCCAGAGTATTCCCAGAAAGAAAGAAAAACTTGTATCGCTCTTTTTTTTTCCCTTATTCACCCAGAATGAACATGTTCTGTGAGAGGGCTTGCTCTCATCTGCTTTATTGCATTCCTGTTATTATAAAGGCAAAAAAGCAATTCTTTAGAATGGCCTCTTTCCACCAGCCCACAACTAAAGAACTCAGAACAAGAAGGACAGATAAACATTTCTGAGGAAATGTAACAACTACAAGGCTTTACACTAAAAAAACCCAAAGCCCCAACAAATAAAATCCCCCTTACCAAGAAAAGCAAGCCACGTGTCTTTGCAATACCTTGCCAGAATTTTTGCTGAACCTTTACTCCTTCATCCTGGTCCGCTGTTCAGCACACCTGTGTTTTCTTTGCATGGAAACCAAGGATAGGAGGGAAGAACAACTGACTTTCAACAAGTCCAAGACACACACTTGAGATGGGGGTCAGACAAAGTCTAGACACATTCCTTAGCTGTTTTGTTTTGTTTTGTTTTGTTTTAAAGATTCTTTAATACTAACCATTTGGCCTTTAAAAACATTCAAAATGTTGCATGTATTACTATTTTTTGGGTGAAGTATCAAAAAAATCTCTGCTTCAGGATCTGCTGTTCTGTTCTGAGTCTGTTATTTTAATAAATGCAACATCTCCTGTTTCTTTTATTATTTAAATGCCAACATTAAAAATATTCAAACATTCAAAAAGTCTAATTGGAAAAATACATATCTGAAAAAAAATGTTTTTAACTCATTTGAAGGACTGAAAGTAATGTTGTGTGCTCTTATTTATAAGGCTTTAGTAAATGAAGGACTTTCAGATGTTGACTCTCTGTTTCACATTCTTCATTGCCTTATATAAAATAAACTAACTTTCAGGAGGGGCAGAAATTCCCAGAGCTGGACTCACAGGGTATGGTGGGAGTCTCTGTGCCATACACAGCTGCTGCTGGCCACCTTCCCCACACAGATGAGATGGCAGCCCCACAGTAACGTGGAAAACTGTAAAGCTGATCAGTAGAACTTTGGTCAGGCTGTTTAACAATGCTGCCTTAAATCTTGTATTATTAAACCAGTAATGTATTAAAAAATCTTCCATGAAAACAAGCCTGAAAGACAATGGCTTGGATAATGAGTCAGTAGTTCCAGAGATTCTGAGAGACATGAATTTAAGTCTGGAATTTATACACATTCCTGGTATTTTCCCAACTCATTGGCACAGTAAAGCTGCTTAAATAAAATAGAGGGGGAATTCAGCCACACCAGATGATTCATGTATGCTTCTGCTTCCATTCAACTCATATTTTAAACAACATCTTAATGAAGTTTATAATCAAGTGGTTATACATTTTTTTAAGGTATTGGTAAGCAATGGTCCCTTTGTCTACAATCTGTTTCAATATAAAGTCAACTGTTATTTCATGTTGTATTAGATCTAGGTATAGAAGACCTTTGTTAACCTAAATAGTTTAGAATTCTCCTAGTTATTCCTAATTTTCTTAGAACTCTGCAGTTAAATTTACATTGGCAAGTCCATAGATTACTCTTTCCAAGAGAAAGCTCGTATGGAAAAATACCCATCCATATAGTTGATGAATATGACTGATAAAGCAATTGGATAATATGTTATCTTTGAAATATGTACATTCTTACTCTGTAAGTGACAGTAAAGTTTAGGTAGCTTTAGCAGCAAATCTCTTTAGGAAACAGGAGGTGCAGAATCAAAATATTTTCTACTGTCCTGTGTTCTATATTATTGTCCTCTATTTCAAGAACCCAGATGCCAAAATGCAACTAGTTTGGTCTTTGTTCTCTTTTGAATTTTCCAACTTAAAATGTATTCAATTTATCACAATCACTGTGCTTTTCATTTGGGAAAAGTGACTTTCCCCACCATTTTTGTATTCAGTTAGAATCATGCAGAACTGCATGATTGTGGAAACTGTCTCATTGTAGAAATTCAAAAGGATTCATATGAGACACTTTGATGAACATCCCCCTTACATATATGGAAAATAGCAAAAATGAAGGACCATCAATTAAATCCATGCCAGGCTCCAGGTGGAAGCTGACTATTTCTACCATCATTCTCTATGTGGATATTTTCTTTTTATTCAGGTCTTCCAGTAAAATCAAAGAATTCACCAGGGAGCTTCACGTTGGTAAAAGACAGTTAAAAAGATGTGGATCTAGTAGACCTTCTAAATCTCTAGTTTTTAAAATGTTTCTTTACAGCTGAAGTGTAGATCAGAAACAAACTAATTAAAAAATGGGATCTGAAAACAGCTGTAAACTTGTAAGATGTTGAGGGACTTTGTCTGGAGACAACATCAGACAGACTGTACACAGGACATCTGGCACAGATGTGATGAGCCCACCTAGCTGGGCACTTGCAACGTCTGTTGTACATTTGATCCCAGCAGGCTCAACTTCCTGAAATGCAGCATGCTAACCAGTGATCCACACGGTGACTGTGTTCTGTGCTTTCAATAGGCCTGGCAGCCACAACTAGAACATGCATGATGACCACCTCTGGCATTTCTGAATGTCAAACAGTCTAATGAGAGCCATTATTTGGTATGGTGCATCCAGTGTTTTTCTTGAACAAACATATTTCATCTGGCAGGAGTGGTAAGAGGTTAAATGTACCATTAGTCCCGACAATAAGTCAGGATGAAGAGTGATGTGTCCCTGTCTTGAGCTGGAGATAGCTTTGACTTCCAAGTGCTTTAGCTTTCATCCTCAGACTTCTTCCATATATCATTCCACAAAGGCTTGTTATGAAATAGGGCATTTTCCAAATAATCAGGGAATCATTAAATACATGTCACTGTCAAGGAGTTTTTCTTGATATCACCCTCTTGAATTGCTCCAGTTTTATCTCCATGTAGATACAGAAATAGCTCCACACTTCTTTGATATTTACATTATAAGGTTATTTGTGAACTATAAACCTTCCTACCATTGTTCAAATACATATAATTTAATTAGAGTCTCAAGAAAAGGGCTCACTGTTTCTACAGAACAAGCATTACTTTTTACAGTTCAAATATCAGTGACCAATACCAAATATGGTGAACTTGCCACTGGCTGCCACATGAGAGGAGCCCCGAAGAAAAGATACAAGGACTCCCTGAAACAACATCTCAACCTTGGCCATATTGATCACCATAACTGGTCTACTCTGGCCTCAAATCGGGAGGCCTGGAGACACACCATCTATAACGCAGCTGTCTCCTTTGAGAACACACGCAGGATCACCCTCGAGGAAAAAAGGCAACGCAGAAAGAACCGTGTATTGCAGAATACACCATCTAAGGAGTCTTTCTGCTGTGCCTTTTGCAATCGGATTTGTCTGTCACGTATTGGCCTCATAAGCCACCAGCGTGCCTGTAGCAAATGTGGATAGAGCCTTCCCAAATCTTCGTTCGCGAAGCCCAGCCATGATGATCAGTGACCAGTTCCATCATCAGTTCACATTCTGGTAAAGCATTATAAAGTTTATTTATATATACTTATTTTTTAATCAATTCTTGCAGACCCATTATCACATTCCTTTGATCATTCCTACTTGGGTAGAGTATAATTTATATTTTTCAATCACTTTTCATGTGCAGATTCCTTTAGTCCCTTTGAGATATATTGGAAGACATCAGAAATATTATTCATACCATTATGCCTGAATAACTGAAGGGTACTGTCAATTCTTCTGTTAAAATATTCACAGTTTTAACTGAAATACAGTTTGGATAACAGACGCATCTCTCTTACCCACCTCAGTCAACTGTTTGCAGGACAATTTTGTGATTTCTCATTAGTTAGCATGTCTGCCTTCTGCCACAAACTGACTTACATTCCTCCCATCTGTTGCAAACCTAATTTAATTATCAGTCACTACTACGAACACAACAACAAATACTTTTATGCACAGAGGTTCTGCCCTTTTCTCCATTGTCAGAATTTTTGTGAGGTAATGTTTTCAAGTAAAGTTTTCAAAACAGATTTGTTCACAAAATCTATTTCTGTATACATCATGTTTTTATTAATGTTAGGCTCCAGATCCATTAAGATCAATCAGTAATTCAAATGAAACCTGTATTTTCATACAGATTTATCCTTTTTTTTTTTGTTTGAATGTTTGCAAAATAGAACATTTTTTGGACTATTTCTACAACTGCAACTAAGTTAGAGATTTTGCAATCACTTGATATTCACATACTACGTTCATCACATCATTGTCAGTTACTAGGATTATCTGAACTAGAAGGACCAATAGAAAAATGAGAGATCACTAAGAGATTAATTAATATTAAACTAAAAGAAAATTAACTAACACCCAACAATCAATACATAATAGAAAAATTAAACAACAAAAAAAACCTGGAGAATCATTATATTTAGTGGAAAAAGAAATAATCTCTAACTGAATTCTGATCTCTGTTAACCGATTATCACTCCTAAGAATCAAGAGGAAAAGTCTGAGCTGTGTAGAAAAAATCTTCATAGTTCATTTGTGGACTAGTCAATTTATATGTTAATACTGTTAAAAATTATTTTTGCATATACTAACAATTATTTAAAAAACAAACAACAGCAAAAAATCTTTTTCCTATTGAAAATTTTGAAATAAGTTTTGAAAATACTAACACTGTTTTAAAATTGTCAGTCTTTTTGTGAGCCTCTGATGCTGCTTAGCTGGATTAATTTGGAGTTTTTAACATACTAACCTAGACTGTTTGTCCTAGGTTTATGTACTAAACCTTTGGTAGTGGGGAGGTAGCTACAGTGTTGCCAGACTGAAGACATCAGAACTGCCCTCAGGTCATAAAGAGCCAGTTCCAGCCAGATCCAAGAGGGACCTACCACTGGCAAAAGCTGCACCTATCAGTGATTTTGGTAGCACAAATGTTCTACCATATTTAAGAAAGGGATATAAAATCTCAACAGTGGTTGTGAAAGAGTGAGAAAATATAAAAGAAATAGGCCTACAGACACCAAGGTCAGTGCAGAAGGAGAAGGAGAAGGTGTTCCAGGTGCTGGAGCTGAGATTTCCCTTTCAGCCCTTGTGGAAGACGATGGTGAAGCAGGTTGTGTCTCCGTAGCCCATGAATCATAGAATCATAGAATCAACCAGGTTGGAAAAGACTTCCAAGATCATCAAGTCCAACCCTTGATCAAACACCACCGTGGTTACTAGACCATGGAACTAAGTGGCACATCCATATGTAGACTGCAGCCCATGGAGGACTCCTTGCTGAGAAGGCTTCTGCGGCCCATGGAGAAGAGCTCACTGTGGAGCCTAGTTTGCTGGTAGAGCCTGTGGCTCATGGGGGACCCACACTGCAGCAGTCTATTCCTGCAGGACTGCACCCTGTGGAAAGTATCCACACTGCAACAGTCTGTTTCTGAAGGACTGCACCCTGTGGAAAGGACCCATGCTGGAGCAGTTTATAAAGGACTCCATGCTGGAGAAGGTCATGAAGGACTGAACCAGAGCATGACGATGAAGTGGCAGACACGAAGCATTATGGACTTACTGTAACTCCCATTCCCCATTCTCCTGTGCCATGTTGGGGGAGGAGGTAGAAGAGTTATGAGGGAAGTTAAGCCTGGGAAGAAGGGGGGGAGGGTGTGGGAAGAGGGTGTTTTTAGTTTTGTTTCTATTTCTTACTATCCTACTCTGTTATTAAGTGAAAATAAATTAAATTAATTTTTCTAATTTGTGTTTGTTTTGCCTGTGATGGTAATTGGTAAATGAGCTTCCTGTCCTCATCTTGACCCATGAGCTTCTCCATTGTATTTTCTCCTCCTCTCCTGTCGAGGAGCAGAGTGATAGATCATCTTGGTGGGCATCTGGCAGCACCAAGGTAGATCCACCACGTTGCATCTGAATAGTGTTTTCTGAAAATAATGTTATGCTCCATTTTATAAAATGCATCTTTAGTTTTGTTTGGTTTTAGAGAAAACAATGTTCCAAGAAAAATGTCCTTCGATCTTTAATATACAGTAGAACTTCAGTGATATCCCTAAATGATAAAGTTGTCTGATATTATCTGTTAGACTGTGCTTTGCTTTATCATTTGACCAAGCTTCATTTGGTATGGGATGTTTCATATTAGCTCTCTTAACATTTTTAGACTGAAAGAAGTTGGGTTTAGATTAGATATAAAGAAGAAATTCTTGATTGTGAGGGTGGTGAGGTACTGGAACAGGCTACCTGGATAACTTGTGGTTAACCCATCCCTGGAATTGTTCAAGGCCAGGCTGGATGAAACTTTGAAAAACCTGGTCTAGTGGTGGATGGTATCCCTGCCCATGGCAGGGAGGTTGGAACGAGATGATCTTTGAGGTCACTTCGAACCCAAACCATTCTATGGTCCTACAGATTTTCTCTGGACTCCAGGTGACTTTAAGTCCTAGTAATTAATTTTGGGTGAGAGCATGAAATAATGTGATAGTTTGCCAGGATTATGTTTTTATAGCATTTTTGAGCACATGTGATGCCTATGCTAAGACACGGCACCGGAAGGCACTTGAGAAGGCAAGGCCTACCCAGGAGGATTGTCCTAGGCAGAGGAAACTAAACCTGGTATAATTAATGTTCATATTATCTGGCTGGAACATGCTTTGCTGTGTATTGTTTTATTACCTGTAACATTGTTTCCTCTGGGAGAAAGCTGGTTGTGTCCTTTCACCAAAAGATGGGAGAAATGAGCTGGCACATGTCCAGTGTTAATAAATGGAGGATCACATCTGGGAGCAGTTGCCAAATCTGGAAGATAACTATTTGATAAATGCAGGTGCAATCCCAAAGCCAGGATGTGAAGAAGCTGGATACATGGCAGGGGACTAAGAAGGGCATTGAGACAGTCAGGGTATTGAGAGGACTGGGGTAGCATCGGTAATGATGGAATAGGGAAGGGACAATCGTTTCTTGGAGAAATCTGAAAAATCAATTAAGTTTTGTAATGTCTTTCTTCATTTTCATGTTATTTTAATACTCTCACTCTGATTTATTTGCCTTCCTTATGACCTGAACTGCTGCAGCCCTTTCAGTTTGTCTATGAAGTGTTTTCCAGGTCCTGTTGTTTGAATATGCTCAAACACCACAGACATGTGAATGGGTTAATCTGAAGCAAGTCTATTATTTGTCCGACTACTAAATGATTTTGCATCACTTCCAAGGTCAAATTTATCCCTGGATTTTCAGAGCTCACCTTTCAAAGCAAAAGCTTTCTATCTTCTCTGCCTTAAAATACAAAGTTTATTTTTTCCCCCTTTTTGAAGTGACTTGTTCATGTTTATGCCTTAGGCTTCACATCTTTGTTCATTTATTGACAACATGATCTTTCAATATTTTAGATTACCTTTACTGCCAAGTCAAGAGAGGATCAAAAAATGTTTGGCATCTATTGAGAATTAACTGTCTTCCTACCTCTGATCCAAAGTAGGGCAAAATCACACTAGTGGTGTGATTGCTGCAGTGAAACGCTTACTCCACCTAGGATATTCACAGACAAGTCTGTCAGAATATAAGCCTTAATAGCAACTGATGTATATATTAACTGTTTCTTGATCAAAATTTTGAAAGAAACACTTCTATGATCAGCATTTCAGCAAATAATACCCTTTAGGCTACATCTGATGTGATGCTGAGATTTGCACACTCATTCCTCATTGGTGTTTGAATGAGCAGAGAAAGACACTATTTAAATTTATTTGTAAAAGCGAAGGAAGAGAATAATTAGTTGGGATTGTAGTGTGAGAGAGTGAGGTGATCAGACTTAGTTGTCAATATTAAAATTTCTTTTGACACATTTGAAAATTCCTATATGCAATCTGATAAAATCTTCTGGAAAGCAGAGATGGCAAGGGCATCTTTTTTTGAGAGACAGAAAATGTTTTTCCTATGTATAGGTTTTGTCTGACATGATCTTTGTCTGACATGATCTCTATCATTTGATAACTATTTTGAAAGGAGGGGTGTACAACTTTGCAGCTCTGTCTCAGAAGGTATGGATAGATTTCAGCTACCTTACTTATCACTGCAGCAAATCTCCATTTCATGCAGAGAACTTCCACTGAGAAGAATGATTGGATTTTCTAACACAGGCCTTGAAATGTCTGTGTTGCACCTCCTGGCCTTTATTTGTGTGTGTAATAAAATACTTTTAAGGACCGAAAAGTACAACTATAATTAAAAATTTTTATTTTTTTTTCAATTTAAAACTTGACTAGAAATCATTTTATTTAGGCTTACATAGCTTTTTGACACAATTGCAGTATTTTTGTAAGTGGTGACATTGCATGTTGCAAACTGGCTGTGCAATGCTGACACCAGCAAATCCAAATGCCGGCCAATACTGTACACAGTAGTAGCCCTGGGACAAGGATAGCAAATGGGCATGTATCTAATTAAAGTTCTCTGATAGGATTAATCAGTTGACATTTTGCCACATAAATCAATAGCTGGATTTTCCTCCTACCAAAAAGCCTAATTTTTGCTGAGGAAGCTGTTCACTCTTAGCTAGAAAGTCAATGTTTTTGGCAGATGATTGATTTCCCCTATATTTTATGCATTCAGATTCAAAATACAAACAACAGATGGCTTTCCTTACAGTCCTAAACCTAGATTTGATTGCTATAATCCCCTCAACACTGCTGGAATTCACACCCTGTAAATTTAGAGTGATCTGTGGATTTCTTTTCTACCCCACCTCAAACATAACCTCTCCAATTTATCAAGTACAAGTGATTGAGACCTCCAAGAGGACTAGAGTAAGACAAGGAGTATTCTGTCACTCTTCAACACCAAAGAAATGGGCACAGTAACCTCACGGTGGTATAACCTCATTAAGAATGACCGGAAGAAACCAGACCACCCTCCAGATTACAGCCTTCGTCAGCTGGACCCTCCAATTAGTGCATGTTACTCGGACCTGTTACATGTTTGAATGGAAATGCATGGGCTGGGCCTGAGAAGGTTTGGCTTTTAATTAGGTAATTATAAATCCCCAATTATAGGCTGATAATCTTTCCAATATCTCTTCTTAACTTTGGCGCCAACTAGACCAGATGACTCGGATTTATCCTCTTCCTTGAGGAGAAAGAGATTTTTCTTCCAGAGATAAGAGCTGTTGTCTGTAGATCATGAGTGATTGAGTGTAAAGATTACTAGTATTTCTTAAGCTGCTTAGGCAAGGCACTACGGTTCATTTTTTTAAATTGCAAATAGTGAATATGTCACAATGTGCTGTCTATAACTAGATCTGAATGTGTACAACAGCAATACCAAAATTTGTAGGAAAATTAGTATCCATACATAGTAACTGTGACATTAAACAACATGATTTTTCCACGTGGAACGTAGAATTTCACAAAATTCAATAAAAAGCTCTTGTAAACAAGAGGAAAATTGGACATTTTATATATGTAATTGAAAGGTCCTGCTGTTTCTTTAGTGAAAGCTGGCACTAGTGAAAGATAACAGACTGTTAGACTTACTCAGGGAAACTACTCAAAGGATCAGTTTAGCTTCAGTAAAATATAAATTTCACCCCAAAACTGATTTTGAGGAGTATCAACCCTACTTAGGAATCAAAGTAAAATTCAGGGAATAATCATGGAAACAAAAGGAAGAGGCAATAATATTAAGGATTACTCCTCAGAAAAAGTGACGTAAATTAAAGAGAACTCACATAAAACAACTGAAGTAACCAACACTAAAATAAAATTCAATATTCAGTTTTGGATCACATGAACTATATTTGTCTGTATAAAACCTTGAAATATTTGTTTAGTTCTGAAAAGCCTTACTTTTTGGCCTCATTTTCACTGGCATGAATGGCGTGACATACAATGAATTGTTATTATTTATTATTTAGATCTTTCTCTATAAAACCTTTATTTTTTCCAGAAAATAGAGTTTACTTTTAAATAAGTGGGTAAGATTATGAAGTGTTAAAATTGTTAAGTAACTCTTTGGATATCCATCCTGATACCCAGCCTGTGGCAGCCAGTAAGGGGGCCCAAATTAAGAACATGCAAAATCTACAACAGTTCTCATCAAATTACTAAATGTGTTATGTGCAAAGTTGTTTCCTAATAAATTCAAAAGCTTTCTTTTTTTTTGTTTTTTAATCAGTTTTGGACACACTTTCCTCTCTGGTTAACCTGCCTGTTACTGGGATGAAAAAGGCATTGTCCTCTGCTGGAAGAGTGATATGATGAGGAAACCACATCTGCAGGAGACAAACTTGTGGTCAATTTTCTCCCTGTGTATAAAGCAAAGAAAACCTTTCTGTAAAGAAGAATTTAAAATAGGGTTTTCATGAATCATTGTTTGCTGGACATGCCAGGGAAATCTAAATTAAGGAAGACATCCTTTCACTTAGCTAAGGAAAACCGCAGTTCATAATTCTCTCAGAAACATACAATGGCAAACTTTGTACTATTTAGATACTGAAAGCCAAACCAGATTAGATTGAAAACTGGCTAGCTGTATTTTATAATTCTCCAGGAAGAGTTTTTTTATGAGAATTGGAGGGGAAAAAATTAACTGCAGAAAACTGATCAGGAATTTTTGACGACATGGATTTTCATTGGAAAAGATTAATGTTCAAAACCTAACTTTTTATGGAAATTTGAAGGTTTGGAAGGAATTACATATGGAAAGCTTCATAGTGTCAAAAAAAAAAGATTTCAGGCTTTATTATAATTTGATATAAACTGCAGAGATCAAGAGTCTGGCCAACGTCCCAGAGTCTTGAAGCACAGGATAACAGGATTCCAGTGTAAAACATATATGACATGAAATACAAACACAGATTTACTATATTCCAGGTGAATATCCTAATGAAAGGGTATATATTTAATGTTGCTTCTTTTTTCCTCAAACAAAGTTATTCTTACAAGCTTAATCAACTCCCAACAGGAGTATTACATAGCTGCTGCTCAATAATTTGATGGCAGGGCATTCACCAGAAATACATGAGGCTGAGAAGCAGTTACCTGCTCCAAGAAGGCAAGAACAATAACTTTCTCTCTGCTGTTTCATGAAAAGAATCAAATATTCAAATAACCATTATTACCTATTACTAATAGCATAACTGAAGTTGTTAACTATGTCCAAGATGTCTCTAAATTATCTTAATTCACTAACTTACATCTTCCTACAATAAACTGGTTTTTTACCATTCCTGACACTTTATCTGAGAAAATTATTATTTCTTTGTTTATGCTGTGAAGCTTTAAATGTAAGAAAGGTGAACATAGTTGTCTGAGGGAAAGATGTTTACCAAAAAGGTAAAAGATTATGTCCTGAGGACTCTCATTTACATCTAGATCTGAAACCAAACTTTATAGAGGTTCCTGGAGTAATGAATTATAAAGCTATCAATGCTGAATTTAAAGCATTCAAAATGAGAGTGTTTTAAATTTGAATCAATATTATAGTGATGCGATCAGAAATCTAAGAAATTTTTGAAACGTAATAAAACCATGAATAAAAATTAATCTAATTTTTTCATTAATAGTATTCAAATATATTGTTATTTCAGTTACATTTGAACTTCATAATCATCATCTGAATCAGAAATGGGTATTCAGGAAAGACTGGCAGGACATGAAAAACCAAATGGATCCCATAATTATTAAATTTTGATGATTCATTATAATTTTTATTAACTCATTCCTTAACTCCAACCAACTCCATATCAGTATTGTTCTCTGAATTGGAATAAAATTCTGAAAAATTTAGAAATGTTACTAACTTTTAACTTAAAGTCAGGTAAAGATTGGACCACATTTTATTTTCATTGAATAGGATGAGTTCATTCATGCCTATTACTAAAAAGTAGAGAAGATACAAGTCCATATAGATGAGAAACTAAGGGCTCAGGCACTTGCAACTTCACTACTCAGCCTCAAAAATACTGTGCATTTCTAATTACTTTCCTCTGAACATTCTTGTTTGGAAAACAAAGTTTTACACTGACAGCACCTTACACTAAATGAATCAAATGCAAAACTTGTGTCATTACATCCATAGCAGTATTGGGGTGTAAGAGAAAAAATATTTGCAGAGAAAAATAATAGAACTCTTGATACAGAGAGGAAAAATGAGGGTGTTGAGCAAGTCTTTTTTAGTGCTTAAGTCGAAGCAAGTTAAATACATGCTGAGAATAATAACAACTCTATTCTAAACTTGACTGCGATAGTCAATTAGCCAGTTGGAGAGAAGAGGGCAGTTATTATAGGAGAGGAATATTAGCAGAAGCAAAGTGATAAAGGCTGTCAGCTCTGAGAGTTACAGATGGTGACAAGTTGACTCCTGCAGAATTATAATCGGGGAACATAAAAATGTTTGTATATGCCATATCTCTTTTTTCAGTCCATGATTTTTAGAGACAACAGAAAAATTAATGCCAAAGCCATCTTTTGTAGATGTTTTAAGTATTAAGCATTTGAAGAAAGACTAATTACTTTGAAGAGGTTTTCTTCCATAGTCCTTCACTGACTGTCTTTGTGAGCTCATTTGGATGCGTAGCTCTAGTTTCACAGATGATGTCAGATGTATAAGCTAAGGAATGTTGCATTCTGGTACGCACAGGTTTAAGTCTTCTGGATTTAAATAATTCTTTTAGTGTTGTGGGCATTTTCTTTGGTGTATGTAGACAGGTAACGGCAGGATTTGCTAATACAGAAACTAAGAAATGGTCCTGAGATATCACAAGGTAAGACTTTCATCATACAGACTAAGCCCTTTGCTAGAAAATCATGATTTTCCAAATTCTTTTAGGCATTATGGTAAGCACTGGATTTCTCTGTGGAAACACTCAACAGCCAAACCACAGAAGCTTGCTTTAAATTCCACAACGCTGAATCAGGTTTCAAATTGGACCTGGATATAATCAGTAAAATTTAAAGATGGATTCATAAGCAAAAGGCAGAACATAACTTCATAACAAATAAAGAACCAGAGAAACTCAGATGAAGCAATAAAATGTCTGTTCTCCATGTAACAGTCTTGTTTCTGCAGTTCTTTTCCTAATGGTTTATATCATCCAGCTCTTGGGAAATCAGGTGCTTCCTGCCAATTGAAGATCATTAACACTTTGAAAACAAACACATGGGTTTCTGTAGATTCTTTTTAACATAATATTAAGTCTCTTGCCTTATGGGAATAGATTTTCATCTAACTTCAGACAGGCAGGCACTTCAATGTGTCTTTTTAGCTCAAAAGAGACAAATGCTTAGTTTATATCAGACTGTAAAGAAATCAGGAATAACAGAAAAAAAAAGAGACAAGAATGACATTAATCTCATCTAACTTCAGTTATCTGTAGTGGGAGATGTCTATATCTAAGCTAATAACCTCCTCAAGCAGCTTTTATCATAATTGAAGAGGAAATAAGTATTTTTGGTACTCTAAACGATTAGCTCAGATGTCAATGCTTACATTGTAAAGGTTTACATTTATTCAGGTAAACCCCACTCTGAATTACTATAACATGTAACGTTTAAGTTATGATGTCATGCTCCTAAGTCTGAGTTGATTTTTGTGGCTTCAAATCAGCAATGTACTTAAACAATGTCCTAGTTTTAAGCATATAAATAGACCTATTGAAGTCAGTGGGATATTCACGTATCAAAGGTACGTTCCAGTGCTTTACCAATGTGAGTAATGTACCACATGTGTTTTTCTTGCAGTAACTCTGCTACAACACTTTACCTTTAGGCAGTAATTTCACTGTACAGTGGAACAAATGTTTTCAGAAAGCTCTCTTAAATTTTTAAGATTTTGGCATTTTTAGAGCAGATGCTGGTAAATTACTAAGGTTTGTATTCTTTCCTATGCTTCATAATAACACTAAAACCTAATAAAATATAATTCAATGTTTTGACTACTGCATTAATTGAACACTAAAGCTGTTTCCATCTCTTAGTAAGGGTTCAAAATATAATTAGAGACATGTTAACTTTTTTTCCGTTTCATATAAAAGAGATGAGCCCGAATAGTAATGTAAGTTTCCAAACCAGTAAAGATCTTTTTTGCTATTGAACAGATAGACAACTCAACATATCAGTCATCTAAATCATTTCTAATCGTCAAAAGCATTGATGGCCCTAACAAGTTCTGAGTGTATCTAAAATTTTCAATCATTTTGTAACTGTCCTTTGTATACAGTTTATATAATTTCATTGAAGAGAGTCTAAAACTGGAGCGTAGCTTTAACTGTAGATGTTTTACATGGATCAGAATCTCGCTTCAGCTGTGAGAAGAGGGCTTGGTTGTAGTGAACTGCAACCTGAAGTTGGAAACTGTGAAGAAAAAAAATCTTGCCACTGAGGGGTTTGATGAGTTTTGATCTCAGTGGACATCTGAACAGAACACAATTTTTTTATAATTTGCCAAGAACAGGGCATCCCATCCCTACTGCTGCAATGGAGATGTAAGCTGTTCAGCAGGATGTTAAACACATGCCTTAGGTTTCAGATAAACTCCCAACATGGCCTGTGGTGGACTAAAAGCTTGGCCTCTTCTCCATCAGGTAATGAACAATGTTTTTCTTGTAGTCAACTTCCATATCAGTCAGCTACTCAGTATGTTGAGATCTTCCTAAACAGGCCTCCCTGTAAACTATTTTTATACCACGATATCCTGTAGCAGTCTTTATAAAAACAAATGAACTAGTGACATTAAGCTGAAAGGTAAGCAAAGGTGTTGAGTGTTAAACATATTAAGAGTGGGGGAAAAATCTGTTAATCGTTTTATTAATGTTTTCTTTTCTGCTGAAATCCTTGAAAATACCTGTAATTCTTTGCAGCTGACAGGCTGCTGATTTTGCAGAAAGAAGAGGTTTTTGAGTCCCTTAACTCCAAGTCACAGTTGTTCCTTGTTTTGACTGTTGGAGAATTAGTTCAATAACCTCCCAAATAGTAAGTGCCTATGTTCTTAGAATTTAAGCATAAGAAGGTCTGCATCTGAGAATAATTATGGTTAAGCAAACACTACATTGAAACACAGGCTTAATGAGCTACACTGAAACAGTGTAAGGGACTGTCAAAGTCATTTTGCTGCTGTATGGATTTTTATAATGCTGTTACTTCACTTATTTCAACAGATTTAGTCCTTATTTGAAGAATTCCCCTCTTTCAAGCGCACTGACACTCAACCATTCCCAGGCTCGTGGGAAGTGTCAGCAGGGGTGAGGCTTTGAGTCTGTGATCTACTCTGTCCTTTTACTGCACCCAGAACAAAATCCATGAGTCCCAGTCCCAAACTGTGCACTTTGTCTGGCACTGGTGCTATCCTGAGGATTGTCTTTGCGGCTGGCAACTTTTCAAATCTCCAGTGAGGAACTTTCCACTGGCCTTAAGTTGCACCAAGGAGGTTTAGATTGGATGTAAGGAAAAATTTCTTTGCCAATAGGGTTGTCAAACATTGGAACAGGCTGCCCAGGCAAATGTTTTAGTCACTATCCCTGGAGGTTTTTGAAAGACATGTGGATATGTCACTTAGTGACATGGTTTAATGGTGGACCTGGTAGTGCTGGGTAAATGGTTGGACTTCGTGATTTTAGAGGTCTTTTCCAAACTAAATGATTCTATAATTCTGTGGCTATTAGTCATTCCTCTGATTCATGTCTCCAAGCAGACTGGATATTCCCTACTTTGGGGCATTTGCCATTTTTCATGGTCATAGAAGTCTCCCTCTCTGAGTCTTCTGTCTTTTCTCAGGTGCTCTCCCTTCCCTTCACTTTCAAAGGTAGTGAAAGGTGTATTGACAGCTCAAAAGTGAGTAAGAGAATTTATTGTTCCCTTCCCACCAAGAGCTATTGACGGTCTCAGAGGTGTTTTCCAATCTTAATGATACTATGATTCTATGAGAGCAAGAAATTGCATCTAAATTCTCACAGTAAAAATTAATTTGATTAATTTGGGTTATATTTTTAAATACTTTTGGTCTTGTTCTGATTTGCTTTGTGTTTATATCATGCTAAATACATCTCTAAATTTTGGCATTAGTGTTTTTGCTGAAGTGCTAGACAGATTGAGGTTCATGCACAAAAACACCTATGACATTTTTCATTGTCTAATGTTTTATGCTGACAGAATCACTGTAGCAGCTTTTTTTTTGTGGACCAACTTCTTCCAGAGACACTAAGAGAACAGACTCCAGGGTTTCAGGTTACAGAAGTCTGGAAAAGCTGTATCACACAAACAGCATTAGTACACTTCCTAGGTTGTCTTTAAATCAGAGGCCCTTAATGTACTGTACTTGAATGAAAAAGGTTAGATAAACCTCAGCCTTCCTTATTATAAAGCAAGCAAGCAAAAAAAAAGTCTTAAAATGAAAAACTAGTGTCAAATCATGTTTATTGTGCAGTGTGAGCATGCTTTTCATATTTATCTGAGGACAATGTTAAACTTGGATAGTGAATTGTGTTAAGAAAACTTTTTAAAGGCAAAATAACACTGTAAGGTCAAGTAGTTAGAAAAATAAGGAATTTTGTTTAATTTTGTCCTCTAATTTCTATGAACCATGTACACCAGTTAACCTTTCAAATGTACTATGTTTTCTCACGTATTTTTCTTGGCTCTGTCCTCATTCCTGTAATCTGAACATTATGTTGTTCTGTGAATCAGTTGTGGATAGGCCCTATTATCAGAGACTGTGGTCTGGATTTGATGAAATAAATGATGAAATGAACTGAGATTGAAACAGACTTGCTCCATCTTTCTTTTTACTGTTTCCTAACTTTTCTAATGTAGATTCTTTTTTATTTGTTATGAACTGAACATCATTATGTATTATTCAGTCTCAGATGAAATATATATATTATACCAGGAAAACAGCATTTTAAAGAAATCCTTCTTTTACTACTTAAATTATAGTTACCTGGTCAATCTTAAATACTACATTCACTGCAATCTCTTCTACATTTCCAAATTTCAGAGAAATTACTGGGTTAATTCAGGTCACTGTCTTTATAAATCAAATCCGAGAGCAACAGGAGCAGCGAAGGAGTAAACAGGAATAAAGTACAGAGCAGACAGTTACAGCAGCATATAGGAATTATGAAGAGTTTGCCAGAAATACCAATCTCATGTGGAGACAGGAAGAATTACCGCGGGGTACATATCCTCACAAGGAGAAGAGTGGAGTAGGGAGTTTTTATTTCCAGCAAAGAAGAGTACAAGATCAAATATTCAAAAAAAAAATCTATTTTAACCCAGGATTGAACAAACAGATGATCAAAGCTGCCAGCAGCCCTGAGGTAGTAACTGCACAGTTTTAGGACCACGTCATCATATCAGTCCTACACCTGTTTTAACCCCAGCTTCCTTGTTATCCCCACACAATCTCCCTGTGCTCTGTGAAATTCATGTTTGTTTTCATGGCTAATGGGCATGAGTAAAAGCCAAACTCTGCTTCAGTTTATGTTGGCACCTCTCCACTTTTCAATGAGAATGCAAAATCACCGATAATCCTTCTACAACCTTTCTGTAGTTCACTGGACTTTCGCAGCTGAGACCTTTTGCAACTGATGCTATGGACTGAGAAGGATTTAGAAATTTTAGTTTCTTCTGGTAACTGAGGATAAAGGAGTGAAGGTGGGGTTTCCCTGTGGAAAACATCATGCTCAGGGTGGTTAACCTTGACACAAAACCAAAACAAAGATATGGATGTTAGTGGCATAAAAGACATGAGCTGGGAGATGAACCTAGCTTAGAAAGCTTCATTCCTTTTGGGAGCAGACTGGGCTCATTTTCTGCTTAGTTAATAGAGATCATCTCTAGACATGGCATTAGTGACATTGAGAAATCAGATGCTGCCAAATAAAGCTCTCATCCTGCAGTTACAACATTCTTAATTTCATCAGAGTGTTATCTCGCTGGTTTCAGGATATTTTGGGGCTAGACATTGCCTGTCTGAACTCAGTTATACCAAGTTCAAAGTGAGATATGAAAAGTATTTTCTGGTCCTTCTGAAACCTAAGCAGTATGTATTGATGGCTGGAAATGGCATTCAGTCAGTCTAGAGAAGGTTATACCTTTTTGATAACTACTACAAAAACTTTAGGAAGTGGTTTGTTTCTCAAATATAGACTGACTTTTAAATTTAGAAAATGATCCCTGTTGTGTTAGCTCTTTTTACTATGTTTCCAGTGAATTCAGGAAGCTTTGAGTAAAGCTTCTGAGGGGAAATGTTGACTATCCTATTAAATCTGAAGAAATATGAGAAATAGATGAAAGAATCAGAAAAAGAGATTAAGTCTCTTGAAATTGAAGGGGGTAGAAATGCCTTTCTAGTATCAACAATCTGTTTCGTTGTGAGCTGAACCTTAACATAGAATGTCTTTTGGACAGTGAGCTTTAAATAACCCATCTATCATGACTACAAGTGGCACCCCATTGTGTTAGTTCTTTACCTGTCATTTGTTTACACAGGTCCATTTTAACTCCACCAGCAGTTAGGTGCATACTTACATGAAACACTCTTGGTCATGTATTCTTACACAGCCACAAATGCAAAGTCTTTGATAGATGGTTCCTGTGATGCTTGGGATGGGGAGACTACAATGGGATTTATCTTTCCTTAGTCTTCCCCTTTCTAGAATAAATACGTTTGCTACATATACCCTAATACTGTTTCATTCAAGCATCTTTTTGTGTCTATTCTGCTGTTTTTGAGTCTATCCAATTGGGTACCTTGTTTTTATAGCAGTGTAGTCAAAACTGGACTCCAGCTGAGGCCTCATGTGTGCAGGATAAAGAATAACTAAGTCCTCTGTGTTACTTGCCACAGCCTGTTGCTTCCTAAAAGCATCACACTTTTCACCTGGACTTAGTCTGAGATCCACTCTACCTTCCTTGCCTCAACCTTTTCTTTCTTCTAGCATGCTGCCTAGCTAGTTATTTCTGATCTTCTGTTTGTGTGTTCAATTTCCTCTCTCAACCGTTACCTCCTTTTTTTTTCTTATCATTTCATCATATTGCTTTTGGATCATTTCTCCAATTTGTCAGGATCGGCTTGAGCAACAACCGCAGCCTCCAATGTGCTTCCAGCTCTGTGTGACTTACAAACAGCAGGAGTGGTCTCTGTACCATCATTCATGTATTTAATGAAAGTAAGGAATACAAGAGGGTGCTGCAGAAATGTGTTGCCAATTTGTGAGAGAAACGTTGACAACCTCTCTTTTTTTTCTCAATCACTTGTGCATTTATCATAGACTCATTTGTTCAAGATAGTATTTTCTTCTTTGACTGAGGAGACTATCATGCAACACCACGTCAAAAGAATCTTACCAAACCCAACTGGAATAGGCTACTCTTTTCAGTATATCTAGCAGACTCTTCCAAAAGGAAAACAAGTAAAATAGTGCTTTATACCATGTATTTGCTCTCAATTTATTTCTTTTTTTTGTTCATTTATGCCATCTCCCTGTTTCTCTTCTTCCTGCTTAACCTCATAATGCAGTGGCTTGCACTGTAATCGAAATACTCCTGTTGACTTCAGGGAGATGGGTATATTGGCATGGTTTGCAAAAGCCTTGAGCAAACTGTGGTGCAAAGAATCATAAGTAACTTCTTCATTTGCCCAGAGAAGTGTGGCTATGCCAGTGTTTAAAGGGAAAACAGACTAAGAAAAAAACACTATGTAAAACAAATGTTTCTTAATACTTAGGAATACTTACTTTTGATTTTTGCATTATTGTGTGGCAGGTTTATATTTCATCCAGTATATTATGTTTAGTATTGGTTTAACTACCTCATAAAAGTTGTCTCATTCCGATATCATTCTCCCTGTCCAAGAGCAAAAGGCAAGGTGATATTCAGTGAGATGATGTGTCAAATGTCTATCTGATGCAGAAGAGATGCTTTCTGCAGAATGTGAGATAGTTCTACGGAAATTGCTACCACAGATCACGGTGACCAGGGTTGTTGTAGGTGATCTGACACACAGCTGAGTAGTAAGGAGACAAACTTACCATGAGTGATGATAGCAGTCTTGAAAAAACTATTTGAATTAATGTCTCAAGATTTGGAAAAAAAATTATTAGTCTGAGAATTTAAAAAAGAGCAGACTAATGCTGACTACAGAGCCTTCAAACTGTAGCTCTAGTTGGATTTTGCACTTGAGCTCAGTTTCAAAGTCCCCACATTAAGCACCATGAAGAAAATTGTTAGCAAAATCATAAATGCCTTATTTTACTGCCAGTGTACAAAAATAGCAGCACAGAACCAAACTGGTTTTCATGACTTAGGATAAACCCATTGCCTCAGCCTCAGGCTCTGGATCCTAGTTTTGCTTTTTCCCTGCAAATAGCACCGTTGGCTCCTGGCTCTGTGCAGTATCAGCACCTCTGTTTGTCCAGGTAAAGCTCTTGGAGTGGCTGCATATGACTCTTGAAGAGAAATTCTGCTCTGCCTTGTCTTGGAGAGAGAAACTGTTGAATAGTTCAAAAATGACTGGCAGTTCTGCATCAAGTAAACAGGAGATAATATGGGATGATTAACTTCCCTCATCCTCAGAAGTATGCAAGAAAAAAAAGAGACGTGACTCCTCTGAGGTTTCAGTGGTATAACTAATAATCATGGCTTTGTCTTTATTGATAAAAGAACTTTTTCAAATTTCCAAAGTTATCAATGTTTCAGATGTTGTGGAAAGGAAAAGGCTGAAGTAGTTGCAGAAATGTTGTTCCACATTTTGACCAGATTTTAAAACAGATTCTGAAAAATACTTTCACATATTTATTCTCTGAGAATAAACCTTATTTTCTATGTGGAAATAACAGAAATTAACTCAAGGGAAATTACTCACATATGTCAAGAAGGTAATGTGCCCCTTCACTTTCAAAGGGTTGGCATCAGTGTAAATTATTGCTTACAGGTGGTAAGCAACCTCTTTGATGGTTTTTTTTATTGGCTGACTCACATTTCTCAGGAAGATAAAAAGCTACTGTAACAGAGTAGTTATTTAATTAAAAAGAACTAAGGGTTTTCACAGTAAAGAAAATGGGTGGGGATGGATGATATTTTTGTTGAATGCACTTGGGCCAAGATTGAAAATGTTTTACCAGCTATTCTCTTTACCTTTTAGTTTCACATTGCTATTTCTATCATGTGCTCTAACATAAGTTTTGTTTGAATAAAGATTATTACATAGGCTTATTTTTGTCATTCAATTAACACAAATAGTAATATTTAGAAATTGTGTAGGCATTTTCTTATGATTTTAAGTCCTTCATGTAACACAGTCCTTCAGACTTATTGTTTTGAATTGTGTCCTAGATACTATTTCTTGCTTTCTGCAAGTTCAATAGAAATAAAATTTCAGTCAAATGTAATACACATGGACAAATTCCAAGAAGATTCTTGCTTCTCTATTCTCAAAGTGATCATCAAAAAGGCCCAATTTAAATAACTTTTCCTCCGAGTCCAAAATTTGTTAACACATTTGAAAGTTTAAAAGGCAAAAGCTACTTCTGTCTTGTTTTAAATACCAGTAATTTCCCATTGAATTAATTGCTTTCCTTTGCAGTGAGGATAGATAGGAAAAACACTTCATGAATTTCCTACCTCCAAAACACATTTGTAACAATGCCTGTGATACTTTCCAAGAAATTTTGAGATGGAAAACTGTAGTAAATTTATGTTTTTCTCTCCCCTGTCTAAGACAATATTCGCCTTCCCCCCTCAAAAAAAAAAAAAAAAAAAGAACATGGAAAGTCCTGTTGTTGGTTTGCATTACTATAAAGCACCCAGACACATAGTTTTATCAACTGTTAGTATGCCTTTAACAAATCACAATTAAATATTAACAGCCTGTGGAGAAGCATGGAGGGCTCTGCAATCCTTTGAAGGCATATTTGCCAATTAAACAAAGTCTGACATTAGAGTAAAGGTGGCAAGGATCCAAACCAGAGAAATGAGAGTCAACCACTTCAGTGGCATTCATTAGCTAAACAGACATTCTTTGTGTGGCCTGTTTCTTTGCTACTGCCAAATCCACACCCTGTTCAGGAACTTACCCAGGCTCAGATAAGCTTATTATGGAAATAACACTTTGTCACCCCTTACAACTTGCTTCTTGTTAAATTATCTTTTATCTTCTTTGTAGTATTTGTCACCTCTCCTTGGGTGCCCCTTGTGTGACCAAATGGTATTATGATTGATTCAGAATAATCAGGTTCCAAAGGTTAATTGAAGTTAATGGGATAATATTTTAAAGATTCCCTCTTCAGCATCATCACACAAGAGTAGTTATGGAGAGACACTTGTGCAAATACATCATGTTGTTTTTTTGGCAATGTGTAAAAGTTTAGGTGCTTGTTTGGGTCATCTGGTGACAGGTGCTGATGCGTGTGAGAAGGACAATTTGGATGGGAATTCTCTGGCCTGTACATGGTCCTTCCCAAATTTTTGTTGCAACTGCAAGTCCTATGCTGAAACAGCAAAAATGCTTAGTGTTGCTTCTGCATACTGAGAGTGTGAGAGGAAAAGAAGAAGCCTTTTGACTATTCTTTTTTTCTGCTAGCTGAGACAAAAGCCAGAAAATCCTAGTGTTGGATGCTGAGCACCCTGGAGAAAGAGGCCATAACAGTCTTAAGTGTGCATCACTCCTAGGACCTGCAGAATGTACACAAACTTGTGTCCCCTTTCCTTCATTTTGCAGCTTCAGAGTTATCTCACTAAAGGGCTCTTCTTCAAAGACTTGGTCTAGCTTATATCTGTACTTGGAACAATATCCACAAAAACAAAGTGATTTCTGCCTTTGTGTCTCACAAAGATAAAGATGTAGCAAGAAAGTGTGGAATTCAGGCTTCTCAGAAACAGTTCAAAGTGGTAAAGGCAAAACTGAATATTAGCATCTCTGCCAGGTCAGGACAAGGCTTGGGGATGGTTCTAAGATGGAGAAAGAAAGCAGGAAAACTGGATTTGTTGCTCCTAGCAGAAGGTGCAGAAGCAGCTGATACAAAGACTTTCTCCTCAAGTGGCCCTACCCCTGTGGCAATAGCTGGCTTTGCACAAACCCTGAGCCCAGCCTTAGCACAGACACCAAGAGACATGGCGTGTGTCAGTGGGTTACAAAACACCCACCAGGATTGTTTTTCTGCATCCATATGCACATTTGCCTATCCATATGCCTATGCATATACCTACCTGCTGTTGACATCTACCTTTCAATACAGAGTTGTCCAACCTTGTTGTGCTATGCACACATATTTGATAACATTCTCAGCTCTGCAGTTAAATACTTATTTTTGTCTTTCTGGACTGAAACACTGCATTTCATTTCACTCATCCTCCCACACAGATGCAGGGAAACAAGATATTCATCAGTAAGTACCTACAAAAGACTGGAGAGTCAAGTGAGGAGAGAAAAGTAATTTCTTGGGCAGATACTTAAATGACTATAATATTTTGAATGGTTCTTTGTCATATTTAAGCTGATGCCCTAGTCTGTATTATTATAATATGTATTTGTTAGTTTACAGGATTTATAATGACAGAAACTTTATTGACACCAAAATTTAGAGGTTTTTTCTATATTCTGTATTTTTTCATATATATACACCATACAAATTCACTGTAGTCACTCGAACTACATTTTGCGTATAGAAATACAACTGTTGCTTTCACCGAAGCAAGGAAGAAGAAGAATATCTCAGAGTTGTATTAGTCCACTTAGGCCTCACAGGCAACACTGAAATATGTCTTATTCAACAACATTACTGCTCGTATCTCCCATATTAATTCAGTTTCACTGTTTTTAAAAAAGGCTCTATTTAGTGTTCTATACACTGGAAAAATCCTCACCCCAAGTCACAGGAGTATTCTCCTGCCTGAGACAGATACAAGAGAAAGGGAATTTATAAATAAGCTTTCTGTGTGAACATCAGGAAGAAAATATCTTTTTTTCCTTGCTCCAGTGATGCACGCTCCCTCCACAGTTGCCAACTCAGTGCCTCAGCAGGTGTCTATCTGCCTCAAAGTTGCTGGAGCTGTGGAGATTTGCAATAGTGAGAGATTTTTCTTCTAATCTACTGATTTTAACATCGCCCTTACTGCTGATTTAATGAGCCCAGTGTCATGAATAGGATTACAGATCCCAGTGGTCTAATTCTCAGTTCCTTAATACACTGGAGAGTAACAGTAACTATGGTAAATAATTGCCTCAAATCAAATAAAAATTACAGCTTTACATTTGAATGCCGGAAATGTTTGTTCAGTGATCTGTATGGTGGGAATCATTTACCTTTATCTAGCTCCCAAAGGAAAAAGATGGCACCCACAGAGCAAATGTCATGATCACCAGCAGTGCCTTTGTGAATACTGTGTAGAAGGCAATGCTGAGACCTGCTGGAATCAGCTGAAATCAGTGGTTCTGCAGGAGGAAGTTGGCCAAATTGTGACTGTTCTCTTCCATCAACAGCTTTTTTTTACCTTTCAGACTTGGGTAAAATCAGGATCTGATTCCCAAAGTACAGATGCACTGTGCAGTTCTCACAGATGTGATGGGAATTAAATAAATACTTCAGGAAGCTAATCATTATCAAGAGACCTAAAGCTTGTTCTGTACTTGCTTTATGACTCTAATTTTCATATACCGCCTGACTACCAGGATGTCCACATGGGATATATGGTCGCCTGGGTAATTATAATAAATATTCTTCTTTTATGTTAGTATACACGTGTTTAAACTGAGTTTGTAAAGGAGGGTATTTTACAGACATGGAGCTACAGTGAAGTCATTTGCTAATAACCCAAGGAGATTAGTAGACAACAAAAGCAAGAGACTCTGGCCTCCTGTCTCTTTTCTGGTATCTTCAATCACATTGTCTCTTGCAATCATCAGCCAGTTTTCAGCTGCTGTAATTTGGGCAGACTTGAGTGAATGCAATCTGCTTTAGGATACATAGATGCAAATTCTTCAGGGTGTTTTCTAGTATTCATTAGCAATGCTAAGTAAATCACATTTCTAGATGTGATTAGCTCCATATATCCCCAGACACTGATGTGTACATGTAAAATAGATGCAGCCACGTATTTTAGCATACAAAAACATGCAGTCATGAGCACACAAAAACATTTCCTCTCACACAGATATGCATGCACATATACCACTGGTGGCAGATAAAAATAAATGCACCATAGGGAGACTTTTTAGATGAGCACGTATTATGCTTGCCTTAACCACTTGATGAATTTGATTATAATTCGTGCAGTACTACAGAACTATTTTTTAAATGAGATTAAATACCATAAAGATGCATATTTAGATTTTATACAAAACCAGTTTCCTATGGAGCACCACAGAGTTAAACCAGAGAAGGCAGGAAGTAGTGAAACAGGAGAGGGAAAAAATGCATATTTAAGCAATAGACTTGAAAAATTAGTCAGCGAAAGAAAGAGTAAATTGAAAGCTGCTTAGATTTACTGTAGCTGTAATGTGTGTTCTACTTATTTACATAAGGTCTATGTGATTATCTTCTCTACTGTTCAGTAAGAATAGTCCTTACTGTAGTATCTGCCGCCAACACATGGTACTTTTGTTATCTCAGATATGCAGCCCACTCATTAAAGAAACACAGTAACCAATATGTAACGTGAACTTTTGACGTTCACAATGTTTGCAGACGGAGAATTTATTACACCACCGGCAGATACAAAGGGCCAAGTCTGTATTCTTGAGCGGGCAGAATGCTCTGGTTTTATTTTAGGCTTAGTAAAATTTCTGTTTGTTCTTTTTGTTGCTGTCTGTTTGAAAATACAGATTCTCCATTCTGGACTTCATTTTAATGCAGTTCTGAGACCAAATATTGCACTCTATTACTTGAGAAACCAAGGCCTTTTCATGAAATGCCAGACTCTCTTCTGGGCCTTAATGTTCCTCAAATGTTCTTTACTCACCCTACATGCCTAAATCTCGGTCTTAGGTGTTCTCCAAGTATCGTCCTTCGACATTATTTTGCTAAGGAAGATGCTTTACACTTTGTTCTCTTTCTGTTGTCTTGGTAGATGGGATGTATATCTAGTTGTTTTCATCTATCGGGGTGGGCTTTGAAAAGTACAATTGTACAGCAGCAGTCTGCACTCATTCAGTTTACCACCAGCTTTTACCCATGGAAAGAAGAATGAGTGTGTGAATGTCAAGATACGTTGAAAATAGCATGCATATTTTTTTCCTGAGAATAGCAGCATAATATCCTTCTAGTGAACACTCAGTTACAAAATCCTACAGACAAAATAGTGCTCTGGCTTTCCAGCCATTTGTGCTTTGTTTACTGGAAAGAACTTTTTTTAATACACTTTTTTTTTTAAGTTTTACATAGTTATCACTTGAAATATACAAGAATTGTGGCTAAGGTCCCATAAGGGAATAAATAAAAGACTCCAACACATTCTGTGGTGATGGAAGACTCTGAAACTCTTCTAAGGTTTTCTTCTTGGCAAAGCTGTATGCATTAATATTTTAAAACAAATAAAAAAATGCTAGTTTTAAACCCTCTTAAGACCTTCATGTTACATCAGATGAAGCAATTCTGAATTCACTAGGAAATTATTAGTAGGTTATCCATCCTTCCATCATGAGCAAGAACTCTTGGTACTGTCTCTCAGACTGCTCTGTGTGGGAGAACATTTCATACTGTCATGATTTCTTCTCATTTCTTTTCCTTTCCAGAATGACAGGACCACCCTAATGAAATGCTGCTGAGACACTAGAAATTAGTCAGCATATTGTTTGAATATGAAGTTGGAAAAAAACAGAGCAATATGTGTTTAGTAGTGAGGTCAGAGGTATTTTATCAGTTGTTCAAGGAAAAAAGGAAAGATTTTACTAGGAAAGAAAATTTTTACTACATATTTGACAAAACAGTGATGAGATAACCCTGGGAGATGTGAAGCGTTGCAAAACTGCACAAGTATAAAGTGCTGAAAAGCTACATTTCAGAGCTCTCAGCTCTCAAATATGAGGTCATTAGTAATTCAAAATGAAGAACTCATAACAGCTTAGAGTAAATTTTTACTGTTTAACCAGTCTGTACTAGGGCTGGTTGTCAGCCCATGTGTCTGACCACAAATGTATTATTAAACAGTCTCTTCCTCCTGGTGGACATCTTTATGCTCTCTGTTGGGGGCTAAATCTACACATCTCTTCTGGTATCAAACACAACAGGAAAATTAGCCTTAATTGCTCCATCAGCCAAGAAATCAAGAAAAAGCTGTTGTTCCTTCAATCTTGTCGATGTCTAAACAGGCAAATTTTCCTGTCTTGAATCAAATACAGTCTCAGACTCCACCCCTAGCAGTACCCTGATAAGCAGCCTCCTCCTAGAACCCGAAGACCTGGGAGCTGCCTGGTGGGTGATGGGAGTCACACCACTGGATGCTGACCTGGCCTCAAGCCTCCAGTTTTTGTTCTCATGTAATGAAAACATTCTTGGCAAATGCTTCTGCTTTAGGTCATCTTGTACTGGTCTAAGAATTCCAGTTCAAGTGGCACAATATGAACGCCCCCAGCCTTTGCTCTTAATCATAGCCCTGCTTCCAAAAAAACAACAATTAAAGGTCCAGAGTCTTGTTCTGTTTTTCCTGTCTGGAGTGCACTGTTGATCAGCCAGCTTTCAATGCTTTGATTACTTCAGAGAAATGTATCAAACCTCTCTATGAGTGCACTCTACAGCATTGAGTTTTCTTGGTTTACTTTGTATATAGTGGTAGTAGTACTAGTAGTAGTCGTAGTAGTAGTAGTAGTAGAACTTTTAGTGGAAGTTATTTCAGCAGAAAGGACAGTCTGGCAAACAGTGTTTTCTTACAGTTTCTCTAACTGACCTTGTTCTAACCAGCATGAGTAAGGGCAACTCTGGGTTGGGAGTGTATTTTTCTTCAGAGCTTTCTTTCTAACCCACAGTGTAAAATGTGCCCTGTTCTGTTCCTTTTCAGCCTCAGTTTACTTCAACTATAAAATGGAAGTGATAATTTCTCTTGTAAAATACTTACATCTGTGAATGGAAAGCATTACAGAAGAACTAATTACTGTTATGCTTAAACATTCCGGCATTGCGATTAAGTGATTTTTATGCCTTGATAATTATATTTCACTAGGGAAGAGTGGGCAATCATCCATCAAACTCTCTGGCTGTGACTGAAATACTAAGCTAACAGAAATTTTGTGGTGCAGTCATTGATAACCATGGTTTTGAATAGCTCTGAAACAAAGCTGTGAAAAATTCCCAGTCTCATCAGATTGACATTATTTATAGTACAGCCCAGTAAGAGGTAAATTTCAGTCACGTACAGCTTGTTTAAAAGCAGAGTAAATTTTTATCAGTCTCCTGAATGCTAACAGATGAAGACTGTGTTCAAATCTTTAGACCTTATACTGTAGATAGGATTGCAAGGCTAATTGGTGCTGCTGGCATTTGATGTTGAAGTTAATATGAAATAAAGCTGTTTTACAAAATTATTATTTATTGTTTTGTACAGATGGATTTGATTTGCAGTTTGGAAGTCTCACAAAGCCTCTGTAGTACACAGAGGAAAGTAAAAGGAGTAGAATAAATAGGAAGTGTAAAAGGTACATGATTTTAGAAAAATATCCACTTCAGACAGCTTCACTTTAAGTACAGCTTCTGAAGTCTGTATTTGGCATTCCTTCTTACTAAATCAATGTTGAGCAAGAGCTACATGACTTTGCTGAAAACTAGGTAAGAGCAGTTTGTTCCAGGCTTACATGGAACAGAGACTTGTTTTACAACTTCTTCCTTTCATGCCACTGGGATTTTGGAAGAGCAAAGATATCAGTAAGAAAGGAGTTTCAAAATGTTGTCCAAGGAGAAGTTATATCTTGGTCTGACCACAATACGGCTAAAACAGGCACTATATCCCAGCACTCCAACTTTCATTCATGCACACATACACTGTTGTCCTTTTCTGTGGCGTGAAAACCTCAGAGCTCCCAAATCATCCAGAAAGCACTTTTGTTGACCTTGATTGTCTTCTGACAGAATAACACCCCTGAAAGTCTCCTCACTGGAAAGCAGAGTATATTTGGATTCCTCAGAGAACAGATCAACCACTGATGACTGCAGTAGTCAAAGCAGTCACTGCACGTTGGTGCGAAGCGGACAAGTAAAAACACCAAACACTGTTTTTGCAAATCGTTGTCACTGCAATATGGGGCAAAGCTGACTTTAGTATGACTAAATGGGCAGTCAAGGAGTGCTAATATATATTGCATAATTTTTTACAGATGTACAAAACTGTATGTTTCTGTGTAATAACTAATGAATGACTCAGGCCTGGACTTAGCCATTGTAACAAGAAGCATTGTGTTGCTGAAAACTTGGGAAACCTCTTCTCCAGGGTATTAAAATTACTGTATAAAGCATCTAAGTTCCATAGATATTGAAGAGCGAGACCTGGATGCCTAAAAATAGGATTCACCATACCTAACACACAGAATAGAGTGGAGTTTCAACTAGCAAACAGAAAATGCCTGAGAGGAAAAAGCTCTGTTTATTCACCTACTCTCCCCACCTTGCCCACTGGCAGCTCTGTGGTAGGTACTTACGTTAAACAAGGATTCAGAGCCAAAAGCTGTTTCCAGATTCCAGGCACCAGCTTCATACATTTCCATAGAAATGACTGGCTCACTTTCTTTCAAAACAGGCCTCAGTTCATCCTACTCTTTCCAAACTAATCTAATGTTTTAAACATTTGCCTCCTCAGCCTTAAGCACTGAGAGTTGCACCTCCTGCTCCCCTACACAGCAGGTGATGGGTAAGCTCTGGGGTGAGGGGAGGGAGCTGTGTTTGCCACTTCTCCTCCATATGAGCCACTCTGCATCATGGGGCAGAAGACCCTGTGGTGAAAGCCTGAAAATAGAGGACTTGAGAGACATCTGAGCAGAGATGAAAGCTCACAACTTCACTCTTTATCAGGAATACCCTATCCACAACCTTTAGTCTCACTTGTATGTTGAAACCCTGTCTGGTTCACATGGGCTCTTAATATGGACAGCATACTAAGCATTAACTTAGATGAACTAAGATACTTTATTTCTATCCTTTATATGTGAGCATTTGTCATTCTATACCTCTAATTAGCTTTAATAAGAGTTACAAGATTCAGATTGAGAGAAGGATTAAACTTTTTCCAATGAATGACATCAATGCGGCCCTTGGCATGTTTTCAAAAAGCACTTTTCTGTGCTACATAGTAGTACTGCATGGAGAAATGAGGGCAGTCTTTACTCCTGGAGTTGAACTGACTGCCCTCAAGACTCCTTGGAAATGAGCTGGATAATCCATCTCAAGAAAGAGTGCATGAAATAATAGCTGCTGTAGACAGGGAAGTTATAAAAGTTATTTATTTCTCTCATAATAACCCTAGTTGATTGAGGGGAAAAAGAAAAAAAAACTGGAACCCCCCCCCTCCCAATCCTGTATGATAAAAGGCTCACATTGAACGTTACTGTAATTTCATTTCAAATCTAGACACCCATATGCATTTACTGTTTTGCTGGGAGGGTTTAAATACCCTGAGCTAATTATAGGACAATATCTTCCAACTTACAAGGGTTAAATTGAAAGCACAGCTAATGAGATACTATTCCCGGCTATTAAACTGAAAGAAAAGGGGTCTATTTAATTATAAAGTATGTAAAAAAAGCATAATCATCTTGTAATGTAACAGCTCTCATCTGGATTATTATTTTGGTGCACATTTATAAACACTGCTTGGCACATTACTGAATTGTTTAATATTTATATGAATGTAGTTATTCCACAGAATAACAATATTGACACCAGGCTAGTTTCCTTTTAATTTCACCAAGAATATTTCATATCTACTGGGCAAATTTTGTGATTTATCAGAAATATAACAAAATGTAAAGAAGGTGGGAAAAACAGAGGGAACTATTAATCTTGTCTGCCAATACCTCTGCATGTTTTCATGTGGCCATTTAAAACAGTAATTAATTTTGCTTTAAATATCTATGAAGTGTACTGCAACTTGCAATTCTCAGCAACTTATGAGATGAACTAAAAAGCAACTTATGTTTTTTTTTCTTACTCTAACTCAGTTACAAAACCATTTATAGTACAGGTTGCTCTTCCAGAATTACTTGTGTGTTAAACTCACATTTCCAACAAACTGAGATGTGAAGAACCTTGAGAACTAGTTGCTGAAAATATGCCAGGGTTGCTTGGATGTCACTTACGGGAAGGCTTTTAGTCCTCTTTTTCACAGTATCCACATGACTTCTATTAATTCTTTGCCTTCCTTCAGCTGGCAAGAGCTGCTGAGAGTTGTCAGGTGGCACTGGCTGTACTACCCACTGCAAGGCTGTGCATGGAAAGATTAGCTGTGGTTAAGGTGTGAGTCAACTGAATGAGCCATCGAAGGGAACAAGGTGAAGTTAGGAGATTTCTTTAGTTTGGCTGATCTGCAGGTACCATGTGTTTAAAGGAGAGGCATAAGTAACTTGAAAGTTTTGGAACACATCACTGAACCCCTGTGTAGGGTTTCTGGCAGATTGCTGGGGAGTTCTTGCAGTGGCAGCTGTCAGCAGATAAATGGGAGATATTTATGTCTATGGGTTTAAGGACTAGTTTATGAAGTTAATTGCATACCTAATAGAGGCCTTTCTTGAACTTCTAGAACACACAACTGCTGGGAAATAAGCAAACTTTTTGACTGGAGGGAAACTGTACACATCTTCCAGTAGATCAAAGACAGAGTAAAGTGTATATATTATGGTTGTGCTGAGGAATTATGTATCACTTCAAGAGGGTGAAGTATCTTAACTATCTGTCTCCTGGATTTAGAAACTGAGGTTTTACTATACTAGATGTTCTAATAGGTCACAAGTAATTACCAACTCTCATTAGTTCCCCATTAGCAGCTTTTTTGTCATAGAATTTCCTTGACTTTATAATAAAAAGGGAATGAAAATATAAAAAGTAATTATTCACAGTTATCTCATGGGACTATAATTTGAACCACACTATTCTTACCAGATATAACTGGAAGATACTATTCATCTCGTTGGAGTGGAACAGAGATAAGGGCCATAACTTCTTGTTTGTAATTCTCACATACTTACTGAGAGGAATTATAAACATTTGTGATTGTTTCATTACTTGGAAGTCGACCATATGAAAGAGAACTGATGCATTTCTGTCCTTCTGACTTCTGTCGTCTCCTAAAGCATACTTTTGTCACTGTTTTCCAGATGACTTTCATTGATTCCTTCTCTTATTAAGCCACTAGAAGCTCCTAGTGTACAAGATTTTGCTCCTTTATATCCGAGACTCTTTGATGCTGTCCACATCTGTCACTTGCAGCAGCTGACTACTGACTGGTCACTTGGAGGCGGATAACTCTTTGATCCTCTTGTCTAAACTTGAATATAAAGAAAGGAAAAACTCTCCCTAAAAAGTGCCCTATGAACAGGAATACAAGGAGGTGCTACTGTAGATGAGCAAGCCTATTTGTACATAGGAGGAAACTGGAAGAAGAGCTAGTGCTCACTAGATTCAGTCCAGGCTTTTCAGATCCCACCTTATGCAAGGGAAAATGAGAGTGCCTAGCATTTCCTGGTAGGTACCTTGCTTGAAAAAAAAAAAAAAGAAAAGCTTTTTGTATGGAAGAACAAGAAATAGAACAAGTTGAAACATGGTCCTCATCCTTTTAATTACATGGGAAAGGAGAATACATTGTTAATCTTTCCACTCGCAGTCCTTTTACCTATTCTGTTTCCCAACTATTTAATTTGTGTTGATGCTTCTTACCTTTTATTTTTTTAATTTCTCCCAGTCTGTTCCTGATGTCTGGACGATTTCCCATCTTCTTGCATCTTTTCCCTCTAACCTAGCCCACAGGTTTGCATCCTTTTGCGTGATCTCCAACTTGAAAGTATTTGCATGTGGATTGTAGTTTCTTTTTAAGCATAATTTGGGCACTTTTATGCTATACAGTGATTGCATTTCCCCATGAGGTTAAAAAAAACAAAAAAAAAACTTTGCTAGAGGCACAGAATATATCTACATTGAGCAAGTCATATGACCAAACTTAATAGATGTATATCTGTGAACAAAACAGAACCGAGGACCCTGATGCCAACAGTGGAAGTATTTTTGGGCTTTTACTTTGGGCTGGTTCTGGTCTGGCTGTGCAGCTTAGTTACTGGTTAGCTGCTTAAGTGCATTTCATGTTCTCCTGCAGTGCCTCTTCCATTTTAATTTCATCCAAAAGGAGCGGTTTGCACACCCTGGGACTGCTCAGCAATGCAAACCAAAGCCCAGTAATGGGGAGGATGAGGAGGCTCAATGCAAAAGCATGTTCCCGGTCCAAGCTGAAACACTAATGTGGCTGCACCTATACTGAGGCAAGATATTTTCTCTCCCTTTCATCTTCTTCCCTCAGATATGCTTCAGATGGACCTCACAGAGCCTGCACCTATTCAGTGAACATTGCATATTCCAGTGGAGCACCCAGTTCTTAGGGAAAAGGATATACATATAAAGGAAGCACATATTTCTTCTGGCTTCTATGTCTATGAAAGCTCAGTGTAATATGTTTTGTTTTGCCTAGTCTTGTTCCTGCATGGAAATGTGATTTTGTTATTTTTTACCAATACAATTTTTAGTTCAGCTCATGTATTAAAGTAGAGAAAAGCACTTCTCTGGCAATCATGGAACCATGGCTTTTTTCCCATATGCTTAAGTAAATAAGTTGCTTAATTCATTTGGATAAAGACATTAAAACCATTTATAAATATAGATCCTATTTCAGTAATAAGATGTCGATTACAAAATCATAATTATTATGACTGGTCAGAAAAGATGTTTTGCAAAATATGTCATGTTTTTATGTTTGTTATAATTGCATATTCCCTAGAATTTTGCATTTCCTTTGGAATTATTAGAGTTTTCTTCAGGTCTGACTTTCTCCATACAGCTTTTTGAGTGATATCAGTGACTTCCAAATAATCTTCCCAAAGAGACAGATATATTTCTGTGAAGATGTGAGTATTTTAAGGTTAAAAAAAAAATTACAAAGTCAGGAACAGTAATACCTGCAAGAGGGCTTCTGGGACCACTAAGCTTATATTCACGCTGTTGTAGGCAGGTATTTTAGCAATAACCTTTTGCCTATACCAATTCTATATTATAAGTAATTCAGCTTTTTGTTCCTGTTACTGCCATTGGAAAACTGCTCTAGAATCTCACTTACGTCTGGATGAATTAATTTTTAATCATTTGTATCCAGTTGTTCTCAGGTCACCCTGTTCTTTCCAACCCGATACTGAATTGTTCAATGTATAAATTGAAAAATTTGTTATTTTCTTGCAGCTTTTCTGCCTTCATTTTGACAGAATAACACAGCAAACCACCAAACGAGGAAGAATTTACTGCATTATTTTGTAAAACAGCACAAGTACTTACCTATCTTAGCTGAATTAACTTGGGGATCTCATTTACCTTTTTTGTAGGAACAGCTTGCTGATGATGTATTCATTTTGTTAATAAACAGATTTCTTGGTGTTTTTCCTCAATCATTCCTAGTTAATGAATATCTAGCTTATAACTATGATGCTTTTCATTAGTCCCTAAGAATAGTTGCAACCTGGACTACTGAATTTAGTGTACTACTCTGGTCCTTGACACCATCCTGCTATTTACCCTCCCTGATACTTATCATTAACTTACCTGCTTGGGTGCTGAAACCTTTGATGCTTCTTTTGCTATTTTCCCATTGTCATCTCTTTCTTTTAAACAATTCATGTCCTTTAAAAAAAATTTCTTCTAGGTGTAGAAATGTACATTTTTTTTAATCCACTGTTTTGTCAGATAAAGCTATCAGAACAATGTGGCAGAGGCAAACCTTACTAAATCCATGTCGTGCTTGATATAATTTTTCCACTTAACTTTAACTACAAATCTATCCAAACTATCTTGTAGTTGGGTACACAACTTTACTTAAATATTTAGTGCTAACTTGCTGTTCACCAGTTATTCAGTACAACTCTCAAAAACTTAAAAAAAAATAGGTACTAAAAATATTCGTTACCAGATCACAATTTTAATATGTGAAGCTTTTCACACATTGATGTATTAGGATACTTGATTTCCGCTTTTACATCAATATTATAATTTCTATTTCCATGTCAATTTCTATACTTCCATTCACATTAAACTATCAGTTCTCTGATTTCATAGTCAGCAGAACTATGAACGTTAAAATTAAGAGGAAATATTAATTTTTTTTTTAGTCACACCTTGAAGCATGTCTGTCTCACTGCATCTCCCAAGACTCACTGCATAAGAAATACATTTTTAATTGCCTTCTCTTATCTATTTTCTCCTGTTTCAGGTGCAGTTTTTAATTGGGTTTGGTTCCTGACAGTTGCTGTTATGCTCTTTCATGACTTGTCTTCAAAATACTCTTCTCTTTACAGAACAGTCCTTATTTTATTTTGTTTTAGTTTTGATTTTGCATTTCTTGTGGAGTCTCTGCTTATTCTTAAGTATTTTCTGTGATTTGGAAAAGTTGGTCTTCTATACCAGGACAGGAGTAGATTTTCTATCTTTAATAGAGAGTATTCCCCAGCTTACACTACAGTGAAGTCTAGATGCTCGTCAATACAGATGAATTTATTAACTAGATAACTTAATTTGTCCTTTTGAAATTGAGAGACCTAGTTATAACCATACCCATGAGTATCTCTTAATTTCATTTAAATGAATCAGACCAGGATTGACTAATATCTAATAATTTTCTGTGAGTATTTCAAAAGATCATGAACTTAATAAAAGGAAAAGCTAAAATAATCTTACTCTTGTCTTTGTGTTTATTTGACTGTTTTTTGTTTTGTTGGGGTTTTTTTTCTGTAAAGGAAATTACTCAGAAACCGTTGGGGCTTATTATTTTTGGCAGCATTTATCTTTCTTGATATACTTGAAAAGAGAAGTCATTCATGATACAATTCCAAATAGTATTTAATGACTTTATACATTATTCAAGTTCATCATTAGGTTTAGAGGCACAGAACTTGTGCTACAACACTTTCCAAGAATGATGCTGACACAGGCACACTTTCTTCTCAATGCATGTGGTTATCTTCATATGTCATTAGTCTACTTTAAAGTCAATGTAAGAATGTGAATACATTGATCTACCAAGTCTTGCTTTAGTTATAGTTTTCCTGAGCAACACATACCCTTAAATACCTCTGTTTCAGCTATATTTCCTTTTTAAAAATGTCTTTCTTATTCTATAATACTTGCTGTCAGTTCTTTTTTAGTATATCAAGTTTCTCCACTGTATGCTGCAAACATTTCTATTATTTCCTACCGATCATACCAGTTTCTCAAGTAGATGAGACGGGTCCTTTTGCCAATGGTTATTGCCACAGATTAGTACTTTTCCAACATTATTAACATTATGGGCGATTTTTTCTGTTTGGTATTTGTCCTCTACTTTCTGATATTCCTTTCTAAAAAAGCCATAACATTGACCAGTTTCATTGCATAAATTAATAGAAAACTCATTGAGACATAGTTTGTAGTCTGTTCAAAAACCATGCAGATAGAGTATGACAGGGAGGCTGTAGAAAGTTAATGGACCAGAGAATCTGGACATACAAGACACCCAATCTATATATCTGCTTACTGCATACTGCACTTCAGCACACATGCTCTGAAACACAACAGATAGAGCAATGTTAGAGAATAAAAGTGACAGCAAATGCTGGAAGTACAACCCACTACTGCAGTCCAGTGCCCAGAGTATGGGTAGATATATTCCCTTTGCCCTCTTCCTAATTCCGTGGTGAAATACAAGAGGCTACTGTGGCAACATCACATGGTACATTTGTTATCTCTGAACTAGAATGTGTTGAAGGAAGTAGCAGATCAGTATGCCATGTGTGCTTTCATTTTCTGGAATGTTTTCAAGGGAAAACATCTGTTCAGATATTTTTCCTGGGATTATGGCTTTAGTTGAATAAAATGTGAAGAGGAAGGGATGCAATTCTCTCTCACACTGCACTCTTTTCTCTTTATAAAATTGAAATTTTTTTACTAGAAAAGTATAGCTCTTTTATCCTATACTATGCTGTTTTCCCTGGGTGGAATGTACTATTTGTATCTTCAGCAGTTTCCTTAAATGAATGAAAAGCTAAATATTCCTTTGAACACTTGTGCAGGGATATTGTGGGTAGGTGGGAATGGAAGGTATGGCTGGGAGGTTAGCCAAAATCTTTCTGTACTAGCTGTAAGCATTACTTTAAGATGTGAACATTTTTATATATCTACTCCTTTCATAGAAAAGATGGTCTATGGTTGAAGTATCGGTATTCTGGAATTCAAGAAATGTGTATTCATTCTTGGTATGACTAGCATCTATGATGCTAGCCATGTCCTTTAATATCTGTATGGTTCAAACCTTCTCCATATGATATCCACATTATTTGTTTGGGATGGGAAACTCCCTGGATTCCTTTCACTTAATTTCAGACATCTGTAGTATAGACATTTACATCTGAACAAGCTGTCTAGGCTTTTATAGTCAATGGAAAAATATAGAGACTCAGATGCCATTCGTCTGGACAGTTTTAGATGTCTTGGTTAGACTAAGACAAATTGCATCCTAAAAGGGCCTTTTTCTTTCCACTGACGAAGTCACAAAGAGAAATTCAGATCATATATATAAAAATTTGGACAGATAAATCCTACCTTTGCAAAAAGTACTATCTGTTTATGTGTATTAGTAAAGTATCTTTGCTGATGTGCCCCTTTGTTATGGCTGTGGTTTCTGTGTGATACTTAAACGCAAGCTACAATCAAAAAGTAAACTGTAGGAGGCCCCATTGTTCTTTCTTACTTAGAGACCAAGGCAAATTTCAATCAAAGAGAACACAGATGAGAAAACTGATTGAGAGAAAGAAAAAAAATATTGCCCATAATCCCAATATTAGGGTTTTTTAAATTCTAAAAAATAAATATTTTATCCTTGTAAATGTTTTTTAAATTGTTGTTTGAAGTTATATCTGTAGCAGTGCTCAAGTATTTTAAAAGAAGCAAAGAAAGGAGCACATTTTTCTTTACCAGAAAATGCCTGTTATTGGCAACTGAAATGTCTTTTGCTGCAAAACATTTTTGCTTCCATGCGAGGATGTCTGGTTGAAATGCAGTTGAGACGATCTGACTGCCAGGAGAGAAATGTTCAATTAATTTCAGAGGTACACACTGCTCTGAGATGCTCCAGTGTCCAAGATGCCCTGATGGGACAGACAGCCAGTACAACACAGGACCTATGAGAACTCGTGTTCATTTGGGAGAGCACCTGGAAACCATATGAAACACACTAGACATCTGAAATGGGGCTGAGATTCTTAAGTAAGCATAACTGAGCGGGGCACACAGAGGAAGGATAGTCACTGTTCCTACATTATGCATTGCTTTTGAAATACTTAAGTAAATTAATTATTCTCTCTAAAAACCAGACACATACTGTCAGAGTATTATTCAGAATAGAAAGCTAGGTTGGAGGCTCTGAATTGCCTGATCTAGGTTTTGTATCTTTCAAGTATCTGAAGCAAGTTAAAAGGACAAGATCTGGAAATCCTGAACTTTGAAAGAGCAGTGTTAGGATATGACTCATTTTGCACTTTCACTAAAGTAAGTGGAGAGAGGTGCTTCTAACATGTAATACAAAGCTTATACAGGCACAAAAAGATATCTTACTCTGGAAGTTCTTTTATTCTTTCTGTGTCTAAGGTTAAGGTGACATCATTCCACACCTACGCTAGTAAGAACCCTCTCAGAAGGAAAACCACAATGAGTAAAGGAGTTGAATTTGAGGTGAATACAGGACAACCTTAGAACAAACTGTATCCATGCCTTTCAAGTTTTTTAATCAAAAGTTAAAATGTCATCCAGATGCAAAATTCAAAGGTTTCTGATAACTCAATTGTGAGATACATTAAACATTTATTTGCACAGTTTTGCCACAAATATCTGATAACAAAAGCCATTTTTGTGAAGATTTGTAGCTAATTTTCAGGCTAAGGAGCTTCAAGTTTCACTGGAAATTGGCATCTCAGTTTAATCACATCCATGCACAACTCCAAGAAGTTTGATGTCTTTAACTGAAGTAATTAAAATAGAATTAAAGAACAAAAAGCATAGCTTAATTTCCAATCTCTTAACTTTAGTCACAATGGTTTAGAGAGTATGTCTTTATGATAGCTGTATTGACTTGAAAGAATTTATGAAAAAGATTAAGTTATCATTTAAAATACATACAGTCATTTTGTTAGTAACTAGGGCAAGAGACAGTGAAATAATAAATAATAGAAACACAAAGAAAAAAGAGTTTTAAGGAAAAAAAGATAAACTAGACGAGCAAGGAAAAGTAGGATGGCTCCGCCCTTGACTGCGTTCTCAGAGCGTTTAAGATGTCAGGGGACAAGAAGACACAAGCTTTTTCATTAATGTATGAGCTGAAAGAGCTTACTGTCCCTAAAGGACGGGAGATAAAGAGATGCTAATTGTTGCTACTAAGAAGTTCCACTGCCCTCACAGCGGGAGATGCTGCTCTGACTTCTCTCTTCGGGACACTAGCAGCTAAGTTTGGCTTTTCAGATTCTGGCACAGGAAAAGCTGGAAATGGGACTGTGTCTGTTTTGCCACTGTCAATAACCCGCTTCCTTCAATGTCTGCCTGCTTCACCTCTACACAGAGTCAGTCCTGGTGGGAGGGTTTAATTTAGTCTCAGAACAGGAAATACTTTAAAAGTCCCTTGTTAGTCGTCTGCCTTTGATGTCAATCTCAGAATCCCTACCTATCCTGAGGATCATCACGTGCTGTTGCATATTAAAAGCTTATTTTTCTGTCTGATTGTGAATATCTGCAGGATCAGAACTCTTCCTGGTAAATGTTAAAAAAGGAGTTTTCTCATGAATCACTTTACATTTTTGCATATTGTACATTGAAATAAGCAGAAGAGATTTGCTGATGGCAACCAGGGCTGGGAGATGCTGAGTTATCTTCTGCATGGCTTTTGGAGTGGGTTGACATAAAGACAATCACTGCAGACAGATGTTTCATGTCAGACAGAGATATTGTGAATCAGGTGAAAATTGGGATGGAGCCTAGACAGAACCAGCATGAACTGCATGAAAAAAAATTGAGAACTGCTCTCTGTGACTCATCCATATTCAGTTCTATAGATGGACTGTATAGCCTATAATAGACTTCTTTTATTGGATCATGTAAAAATACCCCTGACAACAGATGGACTTTGAGTCAATGAAAGTTAATTACATTTTACAATTCTACAGACATGTAAATTTTTTAGGATGAAGGAAGGATTTTGGAACCATGTGCAGTATTTTTATTTAGTCTATATTTTGAATAGCAACCTGACAAATTATCAGGCATATGCAAAAGTTAATATTATGTTTGTTTTCTTCCCTGAGAAAATCACTTTCTTCCTAATCTGATGTTGGTACAGCACATGCTTGTAATTTCCATTTATGCACTCATGTGCTGCTCTTGAAAATGAAGCATCACAAGTCTTAAAAGTCAGTTAATACAGAGGCCGTATTTAGCCTCTGTTAGTTTAATTAAGATAAGTGTCCAACACTGAAAAATATATCAGAACATAAGAAATGACCCAGTGGGTCAGATCAGTAGAAACTGAATGTTCTGCTTCTCTGACACTTCTTCTGACAGTGTCAGTATGAGATGCTGTTTTGGGAGAGCACATGAGCCTGGTCACACTCTGTAGTTCATCTTTCATCAGAGTTTGCTTTTAAGGAAAGGAGAAGACACATCTTTGCTTAGCCCTGTCGTCATTGATTCATGAATCTGTTGTCCATGAATTTATCTCATCTATTTTCAACCTGCTAAAACTGTCCTCTCTCACAGCTTCCCGTGGCCATATGTTTCAGAATTTTAACTAACTACTACATAAAAAGCCATACCTTCCAGATAACAGTTCTACATGTCATCAGGATTTTGCAGAAGTTTATTATATGCCTTCTAGCCTTTTCATCTTGAAACAAAAATGTTCCAACCTTTCTAATGTTTTCTTATAAAACAGCTCTTCCATCACTTACTTTTCTCTGTATTCTTTCTAATTCCGCCATGCCCTTCTTGAGATCACAAAACCACATAGAGCACTGAGGATGTAGGTGCACCACAGCCTTTATATATGTGCAAAATGATGGCATTCGGATGGCCTTCTTCCAAGGATATCTGATGTCTTGATGGCTACTTTTAACTGCAGCCAAAGATGCTGCGAGATCCTCCTGTTCTTTCTTGTCATTGACATAATATTCAGTTATCCAAAAGATCTTAATTTCATTTTCAGACTTGGAAACGTCACTGTTCACTTCCATTTTCATGTCATTGATAAAGAAGTTGAATAAAACCAGTTCTAGAATTGACCCCTGAGGAACCATATTGCCAACTCTTTATCCCGAATAGGAAACATTAAGCCTAACACCTTGCTTCCTATCCTTAAATTCACTTTCAGTCCTGAAAAGAACTCTGTCCTCATGGCAAATGAGTTTTCTAATTATCTGTAAGGTTTTTTAACAGGTTTGTGTTAAAAAAAACTCTGACATTTCTAATGCATATTGTCCACATCACTCCCTTTATAGATTGACACCCTCATTTCCCACATGTTCCGAAAAACTTCCAGTCTAAAGAAAAGCATAACAGTATCTGGCACCATAAGAAGCTGAAGCACAATGCTTCTCTTTAAAAATTTCCTACTTGTTCATCTGTGGCTCAATTGGACCCAATAATTATAGTAAGCTCCTCAAGGCAAAGACAGAATTTGTGCTCCCTGTTGCTACAGAACCAGAAACAAAGTTCCAGCTCAAAGTTGTGACTCTTGGAAGCAGCAACAGTACACCAATATTTAAATTACGTTTCACTTTTTGTTGATCTCAAAGCCTTCATCATTTCATTTCCCAGAGAAGGAAAACCAAAGAGGGCAAGGTACTCAAGTGAAAGAAGCAGGAGTTAAATCCAGGTCACCCAAATCCTAGCTCTACTACACTGGACTCTTTCCCAAGTCAAGGAATCCTGAATCTATAGATATATTAGAATTTTGACCACATCTCTTCTCCTATCTTTCCATTAGCAGTGAGCTGAATTAAATCCCTGCACCTAAAAAATGAAAATACTCAAATTCTGTTGAAATTTATGTTTATATACACTTTGGATATTTTTTTCTTCAGTTCAAGCTTATCCCATATCTCAAAGATTTTTTTTTCACTTAACAAGTTCCAAATCTTTACATTTTTCCCATCCTCAAGTTTCCTGTTTACTTGGCAAATCTTCTCACCCCCAACACTGAACAAGCTTTTGGCTGCTTCACACTTAATCAGCATTCCTTTATTAAAAAGCTATTAATTAGCTTCTCAGTGGTCCAATCTACCGACTATTGTGATAATTGTAAGACTTTTAGAGCTTTTCCCTCCACTTTGTTGACAGACCATTGGACTTAGAAACAGCACCACGAGGAATGCAAGCTCATCTTTGTTTCAACATACTTAAAGTGCTTTTATCTGTAGGTTTGCCTTGAACAAAATCCTGTTCAAATTGTATTAAGCCCCAGATAAACCTCTCTTTCAGATTATGCTTTCCAACTGAACTCCTGTGCACTGAAGAGAGGGCACCGAATTCTTGATTGTTTCAAGAAAACCTCTTTGAGTAATCCCTTGAGCTTGCCTACAGGGCTTGAATTTCCTAATGGATGCTTTGATGACAGGAGATAAGAGCCAAAGGTACCTTTATTCTCTTAGAAATTGCTCCAAACAAACAACCTCAATGATTAAAGCTAATAGAAATACCTGGAAGATTGATAGCTTGCAAAGCACTGCTGAGTGAATGAATAACTTCCCCTTTAGTTCCAAAAGCTAATATTTGTCCACATTTGCTCCCTTTTAAGAAAGTGCAACTTTTTTTTTGTATGCAGAGTGTTGATCAGGAACAAACAGACACCATTTAACTGTTATTTGAATTTCAAACAAAGCCTCCCTACTTCAGCTATTGAGGTAGCTTTCTGCATGGGCCCATTGATAATAATTCAAACATGGCACGGGGAGGGTCGCTAGAGTAAAGTACATATAAGTGTGAACATGATACTCTTGTAAATGTCTTTAATGATGTGAATGGGCAGTGCACCATGGTATTCTATACAGGGGTTTTAAATTGCACAAAGGGCCTGTAAAACTTCTATATCTGTTCCCAAGCAATACACCTATCAGAGGGTTGAACAAATGGAAACCAAACTCTGTAGCAAATAAATGTCTTAAAGTTACAATACTGGATTATAAAATGATGTCTTTCAAGAGCAGCCCTGACTTATTTCATGTTCTGATGAAATCATTGCTTTCAAATGCCAAGAAATTCAGCTGTAAACTTTTGGCAATAAGTAGACTTTCCTTGGAACTGCTGGTTTTGAAAACATCTGTAAGTAAGGAATCCACTGCAGAACCAATAAAAAGGGCTGAAGAGACCAAAACTTTCACTAACACCTCATAACACAGGCAGTACTCTGAATGCCACCGAGCCCTGCTCCGTGGTATGTGGGTTATGTACATACCAGAGTTCATTTCCAAAATGGGGGGGTTTATGATTCCCGGTGTCACAGAGCCTGCAGTGGGGGAGTATATCACATAACAAAGCAATCTAACAACAGAGCTGCAAAGTTGAACATTTGGTTTTTGAAGTGATGCAGCCCAGAGGTGGGGGGTTCCAATATTGAAAATTCCTCAGGTTTCTTTAACACAACAAAAATCAAAATCATAAAAGGAACTACTCTGAGTGAATGTTTTAAGGAAAATCTCCTTTTATAACCATATTGAGGAAGGATCTTAATTTTTCTTAAAAGATAATGGAGTATGGAGTTAGGATTCACAAGAGAAGAGAGTGAGGAGGTGAATGAAATCTGTTTTTTCATTACTATTGTCACCTTTTAATAAAACATGATGAAAAAAATTAAAGATCTTATTGAAAGCAGTCAAAATAATTTGTTCATATTATTTTGTTATTATGGGATTGATAATTTAATTTTTTTTTTCATGATTTCATGCTGAGGGATACAATTGCACTTCTTGAGTGCACAATTGCACTCCAAGGCAACTGGCAATAGGACAAGGGGAAATGGCCTCAAACTGTGCTAGGGAAGGTTCAGGTTAGATTTTAGGAAAAATTCTTCACTGAAATGAGTGGATATGGTACTTTGTGATATGATATAATGGGCTTGGCGATATTTGGTCAAATGTTGGACTTGGTGATTTTAGAGGCCTTTTCCAACCTTAATGATTCTATGATTCTGTGATTCATTTACACCTTCTAGAAGTTCAGCTTTAGATAATCTCTCTCTAATACTGACACATCTTCCATAGAATAGGGACTATGACTGATAAAGACTGTCAGTTTGACGGCATCTGAGGTTATTATGTGGGACTTGTGGGATGATGATAGCCTAGACAATCAATAAGATTTTTTGCCTTTCACAATCCCTTAGAAAACTGGGGCACAGAACTCCCATCCATCTATAAAGCTTTCAGGAGCACAGTCCACCAGGCCAGAGTGGAAACAAGAAGACTAGGTGGAAAATGGGGATATGACCTCCAGGCAGGTTTTGGGGAGTTCCAGGTAAGGTGAATCTGGTTTCCCTTGTGTTATGCTAAAACATGCCAAATCCTCACCTTTGGAGGACACTCCACACGACAAAGCAAATCTCACTCCTCTGAAATTATGCCCCTTTGGAGGCTTGTGTGGGGGGCATTTTAAGTAAAATCTGTGGTGGTCTTTCAATCACACACTAGGTCATACCAGGTTAATCTGACCCACGACTCCCTTCATCCCCAGCAGAAAAAAAATAAAAGTCTGTCATGGTATACAGTACTCAGTAACTAAGCATTTCAGAAGCAACCCTAATATATATAGTGTACACTGTTCAGTGACAGAAAGAGAAATATTAAAATATCACTTGACCAAAAAGACTTTATTGTGATACACTTTAACTTGTGCTTTCTGTTTCCAGTCTCCTGGTTTTTTTTCACTTCTCTAGTGGGTCAGCAGTCATGTTGACCCACCGCCAGTATTTCTTAATTCTCCTTAATGAGGACAACCTCTCTGCCAAGCCTGATCCTGAAAACCTACCAAGTTCATAAGTATGAAAAAGATCAGATTAGTATTTTAGAGCTGTTATTAGCAATATAAAATACAAATAAATATAGTTTGTCACTCCAGATGCCATGAATGGTCTGTGTAAATGTTTTTAAAAATCCACATCTTAAAACACCTTAATATTGCATGAAAAGTTACTTATGAAGAAGTGAGTTGAAAAGCAAAAACGCAAAACAGAAGTAATTTTTATTAGCATACTTCATTATGTAAATAAAGAAAGAAATACAGATATGATTTCATGTCTCATTAATATTAACAACTGCTAGTCAGAAAGTAATTATTCTATTCTATTTTACGACACATTTTCAGATTTCAGTGTCCTCTTTCTATTTCACATAATCAAGAAGAAAAACTGTTCATGATCCCTCAGAAACTTGATAAAGAAGTCATTCAACATACCAAAAACCACACTAAAGGTAGTGAGAAATGCAAAGTTATATTCTGGAATAACTTCCTAGTTTGGTTACTCTTCTAAAGCTGGGAGTTCAAATCCTTGATCAGTTCCTTTCAAGCCTGAATGTAAATGTTGATTTTGTTCATCAGGGTGCCGTGTCTGAAACCATTGCCTTGCTGGTTCTTCAGTGAGCAGAGAAACAGAATCTTTTTTGAAGGATGTTTGTAAAAAGTAGTCTGTTCTCAACATCCACAAAAGTAGGACAGCTCTGTAGCTACAGCTGAGTTTGGGAAAGTGTTGGAAAGACTCTGTGGAGCTTAGGATTTCTTAATCAGAACAGAGTTCTGCAGCCCTTTGAAGACCCTGACTCATTTGTGATGATGGCGGTGCAGTCTGTTACCCACTCCCTCTGGGCATACACCTCCACTCTTCTCCATGGACAGAAAGAAGAATAAACATGGAGGTTAATGTTCCTTGAGATCACAATACTTTTGCAGAGGTGTTTCTTCACATATACTTACAAAGAATATACTTGCATCTCTCTGACTAGTCCTGTTCCTAGAGAGCTGTCTCGTTGCATTCACAGCTCATCTCTTTCCTAGTTTTACTTCTGCATCATGTCTGGTGTTGCTGTCGTGGTGTAGTCTGTAGGGTGAAGTGGATGACCAGAGCTCCATGTTCAAGGCCAGAAGTGTGTGCTCACCCCAAATAATCCTGTACTCCTGTACTCCTTGCAGAGACCAACTAAAGAGGCTTTGCTGGGAGGAATGGGCCTTTGATGCTTAGCTGGTTTCCCACCTCTATAAGTCACCAGAGAGAAGGAGGTAGGGAAGAAATTATATCAATAAATCTGTGCTATCCCATACTGGGAATTTTTTACAAAAGATCATCACAAAGAGAAGGCTTAGGAGATGAATAATAAAAGAATAAGTGGATATCCGAGTTTATTGTCATTATCCCAGCTGGTGAGTGGGGGTGCACTAAGTCCTTAGCTTCTGACACCGTTGATGTCAGCCCTTGGAAGCTGAGGTAGGCCACTGCTAAGGGTGCTTGAAAAATCCCACCCTACGAGTCAAACAAACTATATTAGTCTAGTGACCTATGTTTGAACTCACTTGCCTTTTAAAAATAAACCCCTGTACAAATCCCAAAAGAAGCATATGGTTAGTTCACATCATGGACTAATAATAGCTTACATCATCTTATTTTTAAAATCAGTCCTTTTTTAAATTATGGGAATGTCAGAAATAGTGTTCAAAAATTCCAAAGCCTACCAATCCTGTAACTTAAAAGTGGTCAATCCTTTTTTTGAACCTATTTAAAATAAAATTTAAAAGAAAAAATCCCAACCTCTAAAACTACAGTTTTTGTCTGCCAACTTTCAGCCTGGAACATATTTTTACAACACTTATAATCCCTTGAACAAACTAGGTTTATACTGGAAGTGCTGACAGACCTTTAGCTATTCCAGCTATCTTAATAGCTCAGCTGTATTTATTTTTCATTACATTTAAATATAATTGGTTGAGGTTTAACTCTAGTTCAATTTGATGAGAACCTTTTAATTTAAATATCAGTTCTTGGAAACGGGTCCTTTCTTGGGTACCTTTTGGGGTTTTTATGAACATAATTTTGGGATTGCTTTTTAGATTTTTCTTACTACCCCATTTGTGTGGTTTTGCTTTTAATCCAAAGTGTAAGAGAAAAATAAGCATTCTTATGAAGCATATGGTACTCAATTGCAGTTTGAATCCAAGTATGAGGAATTCCACTAGAAGTTTCACACATTCTGTTCTGGTCTCAATTAAAAAATATTGAAACTGTCCTAGCACATCAGTGGAAAAACAATGTGCTGGTGTGCATGGATCCTTGATCTGTCTGGATCTTCTTTTGATAACTCTGAATGGGGGCAAAGGCGGAAGGGTCAAGGTGTGAAACAACTGTGGAAACCCAGGACTGTGTGTGTCAGGGATTGCTGGTGGGATAGCTGTGGGATTAGTTTAAATATAAGGTGTCTGTACTCTCCAGAATGAAAAATACTTTTTTCTGGATGAAATATGACCAAGATGGAGAAAACCTGTGAGAATTAGGAAGCAAGAAAAATAAACTCAGGATAATGACTTTAAAATACCAAAACTAACCAACTGCTGTCTCAGAGGGAAAAATCTCTTCTGAAGTGAGAAATGTGGGATTTGAACTTTAACTATAGTTGTACATAAAGAATGATAGCAGTGGAGATGGAGTCATAATTATGAATGTTATTATTGATATTAAATAGAAGTTAAAAATGTACATTTAAGGAGAAATTAGTACAATATTTTTTATATAATTTAGAGTAATGATTTCAATGACTCAGTCCAATATTTTTTACAATACAGGATAAAGAACCAAACCAACTCCTTTTTAACTGAAGACTTAAGCTTTTTTTTTTTTTTTATAAGGACTGACAGTCTTTTTCTAGAAGATATGATTTAGGCAGGAAGTCTTAAAGAGATGAATAATCCACCAGGACATTTGTCCCAATTGCTCTCCTTCTGGTGAGAAGATTATTTGCATTTTTTTTTATCTTTTCATATCTTTATCTGCATGAGTATAGTCTTCAGCATGTCTTTTCCTTATGCTTACGTGATTAGTAATTATATGCAATTATCATTTTATTTGTTAATGTACTATTTTATGAAGTAGACTGAACTGCTTAAATGTTCTGTGGTAAAGATATTTTTCTAAACCTTAAATAATTTCTCAGGGTAAGGGCTAATGTGACTTTCTTAGCTACATTATTGCATTGGATGTTCATATAAATGTGGTTATCCAAGTGATTTGTAAAACCCTTTCAGAATCTCTGCTCCCAAAGACACAATTTCAGGTTTTGTGGTAATGGCACCTTCCTTTGCTATCTGAACATGAATCCTCTGCTTACCTCTACCATGTTAGGAAACATGCTTAACTGCACTCACCCTATCAAGCAACCTAGATAGTGCCATATATAGTGGTTTTTCATTATCAATTTCTGAATTATCAGCAATAATTGAATAGAATACTTTCAGATAATTTGAAAAATATTGAATTGCAACTGGATTAAGAACAAATCTCTATAGAACTAACACTTTCATAATTATCCATTCAAAGTTAAATTAAAATATGTGTGTTTACAATTTCACTTTTCTTCTCAAGGTTAGGTGTGTTTTGTATGTCATAGAATGTGAAATGAAAGAGGTCATTAGGAAGGTGGTGAGTTAGGTAAATCAATGGAGAGAAACCAATGGTATCTGGGGAAAAACAAAGAAACAACGATATTCTTATATTTACTTATCCAAATCCAAAACTTATGGAACTTTTTTGTCCAGTTATAATCAGATTATTTGGTGAAAAGCTGACTGATACTTCTTTTAGTGACAGCATCTTTATTCTCAGAGAGGCAGTGCAATTTGAGAAGAAATTAATGCTCCTGTTCTTCAGATTGGAACGGAGTAATAAGGAACAGGAGAAAGATGTACAAAATCACAAACAGCATGAAAAAAGTGAACACAAACCAACAACTACTAAGCATTTGAAGAAGAAAAAGCTGGTAGGTGAAGGGTCATTGCAGAATAACAGAACAAAACAATAAGATAAAAAGAAACACTTTATCAATAGTATGTGAGGAATCTGTGGGATACAGTGCCATAGACACCTGGTTGTGGAGGTCAAATGTTTAAAAATATTTAAAAATTAATATGAACAGAAATAATTCTTATAAATGATCCAATTTTCCACTCGAAAGTGTCAAGTAAAAAAAATTTAGGGAAAGGGCTTCCTTCTACTCCTCTTTTCTTACATCTGCCAGAGATAAGAAAGTTACATGGTCTATTAGTATGACCCATTGTGTCAATTTTTGAAGTCTTATGTATGAGAGACCGCAGGCGCGTGGTCCCCCCTGGCCTGCACCACAGGCGCCCGGCCCCCCCCAGGGCAGCCCCTGGATGCCCGGCCCTGGGGTGGCCCCCGGCAGGGAGAAAGAAGAGGGGGAGCTTCGCCAGCGAGGACTGTGCCCTCGTGGGAGAGAAAAGGGAGAACCTCGGAGCACACAGATGTTTGGCGATCCGGTTTGGGGGAGGGGTGCAATGTCAGGTGGGCCATGGGGGTCCTCGGGTTGGCAGGAGGCTGGGCGGGGCAGTCCTCTATGAAGTGTATGGTGTGTCACGGGTGAGCAGTGCATGGGAAAATCTGTGGTAACATGTTGGGGGGTGGATAAGGTCAGGGTGGATAGTGGGTTCATCTGGGGGTTTGGGGGGTCTCGGCCAGGCTGGAGCCTTGGGAAGTACCTGGGTCATGGGTGGGTGCAGGGGCTGGAACAGTTTGGTTTTGGCTCACCTGCGGCTACTGCCCAGGTTCGATATGTCTTGGATATATTTACTGCATCCTGAATGGATGGTCAGGAGAAAGGGATGTTCCTGGGTATTTTCCTGAGACTGAGCATAGATGGGCGGAAAAGTAGGGGAGTGAATGGTTTGCCCCAGTCTGCTTTAGTGGAAAGAAGTGTGTGTACCCCTTCGCGGTTGCGAGCTACGCTGGCGATGGTACACACCTTCGACAGGGTCTCCAATGCCAGACAGGTCAAAACCGCAGGGTCAGACACAATATATCCATGGGCAGGATGAGCTCGTTAGCCTTCTGGCAGTATCCTAGGAAAAGGACAACTCTAACTCCAAACCCAAGCAGATGGAGCTCGTTTAGCCCTGTAAGGCCATCCATTTAAGAGAAGGTCACTAATCAAACCTACGTCCTAAGGACCTCGCTGTCACCGTCCAAGCTCGCTCGGCCCTGGTAGATGAACCTTAGGATTAAAGGGTGGGTTCAGTTCCGCGCATACTCGTCTCACCTAAAAAATCCACTGCGCAGGCTCAAAGGCTTTACCCACATTCACAAAGCCCTATAGTGATGGGCGAGGGTTGAAATGGCAGGTGAAAGGTGCACTGGAAGCCGCAGACCCAGATCCGAAAGGCATTTCTCAGGAGTTGGCTTCATGATCAAAAACTCCATTGTTCCTAAACTCGAAAATCTGCCGACAGGTCATTCTGATTGCATTATCTCCCTACGCCTTCCACTACACAACAAGCAGTGCGTTGTCCTCTTTAGTATATATGCCCCAACTCTCCAAGCTGACCCTGCTGAAAAAGATAAATTTTACACTGATCTGCGCCGCCTTACCCAAAAGGTGTCTGCAGATGATAGGATCATTATCCTTGGTGATTTCAACTCCAGAGTAGGAAAGAACTTTGAAGCCTGGAAAAGAGTATCAGGCAAGCATGGTTTTGGAAACTGCAATGATAATGGTCACCTTCTGCTAGAATTCTGTGCGGAGCAGCAGTTCACCATCACTAATACTATCTTTCAGCAGAAAAATAGTCTGAAGACAACCTGGATGCATCCTAGATCTAAGTATTGCCATCTCATTGATTATGTCTTGGTGCTAGGGAGAGATGTTCACAATGTCCATCACACCCGCATGATACCTAGTGCAGAATACCAAACAGACCATTGACTTGTGCGCTGCAAACTTAACTTCAGTCTTAAGTTCAAATCTAAAAGGGGCAGTATCCCAAGGAGGAGACTCCAAGTTAACAATCTCCAATCAGCCACAGTGAGAGACAGATTCCAGGCAAATCTTCAAACTAGGCTCGAAAATCATTCTATAGATTCTATAGATCCCTCTCCTGAAACACTCTGGCACCATATTAAAAATAGCATCCAGCAGTCCTCTGAAGAATCCTTACGGTTCTCCTTCAAGAAGAACAAGGACTGGTTTGATGAAAACAATCAAGAGATCCAGGAATTGTTGAGGAAGAAGAAAACTGCTCATCAAGCACACCTTGCACTGCCATCCTGTCACATAAGAAAAGTAACCTTTTGTCTTGCATGCAGCAAGCTCCAACAGAAATTCCGTGACATCCAGAACAAGTGGTGGATCAATCTAGCTGAAAAAACTCAATTATGCACAGATACAGGTAATCACAGAGGATTCTACGAGGCCTTGAAAACAGCATACGGGCCTACATACCAGGTCCAAAGCCCTTTACTCAGTGCAGATGGTCAAACGCTTCTGACAGATAAAACCTCCATTCTGAATCAATGGTCTGAACACTTTCAGACTCTCTGCAGTACTAGCTGTGTAGTTCAAGACTCAGTAATTCAGTCCCTCTCACAACAACTGGTGAAGAATGAATTGGATATTGCCCCCACTTTGGGAGAAACTCTTAAGGCCATACAGTAGGTGAAAATTGGCAAGGCAGCTGGGGTTGATGGAATTCCACCTGAAATCTGGAAACATGGGGGACAAGCACCCCCTGCTAAATTTCACGAGTTTGTGGTGCACTCTTGGGAATTAGGCAAACTACCTTTAGACCTTCGTGACACAATCATCACTTTGTATAAGAAGAAAGGAGTTAAATCAGACTGTTCAAATTACCATGGTATTACTCTGCTCTCCATTGCTGGCAAAATCCTGGCAAGAATACTTTTGAACAGATTAATACCCACTATAGCAGAAGAACTTCTACCTGAGAGCCAATGTGGTTCCCGAGCCAACAGGAGTACCATAGACATGGTATTCTTTCTCAGACAATTGCAAGAGAAGTGTAGGGAACAGAATAGAGGTTTCTATGTAACCTTTGTTGATCTCAATACTGTGAGCAGAAAAGGTCTATGGCAGATTTTGGAACATTTAGGTTGTCCCCCCAAGTTCCTTAAAATGGTCGTCTCACTCCATGAGGATCAGTGCGGCCAAGTCAGATATGGCAATGCACTTTCTGAGCCCTTTCTAATAACCAGTAGTATGAAACAAGGCTGCATTCTTGCACCAACTCTATTCGCAGTCTTTTTCAGCATGATGCTCCAAAGGGCCACGGCAGACCTCGAGGATCAGGACGGTATCTACATTCAATATCGTGCCAATGGAAGCCTATTCAACCTAAGGCGACTGAAGGCCCACACTAAGACCTTAAATCATCTTGTCCGGGAGCTGCTTTATGCTGATGATGCCGCCCTTGTGGCCCACACAGAAGCAGCTCTGCAGCGTTTAACATCCTGCTTTGCAGATGCTGCTGAGCTCTTTGGGCTGGAAGTCAGCTTAAAGAAGACAGAAGTTCTCTATTAACTGGCACCTCAGGAGGTCTTCCATCATCCCCATATCACCATTGGCCAAACCGAGCTCAAATCAGTCCAGCAGTTTAATTACCTAGGCAGCCTCATCTCCTCGGATGGTAAGACTGATGGAGAGATAGACAACAGGTTAGCAAAGGCATATAGAGCTTTCGGAAAACTCCATAAAAGAGTATGGTGTAATAAACACTTGAAGAAAAATACCAAGATCAATGTTTACAAAGTCTGGAACCTTTGTGATCTGCAGTCAGCAATCCTGCCTGGAAAGTCAAAAATTAGGCTACATCTCACATCTTAGGCAGGAGGAGCTTTGTTATGCCAATCTCAGCTGGTAGCTGCTTTTTTCATCCCATCTAATACTTGTCCCACATCAACTCTGGGAGAACTGCAGAAGAATCTGGAGAGTTCCATGTGGTTGGGCTGATCCAGCAAGCAGATTTCTGAGCTGGGTGGTGATAGGAGCTGTGTCTGGCTCATCACCCATCCATCAATGGTACTGAAGCTGCCAAAGAAAGCCAGAGCCTAGGGCAAGATATCCAGATTTCCAGAACTCAAATAGAAATGTTATGTCTTTATGAAATTCAGCCTAATGATATTTTTGTTTGTTTGTTTGTTTGGGGCCTTTTTGGTTTTTTTGTGGTTTTGTGTATGTATCTGTTCTTTTTTTCTTTTCTTCATGGTTATTGAGATAAACATTACATCCAAGTTTGTTTTATTACTCTGAAAATCAAAAGAAAAAGTAAGCTTGTTTTCTGGAGCCAAGAAAGATTTTTCAATTTGCTTCTCACTTCCTATCTGGAACATAGTCAGTCATAGTATTAGCACTACAGTCCCTTTCTGCCTGGCCACTCTCCAGCCCCTCTGTCCCCAACCTGCAGCACTGCATGGGGTTGTTGTGGCCAAAGAGCAGGACCTGGCACTTAGTGTTGTTGAATCTCGTACTGTTGGATGTGACCATCTATCCACCTGTCCAGGCCCCTCTGCAGAGCCTTCCTACCCTCCAACATACCTGAGATGGCTGTCGTAGAACCGCAAAATCTGTAGTATATCTGCACTGCAATTTGAGTGACCCTGTCTAAGACCACGTTTCCACCCCAGCCAGTCACCCGTGCCAGCATTGCTTAAGCTGGGGCTGGCAAAACTGCAGGGCTCCTGCCACGTTTGGCTGCAGAAATCAAGTACCTCAGGCAGGCAAATGCAGAGTGTTGACATTATTCAGTGCCACTGATGCTGGAGCAAATGATGACCCAGTTTCCAATTCAAACCATCTGAGTGTAGTTTACTTTCTAATGCAACCCTGATGCTATTTCATAGCTTTCTGGGAAGTAGCCAAGCAATGCTGGATTATGGCCCTTACAGCAATATGGCACTAAAAGGTTATCAAACACATTTTAGTAATTTCGTGTTTTCAGGCATCAAATGCTGCAGAGGAAAAATATATCATTTTCTTTGTAGCACTCTCAATTGAAAAAAAAACTAATAGACTAATAACAGTACACAAAGTTAGTATTTTTTTCATGCTCAAATGTATCAACTTATCTGTGGCTGAATCTTGAACTACATTAGTTAATTTTATGTTAATTCTATGTTGAACTATTTGGATAATATTATGGCGTGATTTAACTTTTCCTGCACTCATCAGCACGTTGTTTTGTGTATCCTCATATTTTTAACTGTGGGAACATTAAAAGTTTTTTCTTTCTTCTTAGATCCCATGTAAGATTCTTTTAAAATAATTTGGTCTACTTCCATGCTGACAGCTCTCTATAAGCAAATGAGAAATTCCTTCTATAAAGAGTGCATTAAGTCTTACTGTCAATAACTGTTATTTTTCCAAATCTATACCAAATAATTTTCCTGTTCAAATGGGAAAACTAACTCTTTTAGTGAAGATTTTTATTTGTTTTCAAGCTGTTGCTATTAGCAACTTGAACAAGTAAATTGTTTACCTGTTTTACAGGTGTCGAATCAGAAGCTGAAGACAATTTCACATTTTAAGTTGTGAGGTATCAAATAAGAAACTGTATCCAGACTGTGTTCCAGGAACTTATTTCCATCACTTCTAAGATATATGCAAAGAACATTTAATTGCTGTGGTGGTGGTGGTGGTGGTTTTGTTTGTTTGCTTTGGGTTTTTTTTTTTTTAATTTTTTTTTTCATTAAAATATCTACTTTTATTCCATACTCATTCCTTCAGCAGGCTTAATGCTTAAATTTGATGGAAATATGCAACCATTTCTTTTTCATGAGAAAAACTAAAGAAATAAAGGCTGCCCATTAAAAAAAAAAACATGTAATCATTTTTTATTCTAAGTCTTCAATTACATAGAAAGCTGTTGCAAAGGGGAAGGAATAAACTTTTTTTTATGTCCGAGTAGCTATAGCGAGAAGTAATGAACTTAAATTGCCAGCAAGGGAGTTACACAAGGAAAAATATTTTCTGATGGTAAGGCCAATTAAGCAGGAGATGGTCTAGGGAGCCCACAAAATATAAATTATTGGAAATTTAGAGAACATATTGGACAAAGTGTGATGTGGCTACCATTCCTTCTGATTTCACCAGAGGGAGATCTGGTAGATGACCCTTTAATATTCCTTTCAACTCCACTTTTTGTCATCCTATTTTTTTAATTTTTTTTCCACATTTTAGATATCACATTCCAAGCTTTTGCATTGACAGTGCTTTGATTTTATTCATAGATTGCCCAACATGAACTGTATTTTTGGCTTACCTTTAACAGTTGAACCAACCATAAATTGAATAACTCATTTATACTATATATGTAAAATACTTTGACATAATACTTTCTGTATGATTTTGCAGCCTATAACCCAGCATCAGGTATTTTGGCAGCATGAAATGAAATAGTTCACCTTTGTTTTCCTGCCTGCAAGATAAATATCACAGCAATGCTTTCATCTTTCTGAGAAATTTTCAAGGTGTGAATATTCTTTTTAAATCTGAAGTAAAGGTGAGGAAACAAATTCAATATCATGTGGCAGCATTCAGGAAACAGTTCTGTCACTTATCAGCCTTGAAAAGTCTTAGAAAATAATTTTTCTTCTTTTTCTTTTATCTTTCAGATTGAAAGCTTGCTGGGGCAAGAACAGTCTTAGTTTTTTTAACTTATACCTAAAACAAAGCAACCCCATTCTGGGATTCTGTAGCCTATTTTTCCAATGCACTCCTACACTAAGGAAATTCATACCTAATGACATAGTATCAAGCAACCTCTGATGAAATATAATCAAAATGCAGCATGTTGCCAATATACCACATTCGCAGAACAGCAGTAAAGAATAATTCCTCTTTCTCTCCTTTTCCTATATTTTAATGGATGCACTGACTGTGTGAAGCAGCTGTACACGCCTTTGAGTGTTTCCATGAAAACTGCCAGGAAAACCTCCTGCACACTTTGCTCAGCTGCTGCTCTTCTGACGTGCTTTGTGCGATGCCATACACACGGGCCTGCAGATACAGATTTTAACTCTGATGTGAGCAGAAACCTCTGTGATATGAAAAACCTCCATCAAAAGAAGCCTGTGAAAGCAAGTTCCCTGTAACTTTTGCTTTGCCATCTTTGAACTAATTCATGAAAGCAAAATAGCAACAAACAACATTGTGTCATTACTTGTTATATCATGGATGTGCCTTCAGCACTATAAAGTAAAAGAAAAGGCAATCTAGAAGAGATATAATATAGAAATAATACACTGAGAAAGTTTTAGAGTTAGTTTGGGCCCTGATTCATGTATCAGAAAAGTAATTTGAAATCTTTCCACTAAATTTCCTCACAGTCTTTTGAACATGTGCATTTTAAGTTATATTTGCCTTTCCTTCCCTGGCCAAATGTAGAGTGCTGTTTTGGACTCTGTAAGGAAAATTATTAATCACTTCTTTTTTTTTCTAAAGATGCTAACAGTTAAATGTTAACATTATCATATCATAATGTGTCTAATTTATGACCATTGCCTCCTACAAGACAAACTATTTCTTGCCTTCAGCACAAAAAGCTTAAAGAATTGCAATTTCTATGTCATTGCTTTAACAGCAACATAATTAATTGATGTAACTCATTAATTACTGTATCTCATTAAGAGTAATTAACATATTGTGGAACAAATTTGGATCCACATTACTGCATTGGCTAAATGGATTAATTTTGGAGTTAATTCATTCCTTGGTGTAACTGAGATAAAAATCAAGACCACCAAGAGATTAGAAAGCTTTCTGAGTATTAAAAAATTCTTTCTGTTTTGTTTTTATAGTTCTTTGAATTTGTGTGCTGTCATCTGCCTCTAGTTGGGTGGTCATTTTATTCACTACCTCTCTACTCAAGTGCTGCTTCATGCTAAGGAACTTGCTAGTGGTGCACTCTTCTCTCAGACACAAGGGTCAAGCAACTTGGGAGCAGATATTCTTGAAGAGAAGGCTGGTACTTCATTGTTCTTTTATTTCAGTATAAAATAAACATACATATTTTAATTTAATTTGAACTCTGTAGGGAGAAGCAGAGGAGAAAACAGTATTTTCAAACAGTATTTAGTTCAAACTGAAACAGAAAGTGAAAAGTTTTGTGAAGTGAAAAATTCTTGAAGTTTCAATTTGGAAACAACAAAGAAGAGAAAAATTTTTTTAAATCTAATTGGAGGTAGTCAGCAGAATAAAACATATTATATATAGAATAATTTTTTCCTTTAGATTCCCCTGAACAGGAAAAAGTCCAAAAAATATTACAGCATGTCCATCTTTTCCAAAGCCAATATTATTTTAGTGTTGAAAAAATCTATTAATATTAATAACACCTCATTATTGATTTAAAATAATAATAACTTTTAAAGCCCTATTTGCAAGTTTAGCATTGCCAGATAATTCTCTCCAAAGAATTCTATTAAATGAAATGCAAAGATTTCTTTCTATTTCTCCTTCAACCTTTAAACTTCTGTCAAAGAAAGTAATCAAACTATTTTATACCAAAGGAAAAATCAAATTTAAGAGTTATTTTTTTTTTATACAGCGAGCACTATTTCTGTGTAATTTGAGGGATTTACTTCATGTGTTGAGGTGGGAAGAAAGGGACTGATGACCACAGTTCTGACAAGATGACAACAAAAAACCTGACAACTTTCAGGTAAGATAGACTCAAGCTTTTCATCTACAGGGAGAATTTCTGATCACTTCTTGAAACACAGTTAAATTTATTTTCCCTGTTTCATACACAATAAGATAAGACAAGTTAAGCTTTTACTTAAAACCTCAGGAGGTCAATAGAAAGTGTTGGATCCACAAACTAATAGAAGACTACAAGTGTGGATTTACAATACACTTTATTCTTTTTATCAGCTGTGCATTTACAATCTTACTCCAAGGAGGTATGATGTGGCTTATGGTACTTTCATCAAGACATGGACTTCTTTGCATTGACTGTAAGGAAGAGTATGTAGGAAATATTTTCCATGGAACAATTAATGAATAGCAGGTTTATAAGGTAGTTTACCTTACTTACACATTTATTTGTCATCATACCCTGAACTAAACTGTGAGCAGAAAAGGTCTATATAAGATTTTGGAATGTTTAGGATGTCCCCCCAAGTTCTTTAAAATGATCATCTCACTCCATGAGGATCAGCACGGCCAAGTCAGATATGGCAATGCACTTTCTGAGCCCTTTCTAATAATCAGTGGTGTGAAACAAGGCTGCGTTCTTGCACCAACTCTATTCGCAGTCTTTTTCAGCATGATGCTCCAAAGGGCCACAGCAGACCTCGAGGATCAGGATGGTATCTACATTCAATATCGTGGATGGAATGGAATTCCATTCACTAATGGAAACCTATTCAACCTAAGGCGACTGAAGGCCCACACCAAGACCTTAAATCATCTTGTCCGGGAGCTGCTTTATGCTGATGACGCCGCCCTTGTCGCTCACACAGAAGCAGTTCTGCAGCGTTTAACATCCTGCTTTGCAGATGCTGCTGAGCTCTTTGGGCTGGAAGTCAGCTTAAAGAAGACAGAAGTTCTCTATCAACCGGCACCTCAGGAAGTCTTCCATCATCCCCATATCACCATTGGCTAATCAGAGCTCAAATCAGTCCAGCAGTTTAATTACCTAGGCAGCCTCATCTCCTCAGATGGTAAGATTGATGGAGAGATAGACAACAGGTCACCAAAGGCATATAGTGCTTTCAGAAAGCTTCATAAAAGAGTATGGCGTAATAAACATTTGAAGAAAAGTACCAAGATCAGTGTTTACAGAGCCATAGTGCTGTCTACTCTCTTATAGGGATCTGAATCATGGATCATCTACCGCCACCACCTGTGACTCTTAGAACACTTCCATCAACGCTGCCTCCGTACAATCCTAAACATCCACTGGTCAGACTATGTGACCAATACATCTGCTCTAGAAGAAGCAGCAGTTACGAGTATTGAGGCCATGTTACTGAGAATGCAGCTGCGTTGGGCAGGGCACGTCTCCAGGATGAAGGACCACCGCCTCCCAAGATCGTGCTCTGTGGTGAACTTGCCACTGGCTGCCGCATGAGAGGAGCCCCGAAGAGAAGATACAAGGACTCCCTGAAACAACATCTCAGCCTTGGCCATATTGATCATCATAACTGGTCTACTCTGGCCTCCAATCAGGAGACCTGGAGACACACCATCTATAACACTGCTGATGCTTTTGAGAAAGCACGCAGGATCACTCTTGAGGAGAAAAGACAATGCAGAAAGAATTGTGCCTTGCAGAATATACCACCTAAGGAGTCTTTCTGCTGTGCCTTTTGCAACTGGATGTGTCTGTCTTGTATTGGCCTTTTTAGCCACCAGCACGCTTGTAACAAAGGTGGGTAGAGCCCTTCCCAAATCTTCGTTTGCAAAGCCCAGCCATGATGATGATGATGACCCTGAACTGAAAGTCTCTAAGGTCCAACTGACCAAATTCTGAAGTCAAAATCTGGAGCTAAATTAAACTTTTGCAAAAATGTTTTAATTTTAAACTCTAACTTGCTAACTAAAAGGGTTGAAAACATGCAGAGGCAATTATCAGTGATTCAAAAGCTATTGCTAATGTGGTAATTTATAGTTGTGTTCTTTTGAGTGTCTCTTTACCTTCTTTGCTGCACAAATAAGGTTATTTCCAGAATCATTCTAAGCTAATTAAATTTCCTATTATCTCCCCGCCAAGCATAATTCACACCCTATTTTCCCAACATCAGCTCTGGCAAGCATTACAAGGAGTATGCAGTGGAAGACTTTTCAGTGAAAAAAGCTGGAGGTTTGATTTGTGTTAATAAGTCAAGGACAATTATGTTCAGTAAAGAGTGTCATGGGTAAAAGGTAAAGGCAAAAAATGAGGTAATGTGAGAAGGAAAAGTAAGCAATAGAGTTTTAAACCAGAATTTCCACTTAATCTTTGCTCTGGTTATTGTTTGGATCCTATATATCTGCATATTGCTACTAACTAAGGAGGTATACAGGAGATTTTTTTAGTGACGCTTGAGAGATACACAGCAAAATGGGTATACATCCATGGAAAAGGAGTGAACATCTTCCACATCACTGGCATTTCATGCACCAGATGCCATCTCTTTTTCCTGTCTACATAAAACTAAAACCAAGACGTGTAACCTGTCTGCTAGCTTGTACTGGCAGCAGTCAGCATTGTGTTTACTTTCATAATCTCATCTCGAGAATACTCGTACTCCTCATATGGGAAATAAAAAAAAAAAATAAAAGGTCTTTTCTTTTCCTAAGTGGTTCTACTCTGCCTAGAAGCACACTTGAATATATTGGAAAGAAGAGCTTGACTGAAAAGAAAGAGCAGAAAACAAACAAACAAATAAAACAACAAAAACCTATGGGGAGCTCAAGTATATTTATATAGTTAAGAAACCTCAAAATAGTTTCCAAGGACTGTGTTTGATGCTCATTCTCTAAATATCTCCTCGAAGCCTCATCGAAGTATGTATCAGAATTTGTAACCATGGTAATTCAAGAGCCATTCCACATGTCCATGTATCCAGATATCCCTTTCTCAGCTGGCTGCCCGGTTCTCCTAAACATGGCTTCAGAGTCTTGAGACCTCCAGGTCGTTATACCCTTTGCTTAAAAAGACACATCATCCTTTCTACCTGCTTATCAGTCCATCTGAATCTGCTGGTTCCTGCTAATTCTAGAGAATGAGAGGTATGAATTAGGCATAACTGACTGTTTCTTTCCCCCTCTCTTATGCATAAAGTTGAAGGAAACGAAAGGTTTTCTTCTTCATTCAGTGCCATGGTGCTCAAGTGGGATCTGAGCCTTGCCAACAGTAGGTTTCTACGTGCAAGAAGACAGCAAGGATATTTTCATGTGGTTTTCAACAGGTATTTTCAGGGTATTGCACAAGATGGTATCGTGTGCCAAAATGAGACCCAAGGACTATGCTGTGAAACTAATTTTGGAAACCTGACACACCAAGTCATTTCTTAGTGAGCTTTGTCTGTGATAGATTTTTACTTAAGCAACTGCCATTGCACTTAGTACATTTTAGAGATATACCTGAAGAAGAAACAGGCACTGAATGAAATTTTCAATGTAAGAGCTTTCAACGATTTGAACTTCAGAACTTGGAGCAGGACTGAAATGAAAGAGGGAGAAAGGATGGAAGGAATGATGAAAGACATACCCTCATCTTAGTTCAATCTTTCTATTACTACCACACAATCAATCAACAAAATCATATTCAAAAAGAAGAGCATCCTTCAGACACACAAAGGCCTAGTTTGGGGAGTACTGGCAAGGAGCTTACCTTTCCATATGGTCTCTGCACTGAGGGAGGCATGGATTCTCATGAGGTTTGGGGTTTTTGTTATTGGTTTTTTGTTCTTGTTTTTTTTTTTAATTTTACTTTTTATTTTGTGTTTTTTTGTTTTTTCCCCCCACAGAATTATTTCAAACTAGAGTAAGCTTTCCTAACACTGTTGGTGGAGAGGAAGGAGAGGGAGTAGAGAGCATCAAGCTGTCAAAATGATGTGTGGACAAGGAGAGGACTTAGCTTACCAGTGCAGCTAGTTCTGTAGCCAAGGGGAGAAAGCTCGAGATAAACGATCTTTTTCCTCTCTGGCCTGAGACCCTGGAAGTATGCTAGGAATGCTGCTCTCCTTCCAGAGGAGCTGATTCAGTTTCACTTGTGGTGGTTTAGTTCCCACTGTCATCACTCTCACAGTGACAGTTGCTATAGAGAGTGAGAGAGTGCCTTGCCTGGCTTTGGGTACTAACACAAAAAGCTGCCTGTCTCCTCTGCAATTTGGCAGGAGATCCTTTAGTGTGGGATGATGTGTAGCTGTGCCCTTACTCACTAAAGACCTCACTGGAACTTACCAGCACATTCCTGGAGAGAGCAAGCAAGTACAAGCAGTGCTGACTGGCCATTTCCTTAGAGGAAATCTACCACAATATCTACACTTGACCTGTGTGTTTTACCAGCTGTTCCCTCAGCAATTCACAGAATTCATACCTGTTTCAAAAGGAGAAAATATTTGTTCCTTTGAATGAAGTAAAAGATGACTCAGGCGGCCACTAAAGGTCCCCTGCCCCATGTTTAAGTCGGAACAGCCTTTGGAATGCAATTCAATAAAAGACTGCCCTGTTCTTTTTTTGTGGGGGATCCCAGCTTCCAAAATGGAATTTAAGACACTTTATTTTACACCATTAATCTCCCTGTACAGCAAGGAACATTAAAAAAGGGCAATCTAAAAAGATACATATTTAAAAAAGGGTACACCTGGTCTTCGTGCTGTTGTTTAGTGCTAGCTAAGGATATAGGCTTCCTCTCTGCTTGTGGTTAGATGTATCCATCTTCTCAGGAACCAGAAAGTGCAGAAAGTTACTGTGAAAGATATAGCAAGAATTTCTATTTCATGTAGATGATAAGTGCTTTTCCTTTCAAAATGCAGTACACTAGCCCTGCACAATATGGTATTTTAAGAGACTGGGCCACCCCTACTTACCAAGAAAGCCCAGTTTCTATCCCTTCCTTAGAGAGAAGAGTTCAAACCTGTATACTCCCACTACCAGAGCAGAAAACCATCAAAACAGAGGTTTCTCATGGGAGGAAATTGGGTTACTTCCTTAAAAGTAAAGAACAGTCATTTACCATAGTGCTGTGGTCAAGGACAGCACAGGTTTAGACATTCTGAGATGGACACTGAACCTGGAGTGAAAAGCTGGTACTTTTTTTCCCGGTGGAAATGGTTGGCCACCACTGCTTTTTCAGAGCCTGCATCTTAGTATGTTCTGAGAATGTCTCCACACTAAGCATTTCAGAGAACTTAAACCAAAGAATATTTTGCTTCTAGCCTCTGAAAAGAAACAGATCTTACTCCTAAGTAAGATAGTGAAACCTAATGTGTTGAAACATTTCTAAGTCAATTCCAGGAAAGTCAGATTTTTTTGTTGTTGTAAGTTGAAGTGCTGTTAGCATTTATTTGCCTCTGGATTTGGGCAACAACTGGACAAAGACATTATTATTCTCCAAGAGGAGATGTTGGTTGAAAATACCTCGAGAGCCACTTTAACACCTTTTTTTGCAAATTGCGTCCTGTCAAGTCTGACTCATTTTAGAACACTTAACACAGCTGCTTCTGAAAATATTCTGCTTTTCTGGTTTTGTGTAGATTGCTTCAAAGAAAAGAAAAAAGGTAGAAAAAGCAGAAGAAAGATACATCTTCATTTTACAAATACCTGATCCGGAATTTAACAAAAGAATGGTCTCATGCTTAAGGCATTGAACAGTTATTCAGGAATGACCCAGAGCAAGTAATTTAATCTGTCTCTACTGTTTCCATAGCAAAGGTCTCTTTTTCTTCCCCAGCAATTTAAGCAGTAAGCTTTTCATGAGAGACTTTGTTTTACGCTGTGCCTTTGCATCTGCATTACATGAGAGAGCTTCTTTCTGCAAGAGCTTCCAAGCACCACTTCAATATATAGATAAATAAAATATAAACATAAACGTGAAGAAAATTTGACAATTTTTATGATCAGTTCTGAGGACAGCACTTCAGATTTTGGAAAAACAGGTTTTCTTCTGAATATATTTTTGAAGATGTTTTAGATATATAGATCAAATATTGCAGAATACAGTTTCATTTGCACACATTCTCAGTTTCCTCCAGTCTTAAATGAACTCTGCATAATCTGGAAGGATGATCTAATGTCATCCTCATTTGGTGACAGTTTATCATGGACTCTATTCCCTGAAAGCATCATTATTGGAGATGTTATTACTACTGCTTTAGAAATTAAATTATCTCCAAGATGGAGCTATACATATAAAATGGAATCAAATCCCCTTATCTCCAGCAGTATTTATGTTATAAATTATCTCAAGGATGAAAATTAGAATGTCAAAGGAATTTGGCAGTGGAAAACAAAAGAGGCATGAACCTCCCTTAGGACAAATCTGATAGCTCATACTTGCATGTCAAGTAGGCACTGCCCTTACCACATATCAAACCCCAGATCCTCAGCTGGTGTAAGTTATCCTCCCTCTACCAGTGGAGTCCTGGCAGTTTACACCAGCTGAGGTTCTGGCTCACATGTAATTTATAACAAGCTGCCGTGCCTCAGATGCCACACAGTGTCTTTATTCTGGGATTCTAACAGCAGTCATGATACCGTTCTTTGAAATCTGGCAAATTAGGATTTTTGTGTTTGGAAACAAAATTTTTTTCTTTAGCTTATGTCAATAAATGTAAATGGACACTTCAGAAGTGTCATGGTTTAGTACAAAGTGCAAAAAATAAGGTCAGTGGGAAAGTGGGCAAAAAGGTCATAAAACATTTTCTTTTCTTATGGCAATATTATTTCTGACTGTATTGAAATAAACTCCACTTTAGTCTGCTGTCAGTGTATCATTTTAGAGGAACTGCTCTGAATATTTTATTATTAAAATCAAAACTCAAAAATTTTACATTACATGCAAATGACATTAAAATTGGTATCATTCCTATTTCTGCATTTTTTTGTGCAGAGTTAACTCTGAACCCAAGATTTTCCATCTGAAAGCACTCCTAGAGTGTCCTCTTTTGGAGAATTATCAGGATGTGGCCTTTTGCTCAGTAGTATGAATGTCAATGTCTTTGCCACAAAAGTGGAACATCTGACATCCTGTCCTCTTCAACTTGAGTGGCTTTGAAGTTCTTGTCAGGTGAGTACTGCCACCAGCTGCTCATGCAGTTCCCTGAACAAAAGTGTTCTCCTCAGCCTCCAGTTGAAGATGGACCACTCTGTGTACTCTAGAAAGAAAGATTATTTGAATGCAATAAGTAGAAAAATGTTATGGCTATCTGTCCCAAAATGAAGTAAATTCTCTGATTGTAACACTCATTATGGACTCAAAGGTTACTTCTAGAAGCAAAAGTCTAAAAATGAAAATTGACACTGGGAAAGGTAAATCGTAATTCAAAGTTGTGAGCTGGGAAGTCCAAGCAACTGGAATCCCATTTCATAACAGGAAGATCCCAGTGGAATTGCAAACCCAGTAGGAGGATTTCATAAAATGCCATTGTACTAGTCAGTACGAGGCAGTGATGTCAGGAGCATGAGGTGCAGTACTAGTTCCTCAGGTGCAAAATGGACAAATTCAAAATGAAAAAGATAGAAAAAAGAGCTATCTCCTCTGGTTTATTTGGATAAAAAAGTATAAAATTTTTTTTTCTGTAAATATGTCAATAAAGTGAGTACCAGGAGAAGGAAAAAGGGATTTTAAGCTAACAGTGTTGGCAGAGGAACAGATGGATATAAATTGGCTAGACATAAATTATGCTGCAAACTTCACTACTGCATCAAAAGAGTGAGGTTCTGAAACAGCTATCCAGTAGCAGTTGTAGAGACAACTCCCTCAGATCAAAATAAAAACAAATTAGTTTTTAAGAGGACTTTGATCACTTCATAAAAGGATTGCCCACCATAGCTGCCTCATGTAACAGCGCATGAATTTCTATGATCCAAAAAGTCCCTTTTAGTCTAGTGTTACTCTGAATTTAGAAGTTGTTACTAAAATAACATAAATACCTTAAGGTAATTTAAGTACTTAAGGAAATTGGTATATTCTATTCCATATATTTAAGACTGTTCATTAGCAGCAAAATGATTATACCTTATCTGTATTTATAAGGAAATGGTTTTCCATTTCCCACAGTTAATCTTTCCTCACTGCCTGAATTAATTATTAATGTCTGTGTTTTAATTCTTTTTTCACTCTTCTTAAATGTGTTCAATGCCAGCCTGGTTTGCCCAGGGGACCCTGAGAGATGGATGAACTAGTGGCTATTATTTCAACTGGAAACCATGTTCTGTAATGGATTTGTATTTTCTGTGGATCAAGTTCACAGAACTCAACTTGTGAAAAAAAAAAGTCAAACCAAACCAAATGAACCTAACTAGCCAATTGAAAATAAAATAAAAAAACCCACTGAAAGTAACAGGTAAAAAAATCAGTGGCCAACAAGTTATATCTGAATCTCTGTCTGCTGCACAGAACTGGCATATTTCCTTTTATCAGCAAAATATATTATTTTGAAGCCTAGAACACAATTAGACACAAGTTACTTTTGAACTTAGAGAAATCTCTGCCCTTATTCTGCACTCTGTTAGTGCCTGAAGGCCTCAGGAACAGTTTGTGACAACGGAAGTGCAGCAGTAAAAAACATGACTCAAGTCATATATACATAGATACTGGGTGGCTGTTACGTGTGCTTACCAACACCTTTTGTCTGAAAGTCACTGATGTGGGAAGCACATAGAAAGTGTGTAATTAGATTACAATGCTTCCTTATAGCTGGAATTTCTTGTAAGCCCTGACCAAGTTTTCCTTTCAGCAGCCAGCTTGTTGGAATCACATTACTGTATAACATAGATGCAGTTTGCTTTAGTCACAAGCAGCTGGATCTTAAAACCTCTCCTTGGCCCATGTGTTCTTAGTGCTTAATGAATAGGGGGTTTTATTTATTTGTAACTGGAAACTTCTTCTGAGCGACTTTTCTAAGATTTTCTCAAGCTTCAGGAAGCTAAACATAAGAGGAAATTGTGTTAAGTCTACTACCTGGTTAATTTTATTTCAACCTGCGGTGAACTCACCTCAGTCTGAAGAAAGATATGATAATGGGTAGTCATCTGCTCTGACTTATGTATTGCATTTCAGTTACAGCAAGAAATTGCAGCCATAATGGAAAGGGATGAAGGTTGTCAGGACTGCGAAGAGAAGAAAAATGAATGATTCATAGACTGTTAAAAAAATTGGCAGCAACAGACTGCTGGTGAGCTTATGTTGTGGTGTATAAAGCTTTTCTTCCTATTTCGTACATTTAACACCCTTTTGTAATGTTTAGACATTCATAGGCTAATATTAGGTTTATAGAGGAATATATTTTAACCTCTCTGTATTTTTAAAAATATTTCATTTTGTCTGCTTTCTTCTCAGAGCCAGTTATTCTTCATATAATTTGTAATGCTATTTTCCAGCAGAAAAAAAAAATTAAACCAAAAATCCCATAAGAATGTTTTTGTCCCCCTAGGGACATTGATATGAACAAATAAATCAACAAAAATAATTCGAAATGAATCCTTCTTTAGCAGAATCATAGAATATCTTAAGTTGGAATGGACTCATAAAGTTCCAGTGTCCTACTCCTCACAGTAATAACTAAAACTAAACTATACGACCAAGAGCATCATCCAGCTACTCCTTAACTTTGATAGACTTTCCGACTGTGATGACTTCCGTGGGAAGCCTGTTCCAGTGACTGACCACCCTCTAATGAAGAACCTTTTCCTCATGTCCAATCTGAACTTCCCCTGATGCAGCTTCATTCCATTCCTTTGTGTCCCGTCACTTCACTTTGAAGTTTGACTGCTCATGGCGAGCTCTCCCAGCCGTCTTCTCACCACCTTCCCAGACAGAGGATAGTTTCCATGATATTTCAACCCATCTCTAAAGTTACAAAGGGTTGATAAAACTAATGCAATGAAAAGCCTATTTTGTTTGGGTTTTTTTTTATAGTCAGAGAAGTTTTGTGCAAATATATAAGCACCTGATAAGCACTTGGGCTTTGGGGTGATTCTATGAATTGAATAACATCTTTGTATAATTCATGGTTTGTTATCACTACTCTGTTCACACCTTGCTGTGTGGAAGTTTACAAGTCACTCCCTGTGGTGCAAAATGCAAATGAGCTTCGTTCTAAGAGCAAACTCAATGTGAAACAGTGTGTTGTGACTTTCCTAGAAAATAAGATATTCTGGAGGTATTTTTGATATTGAAAATGTAGCCAGGTAATCATAAATTATAGAACTTTCAAAAACTTTCCCTTTTATTTGCAATTCCTTTTATTTGTACTGGTGCAAGCTAGCATATGTCAGTAAAGCAAATCCCAGGAAACCTCTGAGGATTTAAGCAGTATGATATATTTAACAGCAGTGCCTCAATGTAGGGAAAAAACAAGCACTTTTTACTATCGTACAAAAGGAAAGGGTGTGAATGAAATACAAATAACTTAGAAATAAGAAACTATAAAGAAAAAAGAGAAGCTACTACTTTTGAAGCAAACCCCATACTTTTTAAAATAGTCTTCCATTTTAAAAGTCCTGGCATTTGATCACAAGAGTTCTCTCTTCCCACCTCTGACTAAATTCATTTGCAATGGAAACGTCGTAATTAATTAGTACTATCATACTACTATCCTAACTAATGAGAAATTTGACTTTCTCATGAAAAGGACTGCAAAAAAACAAGTCAGAAGATTGTGAACAAAGTTTGATTAGTTAGATAAAAATAGGAATTAAGGCTTCTCCCTTAACTTTAATTAGAGTTTGAAAACTATTAGCCTTAACTATCAGAAATCATATGCATGGTTTGTTTGTAATTTGATTGAGCTTCATATACTATCTAAACTAAGACAAGACCAACCTCCTACAACTTGCTGTAGTCACATTGCAATATGCAGCAAGAAAAAAAATATACAGACTTACAGAAAAAAGATTATTAAAATAGACTTATAAAAGTGGAGAATGTTTGAACAAAGTAATTGTAAACCAACACTACAGAAATCATCAAGCTAATATCTTCAAACATAGGTGAAATGAATATGAGCTCACATCTGTGAGCCATCAGATGTGTAAGGTTCTGTTTCTCTAAGTGGGGATGGTGTCTCCAAGAAATTTTTTTTCACTAATTATCTATGTTTGAATTACTCTTGAAGTACAAAAAGTTGACACTCACTCTTTTTACAGTCCACACTATTTTAGTATAACTTTTGGGGGCAATGACTGAGGCTCTTAGCACTTACTGTAAAGTAAGTCATGCCATGCATAATTGCCTTGAAACCCAAAGCAGTCTTTTCAAAATATAAATGTGGGAAGGGCAAAATCATGAGATGCCACCAACTCAAAAGGCATGGGGAAATGAGACCAGAAAAGAACACTGAATGACTGTGTTAGCAAGTCAACCAAATTTTAACCTGAAGCCACTGTAAGGCCAATCTACATGAGCTGCACAAATATCAGATATGGTCAAACACTTAAGAAAAACATTTACCACAAGAGACAAGCCAGCAGGCACAGGTACCTACCTGCCTTGTATAACACATTTGAAATTCAAAGGGGAGCTTCTATACTCGAACTGCATAAGTTAGCCTGATAGTAGATGTACTAGTTTAAAAAAAATCTTTGTTGCAATTTTAGTCATCCCAGAAATCCCTTTGTTTTCTCTCCTGAGTGCCCATCCTACCTGGCACAGAGATGACAGAGGAAAAGGTAGTGAGGATACGTGAGGGAGCTCTGAGCTGACTCCAGCTGCGAAATGAGCTGCAGGGTCCTGACAGCATGGAAGCAGCTACAGGTGAATCTCTCCTGCTAATTCATCCCATTCCCTTGAAGTCATTTGGCTTCAAGGTCTGGAATTGTAAAGCGTGATTTGAAGACCCTGCTAGGAAAATATTTGAGTTCAATTTATAGAATTCTTTAATGAATTGGGGATATCTTTACACAGAACTAAGTAAGAATTGTGGTGTCTGCTTTATGCTCTGTTGCATGTTATGCCATTTTAACTTAGAAAAACAGAATTTCTACCTTAAAATTGCAAACTTTTTTAAATTATTAGATTTAGCTCATTTTCTGCACTTCCAGATTATCCCTCCTGGAGACATCTTTGTGCAGCTAGTGTCTGGAACATATCTGAGGCTTCCTTGTAGAATTCCTGTATGACCACAAGCAACTATTCTGTTTTATCAAATAACACAATGCTCTGATTGAGCACATGCTAATAAAACTTCCCTACCTCATAGGCAGGCTGTGGGAATTAACAGCATTAAATACCTGAGGTGCTCGATAGCCTGATGATTAGGACCATATAAGTAGTTGCATAGTCAGTCTCCCTATGGTTAGAACATTGTCAAAGTGTGTGTTCCATGTATCTGTGTCTGATGTGACATTTTCCTAGTACCAAATTATCTGGAGACATTACAAGCAGAATTGTGGAAGGATCAAAAACAGCTTGAGTGGCTCACCCAGTCCCTTGTTGCAAGATAAAATGGCATTCAGCTGACACAAAACATCTCAAAGCCCTTGATTTGCTTTAGTGCCTTTTAAAGTACTTCTTCTGAAGAAGGAATATATATGCACACACAGGAGTTATTACCAGCTAAAAACTCTGTCTGCTGATATCCCACGTTAAAACACTACATGTATTTATTCTAAAATCAGATGCGACATTGAAAAAATATTTGAGAGGTATGTTTGTCTTTTGATCTTTATGAATTCCTGACATACTTCTACTGATCGTGACCTTCCTGCTACTTTCAGAGGTGTACAGAAATGAGAACCATCCCTTATGTGCTGCCAATTTTTATCTTACCAGTGAGTAGTGATAATTTTTTTCTTTTGGGACGGGGGTCACTCACAGGCCTGCATGGGAGTTTTAGCTACATCAACTAGAAGAAAACCTAATAATCTAATCATGATTATTAATGTAATATGAAATGGCTGGTCCTATAATACATATAACTATAAATGATAGATAAGACACTTGCTGTCCTGTACACTAATATTGATTTAGAGGTGAGATCACTTGCCACAGAATTTACTGCAGCTTTAGTTTCAATTGCATGTAAAATTCTTAAAGCATACCCTATTTTTAAGAGCAAGTCCTTTCAGCTGCAACAAAGAGTTTCTCAGTGGCTGATCTAAACTGATTCATACAGTAAATATGGGATCACTGGAGCTGTAGCAGTTTTGGGATGATGACGAGCCCGATAAGCAGATGAGAGGGACATTTGTAGATGCTCTTCATTGCTTCTCTGTCAAAACTTTCCATTTGTCCATTTACTCTCATACTTGCTTCTTCTGAACAATATCAAACAAAATGTTCAATAACAAACAGAAATCATCTCAGAACTTCTGGCTGAAGAAGGAGAGTATTTGTAAAAAACTAACCAATACTGCTGATGGACTCGTATTTTTTCTGTTTACACTTCATGTGAAGAACAGTAATGCTGTGATATGTCTTACATATAAGTTGTGAATCTATCAATATTTGGTGAAAATCATCTGCTGTCTCTCCTAGCAAAGACAATACTCGCTGACATAAAAAATTCTAATGCAAATTGTTGCTGTTTACCATCTTCTGAAGATTTCAGCTGGAAAACGTGTGAAAAGTAAAATGTAGTTGCCTTTCCACTTCCCTGTCTTTTTAATCTTTCTGCCTAACAATGAAAAAGAGAAATTGCATATAAAGTAAAACAAATATGCAAACTTTCAGAAGGCCTTCATTTGTGTGTTTGATGATCAGGTATTCTTTCTATCTCTGCCTCTCTTATCAGTTATGAAATTCTACAATATTAATATAAAATTTATTATTGTTATTAATAATATATTCTTTTTTACATTTAGTATATACTCAGTTTGCTCATATTTACATACATACGTGCTAAAGAAATTTTGTGTATATGTGTGTGTAACTGCTTTTGCTTCCAATCAAAGTCAGTTTGTGGTTTCAGCCACTATGACCTTTCACAGATGTGAAAGTGTGGCTTTCTGAATACCTATTAAAGTGTTCTTAAACATTTTCTGGTTATTATTCATATGTTTTTAATTAAACTCTGCCTTCTGCCTGATCTGGTTCATAATTGTTTTCAGCCTTTTGAAATTTGTCCTTTGAAAGTATCAAGTGTATATATCACTGGTTTGGACTTTCTTCTTTTTAATCATTGCAAATATTAAACAAAATCATCTCTCCCCCAGGCTAATGATATTCTTTATGAAGAATAATAATATCAAGTAAATTGTTTCATATCCTTGAGATTTTTGTGTTTACATTCTTATCGCTGATTGATTTATGCAACTGCATTTGAGAAGAATTAGCATCGTGTAATGCAACTTGGGTAAAAGTCAGTGCAAAGTAGAACCATTTAAGGAACAGCAGAAGCCAAGTTATTTCTAGGGTGAAAGCTCAAGACAAGTCTTTTTCCTGGAAGACCTGACTTTTCTTTATTAGCATTAGTTTTTTTGGACGAGTGCTGCACTGGCTACCTGCCCTCCACACTCATGTGTCACTAGCATGCAGTTCTGTGACCTACAGGTTTTAAAAGTTTTGAATCCATCTTCAATTTTCTGTAACTACTGTAGTACAAATATAATCCTCAGTTTGGTTTTTTAACTAAATTCATGAAAGCTGGAAACTTGGATGAGGGGGACACTTTTCTGTGATAATTATACAATTATTCTCATTCCTTCTCCCAAGGCCAAATGCAGCAGAGCTCTCACAGTTTTATCGTACAGTGATAACTGGCAGCTCTGGTGTGTGAGAACCATTCTGCAGGAATATGACGTATGTGGGGAGCAATGAAATGGAAAACGTGAGGTTATTTTCCCCTCTGAAATATCTGCATTTTGGATAGATATTTTGGTTGTTCTTTGAACTTTGAAAGGCAGAAACTAGTGGTACAGCAGACCTAAATAACCCCAGAGACATTAGCACTTGGGAAGAGCTTTCACAGAAAAATCTGTGCTTCCTTCTTACACCTGGCTGTGGGGGCATTAATTTCCAGCAGTCCCCTTAGCAGGTCGGACAGACAGATCTTCACATCATACTGACAGTACAGTCCAATCTTATCTACTCTTCGCCCAAAAGAAATTGGGCCTCACAGTCATGAAGTCTCCTGGTAAAGATATCATCAGCTCACCCTCTTATCCATCTGGTTGTAGTTCACAATTGCTGGCTACTGCCAGATCTCTAATATCTTCCACCAAAATCTCTCCTTCACAGTAAAAACATGACAAGCCGAAGCCCACAGTTGTAGAGAAAGCTACAGTGGAGAAAACAGGTTGATTTAACAGGCGTGGATGGGATGGGTTTTGTCCAGTTGCAATGCAGAGGAGGAACGGTGACTTAAAGCATCACAGACCTCTGTCTGTCACGCAGTGGGTGCCTAAAGTCTACTGTGCTCAGCAGCGCTGGTGAACAAAAAGGTAGGTTAAAGCTCTATCTTCATCTTTTTTGCTTCTGCCTGTCTGACTATGTGGCCTTGAATTCATGACCTGGGTGACCAGGGCAGGAAATGCAGGTAAAGTGCAGAGTCTGGTTCTGTCAGACAGCACAGCTCTCACAGGGTGCCACTAGAGGTGCAGGGAGCAAAGGTGAACTTGGAAATGAAAGTCTTGATGTCTGCCGCATGAAAAAAAAACTAGAAAACAAACAAAAATACACAAAAAAGCAAACAAAAACCCAACTAACTGAAGCATGTTTAAACAAGTTTCTCATCAGATTCACCAACCAAACAAAAAAAAACAAGAACAAAAAAAACCCCAAACAAAACAAAATAAAAAAAGAGTACAGTATGATATAATTTCTTGAGACAAAATTAAAGCATTACATTTTGCAGAGAAGTATAAGATTGTCCCGCAGAAAAATCCTCACTCAGCTGTAATGAAGATATTTTCCAGTTCCCTCCACCTCTGCTACAGCTTTCTGCATTTTTTCTGTATCTTAGGATTTTGAGAGGAGAAAAAACCACACACACAAAACCTGTGGCTTACTGAGTCACCTACTGGCACAGGGCCTTCTTTATATATCTTCTTAAAATGGTTGGCTTGGCACACCCTTTCTCTGAGCATTTCTAATGGATTGTTCTGTCTGAAATTAGGCCAAGCAGTTTCCTCAAAAGAATTGAAGATTTTAAAGGTTTAATACCATTCCTTTTCAGTTTAAATTTATCAGCTGATTTCATCCGCAGATTCGTAATGCTCTTCCCTACGCCCATCCAAAACAATGGGTTTATGCTTGTGCTCTATTACATTGTCTCTAATCTCAAAACAACCCAGAACTTCTCCAGCTGCTTCTACACTCATGGGACTGGTATTCACCCATGAAACAGATGACCCCTGCTTCAGTAACACAGTATCAATTTAATAAATCAACTTCCTCCGCAAGAATGTGATTCCTGGAGGATGGTCAAGTGGTGGAGCAGGCTACCCAGAGAGGCTGGGCAGGCTTCATCCTTTGAGATTTTCAAACCCTGTACAGCCTGTTCTGCCCCTATAACTGTCCCTGCTGAGAACTGGAGATTTGACTAACTACCTCTGGAGGTCCATTCCAGCCTGCATGATCCCACAGTACTTTCCCGGGTGTGTGTTCAGCAATTGATTTTTCTTTTAGTACAATATTAGATTTCATTTCTAATTAAAGATCTTTGTCCATATCCTGAAATTCAATCATGGTTTCCAAAATATGCAGCTATGCAAACATATATCAGTGCATCATCAACTTGCTCTTTGGGATTTTCTTCATGTAAAATTTAGTTAATTATCAGAGCTATCTCAAGAACTGTTGTCGTAAACAGGCAGTGTTTTTTCTTTCTTTTAGTAGTTCTATATCAATTGTCTCCAGATTTTCCTGGCATCTTTTCTACCTACATGGTCCTACTGATAAACAGCAGTAGCACATAACAGTATGATATAAATTGCTGTTGAATTGGAACTGTGTTTTACCATAATGGAAATGTGCCTCCACTTTTACAGATTCGCTCTTATGTTTGAATCTAACACTTTCTGACGCTGTCTGGGAGAGTCCAAGTAAATCTGTTTCTCTAGATTTTTTGTCTTCAAGATGAGTGTCAAGTTTTCTTGTGACAACTGCTTCTCACCTCAAAAATGTACAGTAGCCTAGCTCATAAAGATGCCTACAAGAATGAACACATTTTCTAACTCTACATGAATGTTTTCATTGACATGTGCCACAAATTAATTATTTTCTGGTAAAATGAAAAGATTTGATTTCCACGAGAAATGTTCTAAAACAATTGTGTTTACAGCCCTATTAAGAGTAGGGTTATTGAACAAATTATAGAATGTCAAGTACTAAAGCCCTTCCTAAGGACTTAATTGCGCAAAAGTGTCAGAACCTCATAAGATAATGTACAGACCTGTCCAAGAAAGGAGGATTTTTAGGAACTCCACCTCCATTTTTAAGTTCAGTATTACGCATGGAAACATTATTCCTAAGAAAACTCTCACTCTTTGAAATTTTCAAAGATGAGTTGGTATGAAAAGGAGAGAAGCATATGTGTTCAATACTGTGAGGATTAGTATAAAATCTGTTTCTGCTGTTTATTTCAATCTCACTGTTCTCATCATTTATTTGAAAATTCATTTTAGTATAACCTCCCAGGAGAAGTGAGTTCACTTTTTTATCCTTGATATTTGCTACAATATTACATTTATTCAACTTAGGCAAGCTAGAAACATAACAGGTGACGCTACAGAGCTGATGCTGAATTTTTCTGGAAAATAAAAATTGTAGTGAATAAATCCCTGCAATATTTGTTTAAAATAGTTCTGAATCTTGTGCAACACCAGTTTGAGTTCTATATAAAACATATAACACATTTATACTAATTATGTTGATATGCAATTACTTATATAAAACCATAACAAAATTCTGGACTTGTGAAATTGATATGATTTTTGGCATTCACTTGAGAGAACAAAAATTTCATTCAGCGTGAATTTTCAAAAGTAATACAATAACCTTTGAAAAGCGATAACATGCTAGTTCTTAGCAAATTACTCCGTAGTTCAAAAGAAGGGGAAAAAAGTCCTTAGTAGGATTCTGGATTTATTTTGTGTGACAACAGCAAATGCTTTAAGCTGTAAATTATTTAAAAGTGTAGCACACTGTGACATTTCTTTAGTTTCAAATCACTGAATTTGTAATGCAGTCAACTCTGTAGACAGAAGCATTTCTATGTGGTGCATGCAAAACATTTCTTCACCTAATTAAAAAATGTAACAAATTGTATGATGCCCAGTGGGACTATATATTGGGCTACGTCTAGATGTCATGGAGACATGGACTAACAAAGAAAGGATTGAAAAAAATTAACCCAGTTTCCCTCTGTTATCCACTGACACTAGGGGACTGTAAGTCAGGGGAAGACACTCAGTCCTTGATTCTGCCAAACCTACAAAAATGTTTAACATCATTATTGCTTGTCCTTTAAATACTAGATGTGAATTTTGTGTAGCTTTTATTCTTTTTGGTCTATCTCAAAATACTTTGCAAACGGGACACATATCCTTATTGGATTTTTATATAAAGAAAATATTTCTTTTGTTACATATCTTAGCATTCTTATTTCTTTTACCTTACCTTGTAAAACATATAAGAAAAATTTCTTCATAAAAGGAAAATATATCAAGCCAAAGAGAGGAATGGTGTCCTTGTGCTCCTTTTGATGATGGGACTATTGATATTATTTCTGTTCAATATTTCTCTAAACCGGGCAGAATCAAAGGTGCATTTATCGAGGTACTGGGGCTGTAATGTGACGTTTCCATCAGGCAAATCCAGCACTGTCTTGTAGGTATGAGCACATTTCCATTAGATTGCTACTGTGAAAAATGTTACAGTAGAGGAGCCATATCTTTTTTTTTACTTAGATATTAATAAATCTTGTCCATTGGGATAGCAGCAGGTTAGCAAGAATAACAAAAACTTTTAAATATGTTGAAAGAAAAAGTCAGTAGCCCTCCTTTGCAGCCATCCCTCATGGCACTTAATTGTCGTTTCAAACTTCACTTCATCACCTTGGTGAGCTAATGCACTCTACAGCCTCACCAGATGTATTTCTCTCAGATGCTGTAAGCACTTCTCATGGCTTCACCCTCATACCCCCCTCCTGAGAAACAGTCTTGAGAGGATGTTTATATGTTAAAAAAAAATTGCAGGAGAACTATGGATGAGAAATACCAATTCTACTGTAGCCTATGAAGTGATCTACATTTCTTTCAATTCAGTGAAATGGGATCACATAGTTAGAGACACACAAACCAGGGAAGAAAAACAGTGAAATGCCTATTGTAAAACTGTAGCCAAATGCCAAGGATATATGTGAAAGAGAAGAGAAACAGAAAGCAACAGAATTATACCAATAAAATTATATACAACACATACCTGTCTCTCTAGATACATCTGCAGTCAAGACTCTATTCTCTTCCTAGATGTACTACCTACAAGAGTAAATCCATTGACTTTAATTGCATTTATTTCAGTATTACCTTTATTTTATTTTTATTACAATTATTTATTTTATTATTTATTGATTGATTGAATTTATTTTAATTGAATGGGTGACAGAGGGTCATGTACTGATGTCCGATCATTGCCTTTTCTTCTAAGATCAGTATTGCCTTTCTGCCAAGTAAAATGTGTCCTTGGACTTGACTTGTCATAGAATCACAGAATAATTTAGGTTGGAATAGAGCTTTAAGATCATCAAGTCCAACTGTTGACCCAACACTGCCAAGTCCAGCACTAAACCATGTCCCTAAGTATTACATCTACACATCTCTTAAATACCTGTAGAAGTGTGACTCCATCACTTCCCTGGGCAATTTGTTCCAATGCTTTACAATCCTTTTGGTCAAGAAATATTTCCTAATACCTGACCTAAGCCTCCCCTGGCACAACATAAGGTCACTTCCACTTGTTGTATTTGCTTATTATCTGGGAGAAGAGCCTGACCCCCACCTGGCTACAGCCTTCTTTCAAGTAGTTGTAGGGAGCAATAAGGTCTTCCCTGAGACTCCTCCCAGCTCCATCAGCCTTCCCTCATATGACACTCTCCAGACCCTCCACCAGCTCTGTTGCCCTTTTCTGGACTCACTCCAGCACTTCAATGTCTTTCTTGTTGTAAGGGGTCCAGAACTGAACACAGGATTTCAGGTGTAGCCTTATCAGTGCTGAGTACTTCCCTAGTCCTGCTGGCCACACTACTCCTGATACAGGCCAGGATGCAATTGGCCTTCTTGGCCAGCTGGGCACACTGCTGTCTCATGTTCAGCTGATTGTTGAACAGCATCCCCAGATCGTTTTGGGACAAGCAGGTTTCCAGCCACTTTGCCCCCAGCCTATAGCACTTCATGGGGTTGTTGTGACCAAAGTGCAGGACCTGGCATTTTGCCTTATCGAACCTTATGTAATTAGTCTCAGCACATCAATCCAGCCTGTCCAGAGCCCTCTTCAGAGCCTTCCTACAGTCCAGCAGATCAACACTCTCACCCAACTTGGTGTTGTCTGCAAACTTACTGAAGGTGCACTCAATCCCCCCATCCAGGTTTGTCGAGCTTATGCCTTCCATAAGCCCATGTTGACTGGGCCTGATCCTCTGATTGTGCTGTACTTGCCACACAGTGGCACTCAAGGTAATCTGTTCCATGACCTTCCCCAGCACTGAGAGATTATTTGCTGGATTCTCCTTCCAAACCTTCCTGTATACGGGCAGCATGTTTGTCATCTTCAAGTCAACTGGGACCTCACCAGCTATCCGGGACTGCTGATAGATGATGGAAAATTTCATGGTCAGCTCTCCTGCCAACTGCCTCAATACCCTTCAGTGGACCTCATCCAGTACCGTAGAATTGTGTGTATCTAAGTGCAGGTCACTAATCATTTCTTCCTGAATTGTGGGAGTTTCATTCTGCTCCCCATCCTTATCTTCCATTTCAAGGGGCTGGGTACCCTGCAAACAAGTGGTCTTACTATTAAAGACTGAGGCAAAGAAGGCATTAAGAAGTCTTTTCCTCAGCCTTTCTCACTATGTTTCCCTCCTCCATCCAAAAAAGAGATTCTCCTTACCCTTCCTTTTGTTGTTAATGTATTTATAGAAACATTTTTTATTGTCTTTTATGACAGTAGTCAGATTCAGTTCTAGTTGATCTTCTAATTTTCTCCCTGCCTAACTTCACTACATCCTTGTAGTCCTCCCAGGTTGCCTGTCCCTTATTCCAAAGGTCAAATGAGACCTTTCCCTGAGTTCCAGCCAAAGCTCTCTGTTCATCTTTTGCTGTTCAGCCAGACCACTCTTCTTCCCCATTGGCTTCTCTTTCAGCTCATCCCAGTGGCCTGTCCTGCACCTGTAAGATTTTCTTCTCAGAGAATGTCCTCAGTAGAGGACATTTGTGGTCTGGATAGTTTTTGAGCACAGCTTCATTTAATTGCATGTATACATAGAACAGAGAGGTGGAGACTTACCAAGCAGCTATTACAGCCCAAATCCGGCCAGATTCCTTAAGTGCAACATTGTCTGGGAACAACTCCAATCAAATCTACCACAAGCAATTCTGGTGTTGATACCACACTTTCTCTACATGGAAAACAAATGAACAAACAAAAAAAGATCTCCAGTATTGAAACTTTCTTAAATTTTCAGAAGGTTGTATATCAATGCTATAGACACTGTTCACAGGAGTATTCTATGTCATTATGCCATTACTCGTTAAGAAAATGTTTCAAACATGAAAATGCACTTACTCAATAATTATTATTTTCATAATTCTTGAAATATACTTTTAAAACAGCTCTTGGAGAGGCCACAAAACATTCCTTTTTTGAGGCAATTTTGATAAAATTTATGAAAAATATTTTAAATCCACTTTCTTTGGGATCACTGGACAATAAGTGTTGACTTTGCTGACAGAAATTGTGTTTTGGCAGCAATCCACATGCCTGGAGACAGATTCTTTCATGAATTTGAGATGGAATTGTTCCAGTGCTATCTCCATTTAAGCCAACTAGGGGTCTGGGCCACAGCTAAACTTCAGATGTACTTATCTAATTAGCTGCCTACCTGAGGTGTATCTTAACTACGAAGCTATGTACAATTCTTTATACCATAATCACTGAAGGGAGCAGCACAGCAAACAATGCTTATTAGAAACTTCTGTAAGCTAGTCACATTCCTAACATCTGGAATATAATATATTATTAACAACTAAGTAAATGAGTAACAGAATACAGGAAGATTATAACAGTTATAATGTGTTACCAAAGCAAGATTAAATAGTCTCAGGAATGTGGCATGGTGTGTAGCTAAGCTGATTTATTCACAAGCTCAAGGAGTTTAGAGCAATATCTTTAAAGGGCAATGGGGAAAGGCTACAAAATGAAAGCTGTCGTAAGGCAAAAATTGTGTGAACAATTTTCTTTGCATTTCTGTGTGTTTCACCTTGGCATGGCTGGGTGCAGATAGTAAAAAATGCTGCGCCACTAATATGGCTGCAGGCCTTGTGCCAAGATGCCAAGGAGGAGTTTTGGCAGGTGAATAAAGTTTTCTCATCTCCTATGACCACCTGTTGTGGTCCAATTAGCAGTGGACAGCAAAGCATGTTTTCCTTATGTAACCAATGTTGTGTGAAGAAGAAGCTGAGCGTCATGAGCACTATATAATCTGTCTTTTTCCTAATAAACCCGGCATTTGCCTGATCATATTGATCCTGGAGCAATCTGTCCATACCCTTCCATCGAAAGAAAGCCAAGTATTGCTTTCTTCATTTGCTTTCATTGTTCTACCTGCTTTCAGAGCTGTTCTGAGAGCAAAAGTTGTAAAAGCAATTAATAGTAATGAAGAAAGAACTCTCCTAGAACTTTGCACCTCCCGCATGACCCAATGTGTGCATCCCACTGTCCAGGTCACTGTCACATGCCACTGCTGGCATGTAGCCCATACGTGGAATTTGATAGGTTTAGAAGGGAGGCTGGAATCAAAGACCACAACTCTCTCTGCCTTTAAACCACCAAGCTGGATGATGCTCTCAATTCACTTCTTAAAATGAACTAGAAGGAAAGTATTTTGTTTGGCTTGTCCCTCAGATGACTTGAACAAAAGATATCCATTAGTCTGTCAGCACTTATGAGACAGTCATTAAAATCTGTCCTGAACACAGCAGTTCCCACTGATTTTACAGGAATCCCAAGACAAGGTTTTCAGTGGGGGTGCATCACAATTACATGGACACTAGAAGCATTATACTCATTTCTACTATCTAAAAAGATAAGCAATATGTATGAAGTTAAAATGGGGATTTGTGTCTGAAGCACTAAGAAAAATCACAGAAGGTAAGTTTTCAGTTTGTTTTGATATTTGCGCCTTTGGCCAACTTCTATGTGAGCAGAATTGTGGAAATAACTTTTCCAGCTCTCAGAGTGGGACACAAAAGTATCAGCAGGTATTTACAGCCGCAGGGCTTAAATTGACAGAGGTGTTTGCAGCATTTCCTAGTCTATATATGGGGAATATTGCAAAAGTAAATATGAGTCAACGCTGTGCCCTGGTACCCAGGAGGGCAAACTGCATCCAGCTGGTCCAAAGATATTATTATCCTGGTATATTCAGTGTTGGACCAGCCTCACCTTGAGCACTGTGGGCATTTCTGGGCCTCACAATTTAAAAGGGATGTTCTTGAATGAATCTAGAGGCAACAAAGCTGGTGAAAGGGCTGGAAGAAATATCCTGCGAGGAGCAGCTGAGGACTCTGGTTTGTCTACACTGGAGGAGAGGAGGCTGAGGGGCCTCATTGCTCCTGCAGCTTCCTGAGGAGGGGAAATGGAGAGGCAGGTACTGAGGTCTTTCCCCCCCCCCCGCATCCAGTGATAAGGCACCTGGAAATGGTTCAGAGCTGCACCACGGGAGGACATTAGGAAGCATTTCTTTACTGAAAGGGTGGTTGAACACTGGAACAGGCTTCCTAGAGACTTAAGCAACGCCCCGAGGCTGTCAGTGTTTAAGAGGCATTTGGACACACCCTTAACAACATGCTTTATCTTTTGGTCAGCCCAAAAGTGGTCAGGCAGTGGGGCTGGATGATCATTGTCAGTCTCTTCCAACTGTAATAGACTGTTCTATTCTCTGTGTTGTAAATTAATATTTTCTTATGGCTTACTGTACAAATGCGGCAGGTTTTGCTTTTTTTATTCTTTGCAGTGCCACAGAATGTTGCTATAAAACCATTTGAGATAAAAATCCAGTGTTTCTGAAAACATGATGACAGGAATGTAACCATGGCTGCAGGAACATTCAGTTCAGTCATAATTTAAGCAAATGAAGGGCATTAAGCATCAGAAGGGGCACTTCACATCTTTGGATTGGTATTTATAGTATTTTATAATATGGCAAACCTGACACCACAGAACAGGATAAAATGCTATAATAAGAAAACTGATTGATTAGTTAATGTCTCCATAGCACTTTTAAACATGAAACACTGCCAGCTTAATGCTAAGAAAGCAGTTGGATCAGCATGACATGTATAAGCCAAGACCAAAAATTACCCTTATAATGAAGTAATGCACTTGTTAGACTGTAGCACTTAAAATTCTTTTGTATTCCCTTCAATTATTACTATGGTCAAGCATTTTCTGGTGATCCATTGAATAAATGGTCAATTATTCTGTTGTACCAAATACAGAGAAGCTGATACTACAGTTGCAGTATATCTAGAGCAAGCTTTATTCATTAGCTAAACAAAACATTATTCCTTAGAAAGCCAGTTATGGTTATCATTCAAGAAAGAGTGTAGGAAATGACAGCTCGCAGCAACAACTTTCTGCTTTCAAGTAGATGCCTAGATTGATAGGAAGCTTTATGGGAATCCTGTACTCCGGACCAAGAGAAATTGATTCTTTTTGATTCCATTTAAGAGAGTAAGTATCAAGCAATACATAAACAACTTTTAGAATATTTAATTTGCAAGAAAATGGAAGGGAGTAGAGATAAAAGAAGAAATAATATAGGAGTTTCTTGATCAGACAATTTTAGGAATCTGAATGATGTAGTGAAGGACCAGTGACTCTCAGAACAAAAGTTTCCAGACTAACAGATTAACAGTTTTTTATGCACTATCAAAATCTTGAGATTCAAACAAATATTGTCCACGTTCTGCACTCAGACATCACTAACATGACTGCAGAAGCAGCAGTGATGAAAGGCAAATTTTGTCAGTAGCATACAACATTTTATAAGTCATAAAAATATAATTATGGAATGTATTTTTTATACACTCTGCAGCTAATACGATTGAAAGTCATGCTTTTTATTTTTAATAGTAGTAAATTGTGGGCAGAACTGATGTCACCGCCTTTATTACAGTTGTCAAACTCTGCACTACAAGAAGCTATTATCAGGCCTCACATAATTTCTAAACTAATCCTTTGTTTAATGCTCCATGCTGGGTTTCCTCCTCAGACTGGCTATTTCTGGGAAATTTCAGACAAAATTGTTTTCCTCTTATTACTTTCTGGTAACGTTTTCTTTCAAAAGCTGTGTGGCCCTTTTTTTTCTGGATGAAGTTTTGGCAATTTGTCAAGCTGTGTGTTTACTACTACCCCACAAAAATAAACACGAAGGAAGCCAAGGTAGAAGGCTTTGTAACAGCTCTTTCCTCTCAGGAAGGACACGCTGGGTGTCATAGGCAGCTGTACAGAAGACTCAGTGCTAGTTGTGTCCTGTCGCAGCTCCCAGTGCTGCCCAGGCTGTCTGTGTGTGAGCCAGATGCAGCCCTGCTGCAGTGAGAGGTTGAGCTGGCTTTCATTCTCAGTGTCAGCAACAAGGGGCCACACTGAAGAGTTACCACCTGGAGCACGTTGCCTCCAGCATGCAGCAGCACTGGGCTCAGTAAGACTCTAAAGTTCATGCTGAAATCGTGCTGAGTTCAGGCTCTCATAATGTGATTTTTATCCAGATGGCTGAGATTAAGCCAGCACAGGTACGCCAGTCATGCATATACACACTCACACTTCCTGCTTGCAAGGAGGGCATGCTCCCACTGACTAAGCATAGCCTGCTCACCAACCTACTCAGAGCTGGGTCTATTTGAGATTTACCTTAATTTTGGAAATCGGAGCTATTTTCAGTTTAATAGCAAATACAGCTTGAAAGGAATTCTATATATGCCTGTTCTGATCTCTTCTTTAATGTGGCTTAAGTTATGACCCAGTCCTATATAAACTCTAGCTTCAGTATCTTCCAGATGGGCAGTAAATCTGAACACAAGGGAGAGGTTCTCAGCTGCTCTAAATCAGCAAATATCCAGGTGAAGTAGCCTGTGCTAAGGGTTATGTATTCCAGGGATTATAAAGCCATACTTTCTGTAAATGATACACACAGTCATGGTGCTTACTTGGCAGTGTGGCAAGCTGGGGAAAAATCAAAGGAAAATCAAGGAAACCCAAGCTGGAATGTTGTAATGGACAATTCAGGAGAGTGCAAGGAAATTGTAATCTATTTCTTTACCTAGTGTTTAGTCATGAATAATCACTTCTGAGAAAATGTATTACAGAGTTATACTGGGTATAACAGATAAGATTTTGGCCCAGGTATAAATTTTGAAAGAAGGAAAAATAAGTAGATATAAAAGTACAAATAAAATAAAATTTCAGATTGATTCTTCATACCCACATCATTAATCTATTTTATTTTTCTGATAAAAGGCCATTATTTGACATAAATGAAATGTACAAGTTTGAGAAGTCTGGTCTGCACTAAGGCATTCAGTATTGAAAACTGTGATAGTTATGAGCTGAACTGGAAAGGATGATACACAAGGCACACACAGAATGCAGAAGGAATTAGCCAAAGAGACATATGTGATAGAGGGAATGAAAGGGGAATGAAAGATTATTAGAGAAAGATTATTGTGAGGTTCTCTGTGCATCGCTCTGAACTCTTGTTTAATTGAATATTTTCCACAATGACCTGTGTTACTGTAGTGACATTTGTTAATGATACAAACATGGGAGATATAATTCCTAGGTAGGGATATGAGTGGTATTTGAGCACAGCTGGGAACTTACTTTATGCTCTTCAATTTTGAAATACTCCAGGCAGCAAATTGTAAATGCTTCTTGTGGCTTGCTCAAACACAAACTGAAGGTGTTTGAAAAAAATAGCTGTATGAATAAAACAACGTTTGGTTTTCGTGCTCCTATTCTTTGAAAACTCCAAACTATATTAATATCCAATGTCAAGAGAGAAAAAAACCAATGACAGTAAACTTGGATTCTCATTCAGAATAATGCAAAAAGTGTGTAGTTATTAGCTCTTGCTCCCAGATCTGTGGTCAGCTGAATGGGGTGGTAGAGGATTGTTGAGAAGATTTTTTAATGACCCCAGACAGGTAAATTACCTTCATCCCAGAAGCACCCATATTTGATGAAGTGCCATGGATATCTTTGGATGCTGGATACGTAAATAGACAGCAAGCTTCCTAAAGTGAAAGAAATTGCTTGGCCTTAATTGCTTAATCTAGCAAAGAAAAAAGGAATTTTCCAAATAAAAAAAAAGCAGGGTCAGCAAAATACTTATGAAATGTGAAACCCTACAATATTTAATGATAAAAGGTTGGACATTCAAAGGTAGGAGGGAAATTTTAAGAAGTAGTAAAAGATAAAACTCATGATCCATTCAAAAGCAGATGAAAGTGCTGCCAGAGCCAAGCATGATCTACAATGAGAGATCTGACTATCAATCAAACACTTGTATGAAAAAGAGACAATTGTAATTGTACAGGAATAGGGTCATATTCAGCCATGAAAGAAACATGCATAATAGTAAGGGCACAAATGCATTAGACTTGCTTTCATATGGACATCATCTTGCAAAATAAAAGGAAACTTAGCATTAGGGAAGACATGCATGAAATGCCACAGGTAATTTGTTTGCATAACTCTGTTATTAGGCAAATCAAAATGGAGAAAACTTTGTAGAACAGAAACATTTACACGGTAGTACAGAATTTCTTTAGGCTCGTATTTAGGCTCATAAGAAACAGAGCAGATGTGACGATATAACTATCTTCATATGCATTAGCAATTCAGTAATTTCCTTTCAGGTAGTTATTTTATACCATTTCACAGATTTCCCTTACTGTGGCATTTTGGATGCTGTTGTAAAATTAAAGAATAGAAATTACACAGAATTCAATCTTGCATGATGCTAGAAGGAGTTTAGTCAGATTCCTGTAAGACTTCGAGTCCATTCAACTCTTGTACTAGTTGGATTTGCCCAAGAAAGAAACACCCCATTCTTCTGTTTGCATACCCAATCTGTAATGCAGGAAAACACCAGTAATTAAGAGAGAAACAACATATAATTAGATTCAAGTTATTTTAATGTAACTAAATACTACAAATTAACACACAACAAAGCCTGGACCTGTGCTGAGGCTTTAGAACTAAACTGTTCTTCAGAAATTATTGGATTTTAACATTGCTTATCATAAGGACATCCTTCTGAGGTCACTTTCCTGTGAGGAAAACCTCACTGAGTAGTTGTTCCACAATCAAACAGCAGAGAGGTAGATCCCACTAGGCATGCAATGCCTGGGTTTGAGTCAGGGCTGTAATATGAAACCCAAGACTTTATAGCTTACACCAGTTATCCCCCCACTCCTACTAATAGGAGCTGATGTGCTGTAGGCAATGAAAAGATGGAGGCTCTGAGAGGGAAGAGATAAAAGAAAAGAAATATCAAGGAACAACTCCATGTATATTAAATTTTGGGGGAAGTTGTTAGACAGAGGCAAAGTTTAAACATTTTAACAAAAACCAGGCCACTCCACACTTTCTTTGCACTAGTGTGAGAACTCTAGTGTTCTGATACCTCTTAAAGTATTTGATGGGAGACTAATAGCCTGACAGGCTAACACTTCACTTCCTTCCAATTAGGAGACTTTAACATCAAAGCCAAGGTCCTCTCCTTAGCAAGGGCTTACTTGAATGAATTATAGAGGAGAAAAGTCCAGTAGTTTCTTGTTTTTTCCCTTGTAGAGACACAGTCCAGCATAGGCTTTAATAAGATGTTCGAGGTCAAAAGGTTCAGGTTCCTCCCTGTGAGCACTAGGAAGCTGCCAGAGTGTTTCAATATGTGTGGTGTTTGTAATGCAATCAGACAAAGCTGAAAACTCTATTACAGTGTCATGCGGCTGACTTCCTTTTGGAGCGCTCTCCTGTATAGTTAACAGCAAACAGTGTGGCACTTGTAGTACACTGTGAATCTTCCATGTTGCCATTTCAGCCTGCTGAAACAAATAATGCCTTTGTCACTAGTAGTTTTTTGGCTGTAAGGAGGGGTGTGACAGTGGCTTCCTCCAGGGTATTGTGCCAGATGGTTTGGTATTGACTGGTAACAGATCTCCAGGACTCAGAGGTCTTCAATGAAAAATGATGACTATGATTGATGTATGACATTATTTGACTTTCTAAGCTCGAATCTCTGGCAGAATCTTAAAAAACTACCACAAACTGTTCTGTTCCTATTTACATCAAACAAAAAACCATTAAAATCCCTTTGAGATAAGCATAGAAGATGCTTTGTTCCTTCTTTTTGTTAAAAATCTTTTTAGATACATGATATTTTTTTCCTGTGCATAATATCTATCTTTACTTTTCATATTTTAATGTTCCCTACTGTCAGGACCGTATCTCTCCATCTTTCAGTGACAGATTTTATTTTGAAGTTTAGAAAATACATATATCATTTATTTTAATACCTATTTCACAGCTGCACAACTGGTTGAAATGCAGTAAATGTTTGCTGCAATATTAAAATGGAATGGGGAAAAAAAGGAGAAATAGATGAAGGAAATATCTTCTCTTTAATCACACAAGGGACTGGACTCACCTTACCTTGCTTTAAATCCTCAGTGGCTGAAGAAGAGAGATAACATCCGCTGAAAGGTAGTTAACATCAAAGTTTAATTCCACACAAAACAGCTGAGGTATAACAAAGACCCAAGACCACTGCAAAAGTAAAGTCAAAAAACTGAGACCTTTATTGAACACTAAGATCTCACAATTAACATGTTGAGAAGAGTTTCTGCAGAAGCTGGTCCCTACTTAGATGATCAGAAAATGCTTGAATGAAAATGATATATGTAGCAGTTCACTAGTCAAAATCCATGCACTCTACAAACTGTCGAAACAATCCCACCAAATGGAAGTGGATTTTTCAGGTAATTTTCTTGTTTTATTTTTCTCCACATATTCTTAACCTTTATCTGCACAAAAAAACCCAACCAACCAATAAAAAAAAAATCAAAAACAAAAACAAACAAACAAAAAAAACACCCTGAGCTAGGCAAGTTGATACAGAATATAGCCCTCTATCACCAAAACCAAATCTAACTGCAGTGATATTAGTTTATTTAAGGCATGCATATTCCATAAGGAAGAACAAAAATCAGCTTCAATGTAAGGCACTTCCATAGCAATACCTCTGTAGCCATTCAAGTTTTAGGGTAGTATTGCTGTTTTCATTCATTTTTGAATGTGTTTGGAAATGATGGTTCCTAACTGGAATGACATTACTGATAAAATAAGATCTATGTGTATTCTGTTTCTTGTGTTTTCCCTCCAGTAATAACAACCCCTAGTTAATGCAATTAACTGAATATTTTTGTTCTTAGATACAATGAAATGCTTCAAAAATAATAAACCTGAAACCTTTAAAAAGTCGGGTTTTTTAGAGTTTCTTTTTACATCTGTTAATTTTGTTTCTTTAATTTTTTTCCTCTTTTTTTTTTCCAACCTCCTTTCCCAACATACTTGCTTTTCTTTCTTTCTTCCTTAAATTTTTATGTGAAGAAGAGAAACGAAATAATATTATTACTCTTAATTTTTTATTTACAGTTCAGGATAGTGGTTAAAGCCAGGTAAAAGAGTCCCTGAAGGACAGACCTTCGATGTGAAGACTTTGGCCTTGAAAAGACTCCTAGCAGTGCTCATTCAGCATTGACACACCCATAACAGCCACGAAATTTAATTTGCCTCACACATTATCTCAAGGAAGTGTCAGGCCTAGTCCAAGGAAAACCTTAATAGCTCTGTTGAATGCTGGAAATATCTTGTGTACACAGAAGAGAAAGACTAGAATGGGAAGATGAACTCAGCTTCTTCTTATTACTGTAGTTCTTGAAAGTCTGTTTCTTTGTTCCTAAATAAAAATGACTGTGTGTAATTCATAAGAATTCACCACACATGTGGCTCCCCTACAGGGGCCCAGCTTTTAATTCTTCTGAACCACTTTTGACAGAGGAAAACATTGACAAAGTTCCAGCTGTTTGAAGTTCAGAATACATCTAGTCATAAGGTGGTCTACATATCTTGGAAACATGAGGTGATGGGAGTACACAACTCCTCAAGAGCTTCCTTTTTCCAGCAACTTTTTGTCAAAGTTTCTTGGTGTAAACACAAATGAAGTTCCAGTGACACTTCTATATTTTACATCAATCTTTCAATAGTATGTGTTGAGGCTCCTGACTTATCTTCACACATAGAGACATTTTCAATTTATATCTAACTTATAAAAAAGAAATGTAGATAAGTGAAGTTCAATGATAAGGAATTAATGGTAGGGTAAGTGAATAATGGTAAGTGAAGCTCAATGGTAAGGAATTAAACAAAGTTCCCATATGTACTTTAAGAAAAATATGTGCACCGCAGAGAACTAATTCTGATTAGCATCAACAACATATACTTTTTGCCATAAAAGTAAATAAACTTTATGAAAAATCTAAGTGGTTGTCCATTATTGGACTATTTTTTAAAATAAGTTTAAGGGAATTAATCTCAGCTTTCAAGGCAAAGTAAGAAAGTCTTTCTTTCCCTCTTCAGTTTTTGTTTTTTGAAACAAAAAAGAAATTTCCATGTGTTGATTTTTGAATTATGAATTCTTGATCAAGATCTTCATGTGCTTTTGCAGTGCTGTATGAGCATGTATATGACTCACACTGATTTTGCCATATATATATATATTTACATTTTTTTCTGCAAAGTGAAGATTGTGTGACACTAATCAGATAATATTTATCTGATAAACATTTATTTCCATGTGTGTCTTCAAGGTTTTCACTTTATTTCAACAAAAATTAACCAAATAAATTGAAAGTACACTATGAATAAACCTTCTGTAGGAATAACTTTAAACTGATCATGCATATAGTGAAATCCTCTATGCATAACATTTTGTCTGTTTTTCGTACCTCATGGAAGTCAGTCTGAGCAAGTTTTTGTGTGATTCCTTGATGTGGCTGAATAAAGGATCATCCTAAGTATTATTTACTGTCCATTTCCATTTCCATACTAATCACATTATTACAGAAACTCAGTCTACATACACTTGCCAGTCCCTGCTGGTGAAAGACAATCTTTATTATGTTAAAAACTGGACATCAGAAAATTGTTTTTGAAGTGTAATGAAATGATTTAATAACAATGTATCTTCATATTTCCTAAATGATTTTAAAAGCTTAATGCACTGCAGGAATCAGCCTCAGTGACATAATGAAATGGGACAGTTCAGATTGCAACCTGCTGTGTGAGGTTCCCCCTGTGTACAGAGCAGCATGACAGTTCTGTCTCCTTTCCTTTTTATCTTTCTTTTCCTCTCCAAGTGCTGGGTCATATTCTTGAAGAGGGAGATGTCACTCAGTATCTCACACATCCAGCTGGTGTTTAATTCACACAGAGTAAAGATGAGATACTTCTTAGAACTTAATCTACTGCTGCAGTTTGATCATGAAAGTTGCCAAAAGATTCAGTATATCTCTAACTATTGGGTAGGGGTGGAAATGTTAGCCATTTGCTTGTTATGACCAGCAAATTGGCCTCTACAAACACACTGCCTGGACATACAGACACAGATGTACAGCTAGGCATAGAGATAAACATATATTTAGAGAGAAAGTAGAAGAAAAAGAAATGTGCACACACAAGCTTACATATACACTGCTGACATGATGATACTACCTTGTCTAAGACTGCAGGCAGCTGGGAGGGGAAAATGGATGCAAAAGAAAAGTGTAAGTAAGCAGCATGAAAAAACTTCACAAGAATTTGAGCAACCTTTACAACTATGAACCTTCAGCCAACACTTAAATAATCAGATATTCACTGTGTTACAACCATTTTTCTTTATATTCTTTGGGTATAATCCTGGTAGCTTCATTTAGCTGTGTCTATGGCCAGGACAGAGCAAAAGTAACATTCTAAATAGAAGTAAATATACTGATTCTTGCTGCAGCCTTCTAGAGACAATGTTTGCAGATCAATAACATTCATGAAGGGAGAACGTAAGACCAGTTTTGGCTGGAAAGGAGTTTATCAGGGAGGGCGAAGGTGTGCCACTGGCTGACTATATCTGTTTACCAAATTGTCCTAGTGTAACTTTGCAGAGGCAAAAGTCCACCTACATCTGGTGGACAAATAACAGTATTGAATTTCAAGTATTGTTTTGCTCAAGGGAGCTGAAGCACCAGTCCTGGGTTAAGTTTGAAGCTAAAATCTAATAGATACTGCAGAAATTCAAAATACAAGGAAAATTTTAGTTCCAAACCATAAAGTGTCTTGACTAGACATTCAGGGTAAAAATCATTTCACCTAACTTTAATGCATAAATTTCTGCATATTCTAGGCTCTTCTTTGAATCAAATGGACACTTCTGGGCATTCCTGAGATCTATTTTAGATGTCTGCTTTAGGATAAAATGTATTGGACCCTGAAGTGCTTATTTCTCTTTATTGGTAGAGAGGGAGCCTGAGGTGACTGTCTTGAGTGTAGATGGATGAATCTCTATCCCTCTCTCTCTCTTCCTAGAACAGTGCTGCAGCTGAATTAATGTATCTGGTGGCACCCTCTCGAGCAGAGCTGCACTACTGCACGAGGATTAATAATGTAGGGGATCCTGTTCTGTGTAGGATTTCTTTACCTGAAGATGAGCTAAAAGTTATTTTAAGTCATATCTTATTTTGTATTTAATAGTAACAGTCTAATGTGTAATTTTGCTCTGTGTACATTGTGTTTCTAGCTTTTCCAGTCATTGAGTTGACACATCACAACACATGAATACTTCAGTCTATAACAGGATTAATGAAGAGGGAAGAACTTGAATATCAACAGCCCACCAGCAAGCTAGTGACATGTAAAGTAGCACAGGCTTTTTTGCTACCAACCTAGCCTTCCTACCTTAGGCTACATAATTCCATTATCATCTTTACCACAGGATTTCATCTCTTTCAGGGTTGTACTTTACAAACACTGTTTAAACAGTGACACATATTTCTTTAATGTGAGGCAGATGACAGAAAAGGGAATCCACTCCAGATCATTAGACTTTTTGCCAGCTAATTTCCTGTGAAATTTTCCTGATCTAAAAGTCATGAAGCTGGTTTTTCCATATATTTCAAAGAATCTTAACTCTGTCCCCTAATGGTAACCCTGGATGACTACAGATATTCCATCATATATTCTTTGCTAGTCTTTTATACGTAGCTCCTTTTATAGGACCAAGATCTATCTGTGCCTTAACTGTTAAGTGTGGAGATACTCTTTCCTAATAAAATTTCACAGCCATGTTCACTGGTAGTTAGCTGTGTGACTTCTCACCCTCACTAATTTTTAAAATTTCTAATATTCATTGCAGGTAGGCACAGATCAGAAGATATCATAGAATCATTTACATTGGAAAAAATCTATAAAATTGAGTCCAACTCAACCTAACACTGCCAAGCCCATCACTAAACCACATCCCATGATTTGTATGTGACATATATTGCTTCGTTTCAACTCTGCTGTTGCTTAATCTTTATTTTTGTTTCAGTTGCTGTTATACCTGGGCTATGCAAGCCAGAATAAATAAAAAAAAATTACTGTCCTGAGAAAAATCTATTAAAATCCAAGTAAAAAAACTTGAACCTCATCATAACCTTACCACTAATAGCAATATGAAGACTGAAGTTAAGATCATCTGAAGATTTAATTTCTTCTTTTGTGCATATTTGCAGAGATGAACAAGAAATATGCTTGCAAGCAACTACTTCTTCCTAGACAGCATGAACTTATTTTTTTTTCTTTTAATCTGAAGGCTACTTGAAGACAAAATGCCTGAATTTGCAGTGTTGTGCGTGCATTAATGCTTCCCTGTTCCAGTTAGCTAGGCCGCTGATGAAGGTGCCTAACTTGCAAATAGAGACATAGGATTCTGTTTTTTTATTTAACAAAAAATGAAAACACCTAAAAGGTAGTTCATCCCTCTTAAGATATCAACTAAAGAAGTGCTGCCTCACTCCTACCGTGCTAAGGCAGGTGCAGGTGACTGTGCCCCTCAGATGAGGGTCTGCATTTACACAGAGTAATCCCAGGCCAGTGTTTTGAAGCAGAGAAAACAAAAGCATTCCCCTCAAGCTGATGACACTCCCCTGGTTAGCAAATGCTGCACATGGCAGCAGAATTGGGCTGGGTGGATCGTACAGCAGCTGACTTCTGCAGCCTTGGCAGGTGAAGGGGGTTGTCAGAGGAGGCAGCAGGAGCGCACAGCTGGCGAGGGACCGGAGGGCAGGAAAGTGATTCTCTACTCAGGTCCAACGTGTTCGGGCAGCATCACAAAAGGAAGCAATCGGTATGTTCGCACCTGCTTACGTTCAAACTATCTGCTAACTGCTGACACAAACCTTCTATCTTCCTACTGAGACATCAAGATAAATTCAGAGGAAATGGAGCTGTACAGAAAAAAAAAAACAAACCACCCTACTCGTTGCTAAATTGAGTGATTCCTCTAGGCTCTGACCAACAGCTTGAGGTCAACATAAGCAGGAAAGACAAAAGAGAATCCCTCAGGGATTATTCAGAAGCTAAAACAGAAAATTTGCTCAGCTCTTTATCACCTGGGTTTGACCTCCCAAACAATATCTCTTTTTACAATAAGAAGGCAATGAAGGATTTGGCAGTGAATGAAAGGGAATTCATCTTCCCGACATTTTGTTAGGGACATTCTGAGGCTCTGTTTCTGACTTGGATTTCGTTTGGAGTTAGATCCTCAGGCTCGTTAGGCTTCTTCTTCTTCCCCCCTTTTTTTTTGTATGGTTTGTTTTTTTGGGTTTTTTTGATTGATTGGTTTGGGGTTTTTTGCTTGTTTGAATGAGCTGGTTTTTATGTTGTTTTGTTTTGTGTTGCACTACATCCATGAGCAGCAGTGCCAGATGCTGTGTATATTTGCAAGACATAACTGGGGCCAGGTTTTACCTGTGATTTTTTTTTACCTGTGATTTTTTTCTCAATTCCTTCCAAATAAGCACATCAAAAGCCTTTTATTCTTCATATCTATCTTTTTCTTTCCTGTTGTAAATCTGTTGTCATTGAAAGAACTTATCTTACAAGATGTCTCAAATCCTCCTCTCCCATAGATGCTGCCACAGCAGCAGGTGCTTGGCATCTCTCAGGATCAAACCCTAAAATGCTAGTTTCCATGGTGACTGAATGTGAAAGAACAATAAAGAGCTGTTTACCAGTGAAACTTATCAGCAGGGCTCGACAAAGCACCACAAAACTGTAATTAGGGTTGCGTTGAAACAGTTTTATTTCTGCAGCTAAAACTAGGCAACAGCCTTTGCCTTTGATTTCTTCTCGATATTATCCCTTGCATCCCTTGTGTAAGATCCCACCCAAACTCTAAGCAGATTATAGCAGAGTAGGCAAAAATTAGCATTTTGAAAAATCCATGAAAAACAAGGCTGCAAAACTGCATGCAAATGATTGTATGAAAAATGGTGCTTTGAGAAGCAGAGTGCTTTGAAGCATCCTACACACATAGAGGTTGCTACACTCCACAGCAATATGCAGATCATGATTGTTTAGCATACACATTTGGATGCAAGGATTCTTTTGATATTTTTGAAATAAGATTGAAAAGGCAATGCCCCAAACAACACACAGAATCATTTTTCATGTTAAATTTCGGTTGGTTTTTTGCTTCTCAGGATTCTAGTTTCCTATGCTGTTAGTAATACTGCTGTCATAGCTGACAAGTTAAAACAGATATTGTTAATAGTAGTAATCAATGTTAGCTTGGCAGCTCTATGTCCTGAATGAATTCAGAGGTGCACTGTGAAAAGCATTTCACAAATACCTGTGAAGGGAAGGTCTTTACAGGGAAAAGCTTTCGCTTTAATTAAGTGAAACAGATGGTGCTGGAAGGAAAACAAAGGCACAGAGAGGTGAAGCATCTTGCTCACAGCTGATCACTGGCAGCTTTCAAGTAGTTATTCTCAAATTGTTAGGACTCTGAACCAATGTCAGTCATCAGCACAAATCAAGGTACACCTTTAGCATTCAGCTTAAACACCATGTATGTGACGTGTGTCTACAGGTCAGAGGTGATGTCGTGGATCACCACCAGCCCACAGCCAGCAGTTCAAGAGTCTCTGTTCAAGAGTCTCAGTGTTAGATGCACATCAACACTCCTATTTCTGTATGCAGGAGTTGCACATTAAGGAAAGTTTCAGTCTTCTGTCACAGCTTTCAGGAGGGTATTGGCAGATTTCGGCAACTCAGCAGGAGATATTGGGAAGGCTCATGTAGTTGTGTCATTTATGTGTTGGGTTATATAACAAAAAAAGTAATGGTAAAAAAATAGTGTTTATTTAAATAAAATTCTGCATTAAGGATGCCATAGATAGAGACTGCAGCATTCATCCTCCCTGCTCTCCCACAAGGTGTTTTCGTGATGCCTCCATTGTCCTTTTTCTGCAGGTTGTGTTGCTTCTTCAAACTTTCATGCAAGTCGTTCACCATGTGACTCCCAGAAATGGGGAATTTGTAGCACTGTTTTTGTTAGTGCACTGTTTTAATCAGTTAAAATCAAAAACACTAACACTGCTCTTTTTAATTTTCTGTAGCAATAGATATCTAGTATGTTAACCTGAGAGCAATTTTGCTGAACATGTAAAAAGCATCTCTTATGCATCTTCTAAACCATGCTTTTATATATGTAGAAGAAATGGATCATCTGTGCTTCCAGACAGAACCCTTCAGCAGTAGATAGGGAGTGATTTTCTAAGAAGAAAAAACTATTTCTTTCAACATTCAAAGCTCTGAACCAATTTCTCTTCCACTTCAATGTAAATCCATTGCTTTTGCTTCAGTGTGTTGCTGCTGGATGACAGAGGGGAAAGTCAAACTCTTTGAAGTGATGTTAGCTGAACTACAAACCAGGTCTTGAAGAGAGATAGTGGGTGGAAAGAACACAAGCCAGGACTGATCTCTGCATAAGCTGCAGCTGCTGTCAGTATCAGGAACACTGAAATTTGCACCACTGGTCTCTGATAATTAGCTGTTACATGAAGTAAAATGTCTGGTGTGTCCCAGGTAACTGTTGTTGTTGTGAGAAACTAGGAAAGATAATGATATCTGTTTCCTGCAATCATTTCCAATGTTGCCTCATTTCCATCACTCACCTTTGGTAATCACCAGGAAATCTGGAATGCATTCCTCCCCCCCTGGCCCAGGGTGCCCTGCATCTCCAGGGCAGGGCATGGTGAGAGCTGCCCTGAGGCAGTTGCTGCTCATTTCCCAGCAGGTTTGAGAGACTTCAGAGGTAGTGTGAGAGGGAGGAAAACATAAGTCCTAGTGCAGAAAGAGTTGCCAAGACATCATAGTAGAAAATGAGAGAAAGGAATTAAAAGCTGGATCATAGAGCTGCAAATGATTGTTCTCTGCAATGTGCTGATCTCCTCAAAAAAGCTGCTTTTGTCATTGACTACCTTTTTTTATTTTAAGAGTGGGACTCCATGTTTATGTCTCCAAGTTTTCCTGGCAGTGAAAGAAAAGGTAAAGGGCTTCCTCTAAGATCCCAGATACATGGGGCTTGGAGGTTGCTGCAGTTTCACTGCTTCATACACAGGTGTTGCCTGGTTCTAGCACAGATATTCAGACATCTCTTTGCTTCAGGTGAAGTCCTGCCCTATTGACCCATGTGAGACTTGAAAGGACACAGAGATCTTTGTGTTAGACCACTCATAATGAGTTACACCCATAATGAAGATGATTTCTTATGTCATTTAGCTACACAGAATCTGAAATGAATTTTGTGGGAGAAAGGAAGTTATGTTGTGCTTCATGAGCTGGACCCCAGCAACTGTTAGCTGTCCTCTGTTTTGATAGCAAATCAAAATAGTATCAAAGCTCAAAGTGTTGGGTGACATGAAAAAATGTTTTACTTAAGAACAAGAGCAAACACTCAGTTTGGTGGGAGACATCCTCACACTGTTGTGGCTGGTTTAAGTCAGGTTTCTGATGGAGAAGGAAATGGTCAGTTAGTGGGGGCTGGCAGACACCTAAGTTCATCCCACTAATTTTAAAGGCATTTTCAAATGGACATATGTCTTGTCCTCTACAAATGATGAAGTAAGCCTACATGGCTATTTTGAATTATCCTAATTTCAAAGGGTGAGATAAGTGCCATCTTGTAGAAGACGCAAAATTCTCATGAACGAAAGGTGTCACATGCAGTAACTAAAATATACAAATCAGTGAGAGCTTACCAACTTAACATGATAGGTGAAGCATAAAGTCTCATTATGAATCCTCCAATATATACACATACCAAAACTTTTCACTACCCACATTTTTTTTTCCTTAAAAACTGTATTTTCCTCCTAAGGTCAGGAGTTTCATGAAAATGCATCAGTTTGAGAATTCATTAAGTTCCATTAAACTGAATGGCCAGCTGAAACAGATTGTACCTGGGTGGCTCTGAACTCTATCTCTGAAAACAGGATATAGGGATAGATAGTTCAGTGGTGTCAGAAGTAAAGTACTTCACCCAACTCTTAGGAACTTGGAATTTTACTTCATATGACCATTTCTTTACAACCAGACTCCATATGTACACACACAATGAAGGAAAAAAAGCATTCTTGAAACCAGAAAAATAACACAGAAAAAAGTTAAAAGTTACAAATATGTATTGCAGTATGTTGAGTATCAGCTTGTAAAATGGAAGATATTACTTTTTGGGGAAAATAATCCAAAATACAAATATTCCATGATATATATAAGTCTGTGAAAGTAAGGGCAATACTGATGGACTAAGGCTGGTAGTAGAGAGGAAATTAAATGTAAGTTTACAGTGCATCCTATAAAGACTGCCATCTGGGGCTCCATTCAAAAACATATTATTACCTCGCCAAAAAATGGTCAAGATTTGGTAGGGCTTTTCCTCAAATACTGGTTTTAGTTATTGACACATAGTTAACAGACAAAAGCAGGAAAACTTCACAGAAATTATTTTGATAGAGGATAAACTATCAGAAAAAAAAAAAGAAACACAATATATAGTTTCCTTCAGCTGCACATTAACTGTGAAAGCCCCACTGAGTATCAGCTGCAAGACCTCTGCTCAGCCTAGGTAGAGTATTAACCCTGGTGAAGGGGAGTGGACACAGAAACTTTACTAATATTTGTCAGCAATACAATGTAGGGTGGAGTAAAAGGATAAAAGAGAATGGAGCAGCACAAGGAGATGGTGTTGAAGAAGAAACTCAGAGGAGATCTGAGTTATTTCCCCGCTTTGCATAGACTTTCTATATGATATTGTCCAGAACTACTAAATTTGTTTTTCTCAACTTCCTCTAAATAACTATGTAGTTGTCTTTCATTTTGCCTGCTAAAATTACAAGTATGATCAGTCTCTGTGGATGTTGCTTCCTATAATGGGACCTATATTACAGCTGTGACTTCTCCTACTACTTAATTACTATCCTTAAGGAGTAACGTAGAAGAGAGGAAGTAAATGTGTTCTTGTGGTACTCAGGGGTGCTGAAGGACTTGTTTCTACCTTTGTTTAAAACTGGATTCAATAAAATACTGCAAAATTTGCTGTTAAGTGCTCTCTGGCAGTAGGAAATAGGAGACGAGTCATGTGATGACATTTCCATCCTAGGGATGTTATGCATAACCATGTGAGTATTTCACTCTTTTCAAACACACAGGTGCAAGTACACTCACAGTAATCTGGATTATACAGTGCAAGTAAGCAATCTATGCAGGTGTTTTTTAAAGATGTTAGGAAGTATTTCTCAATAGGACAGATATAAATGCTATTCTGGTTTTCGATATATTTGTTCATTTCACTATCAAAAGAAATACATAAATGCAGCTCAGGTTATCATATTTTTTCTGGTTTTCACTTGCTATCAAATAATATTTAAGTGGAAGACTGTAAGGAGGTAGAAAAGCTAGTTTTAATTAATACACTATCAAGCAAAACTAATCAAAACTGCTCTTCATACTCCTGGATAAATCCTGCAATTTCACCATCTAGGATCATGTTATAGATTTCTACGTAGCATTGTCTGGCAACGATTTAGCCCACAATCAAACATAAACCTAGGATCAAACTTCTGAACTTCCTTGTTTGTTGTCTTTCCCCTTTTTTCACTTCTGTCAAGATAAGAAAACAGAGCAAAAGTCAGAACTACTTTCTTTCAGAGGATACTGTTTTAACATGTGTTTCAACCTCCAGGGGAAAACCCCCCCACATATGTACACACAGAAAAATCCAAAATACATCCCTCAGATGCCCCCCAGATCCTTACTAATTCCAGTTTTAATCTGCCCACATTATTTTCCTGAGCATTCAAACTTCAACAATAAGGCCATTTATAGAATAAGCAGATTTATTGTTGCACTGAGCACACTGTGTTGTATGGTCTGCACACTTTTAGTGAGCCTAGAAACAACAGTGGAAGAAAATGCTAGATTATTAGGTTATACTTCACAATTTTATGTCAACAAATAGCTTCTACTTTTCTAGCTATGCTACCTGTCTTTCCCTGTCAGCTGTCAATGGCTTGCTTCTTTTTAATGAATGCTGGGGCCTCCAAAGTTCCCCCAGGCACACATACATCAAGAAAAATGCTGAGATTTGTCAATTCCCCTAACATCCATTTAGGATTATTGTCAACATTTATAAATCTATAAGCAAAACATTCCCTTGAGACTAATTCTTTTTGACGGTTAGTTGAGGTAGGTCACCCAGCAGGGAAAATCTTGTTGGTGTATGGCAAGGATGTGCTGCCTTTAATGCCTTCTTTTTATCACTGATCTTTGAGACTTTTGACTGCTTCTAGGATAGAATTTATCATTTCTGTATGCATCAAAACTCTTGATTTTGTAATGGTGTTTGTGCTTTTATATAGAAGTGCCCTTTTGGGGTTGGACAGGATGGGAATGAAATATGGTAAGGCACAGAAACACCTCTCTCGTTAAGAGCAACATATTGAATTTTTATTTTATTTTTAATTATTTTTTGCTAAAGCTCCTGCACATATTCTTAGCTTGTTCAGATAGAAAAAGAATTATCAAGTAGCTCAGAAATCATTTTAGTTTAAGTTCACTCAGAAATTTGTCAGTTCTTTTAAAAAAGGGAAGATAAAGTACTACTCCATTACACAAGGTAAGGAAAGCAAGTAAATATAGAGGAAGGGATATTGTCAGGCCATCAGTTAAGGTGGGCTATATTTGTGTCTAACATCTAATATTAGGAATCAGTTTGGTCTAAAGGATCTCTGATGTACATCAGAATTATTCTCATTTATCTCCACTTTTTTAATTGCTCAAACAAATCCAATTTGCTAGGTTACTAGGACAGTCTCAAGGATGAAGGACCACCGCCTCCCTAAGATCTTGCTTTATGGTGAACTTGCCACTGGCTGCTGCATGAGAGGAGCCCCGAAGAGAAGATACAAGGACTCTCTGAAACATATTGAAGACATATTGGCCATATTGATCAACATAACTGGTCTACTCTGGCCTCCAGTCGGGAGATCTTGAGACACACCATTTATAATGCTGCTGATGCTTTTGAAAAAGCACGCAGGATCACTCTTGAGGAGAAAAGGTAACACAGAAAGAATCGTGCCTTGCAGAATATACCACCTAAGGAGTCTTTCTGCTGTGCCTTTTGCAACTGGACATACCTGTCTCGTATTGGCCTTTTTAGCCACCAGCACGCTTGTAACAAAGGTGGGTAGAGCCCTTCCCAAATCTTCGTTCGCGAACCCTAGCCATGATGATGAGGACAGTCTCATGGCATTTCAGTCAATGAAACAACTTGCTTTTTAACAAATATTCTTAGAAAGTCCACTTAAGATCTGTACATAGATCTATGGGTACAATCGACACTAGGAAGCTAATTCAAATACTTTCCAACCTCCCTGAACATCCTGGACAATGTAAAGTACCTGGAAACTGGTTGAAAGACAGGTGAGGATTCTGAGCATGTAGAGGAGTCCAGGGGAATATAAAGCTTCAGAATATAAAGTGGTTTGTAATGGTTCAGATCAAAAGTTCATTTAGCTCAGCAGTCTTCCTGCTACAGTAGGAATAATACAAGGACTGGGCAGGGTAGAGTAATTTGTCATTTGCATATGCTCCAAGCCTCCACAACCTGAGGCTGACAGTCTTCCTGAGCTGGATGTAGGGTTGTTACAGCTCATTCCTCACATGAAGAACTATGTGGCTCAGTTTTGAGCCCCTGTGAGCTGCTAATTTCAGTGTCCTGTGCTTAACTTCACATCACATGAAGCAGAATTGACACTCTGTGAATCTACCTTCTTCCTGGGGAATCTCAATTAACCTCATATATAAGTTTTTAAGGAGTCTTAAGACTGGCAAAAAGAGAATGGTAGATCAATTCATAGGCTGCAAAGACCATGAAGAACTAAACAAACAAATTGCAACAGAGTGCAAGCACTTGAAGCCTTGAGGTTTTATCTGCATCTGAATGCTTCTTGTTGTTATGCAAGCACCACATCTACAAAATTAAAATGATTTTGAAAGTTTGATGAGATGGGAAAGAAAAACAAAAAGGTTCTGACACTCAATTCAATGAAGTAGATGGTGGGCCATACCTGCTTCTTCTCCTGTTAAGATATACATACTTTTGAATGCTGGCTCTTAAGTGGTTGTCCCATGCTCCTGTTATTTTCATGCCTGTCCAGGTTGGTCTTCAAGCATTTAGGTGGCTGCTCAGGCTTTGGGAAAATGAATGAATGCCAGAAAAGGGAAGAGTTTTGTGCAATCAGCAAAGCTTGCTTATGAGTACAACATTTCCTTATGGACAGAACTGAGCTCAATATGTGAATTCTTGCATATAAAGTATGCAATTTGACTTCAGCATTTCTTACCAATGGTTGTCAGTGAACTTAATAAAAACTGTGAGAAATGCCTGGTCGCTGGAGATAAGGAAGCTACCAAACCTAGTGTTGTAAGAAGAATTTAATGAGACCTCATATTCGATTGTGAGGCAGCAGGATTTGAGTAAGAGTAGAATTTCTCTGCCTCATTCAGCTAATTAAAATTTATGCCAAAGGCAAATGACTAACAGTGGCATGAAAGGCCAGCACCTCAGTGAGGAAAGCTGGGTTGCAGTGGAGAAAATTGCAATATTTGGTTATGGAACTAGCGGAATGCTGCCATTTCCATAGTGAAGTTCAGAGGAGTACCCTAATAAATTGCTCAGACAGCACGTTTATGTATCAGAGAGAAGGGGGAATTGGAGCAGAAAGTGAGGGAAAGAGACCAGTGCATGGAGGAAAAGAGAAACTTTAGTGTACAGAGAAGGAAACAAAGAGAAAAGCGTGAAGAAAAATGACCCATGAAAGGTTATAGTTCACAAAGAAAGGGATCGTGTGTATGGCAATCAGGGGAGCAGAAAGTCCTCCTAGGTTGACTAAGCAGAGCCAGTTAAAAGGCATTCAGTCATGCTAGTGATTATTAGTCCTTTGAATCTTATTAATCCTATTATGAGGCTGTGGAGTAATTTTAGAATTTAAACAGACAAACAACTGTATTAAACTTTTTTCCTTAGGTTTTCTTTTGCCTTCTTTCTTTCCTTTCCATATTTATTTATTTTTAGGGGTTTTTTTCTCCTTTGCAGCTTTTCCTTTTTGTCTTCTTGTTTCCTTACCTCTTCTGGTTTTTTCTACATTTTATTCTTCTGCAGATTAAAGGGGAAAGGCTGTGTGACCTTTACTACCAGCATTCCTTATATTAGGAGGATGGGGAGGTAAAATAAAGCTCCTGGAATCTTTCAGGCAAAACAGAGTATTATTGCATACACAGTAAAATAGTTCATAAAAGGAGTTTAGAAAGGATACAGTAAACACTAGCGTAAGCAGCAGAGTTTGGCTTCAGCCCACAGGTTCTGCCAGGCAATTGAATGCTCATCAGGCAAAATGGCAGCAGAGCCAAACAGCTGTGTTTTCCTCAGAGAAGCTGTAGAAACACATGGTCTTAAAAAGGGATCTTTCTCTTCTTTAGGCTTACAGACATTCTGCATAAGAGTCAAATTTTTACTCTTGCCTTAAGCAGATCTCTGTACTTGGAGAACTGTGGGAGTACTTGTTGTATGGACTCTGTTTTAGGTAGTTATGATCCACATGTAGTTGAACTTGCAGTTACTCACTGAATTGTAGTGAGGGACACTTTGTCAGCACAGACATGTGCTATTCTCTAACTGCCCTGCCTATTGCCATCCATTTGCCATCAGTGCATAATGATTCTTCCCTGGGCTACTGCCATCCCAATGCAGAATGATCCTTCCCTGGGCAACATCAAATAGCCACTGTATCTCATCCATGTTTGCTTCCGATTTGGAGGCCAAAGTCATAAGGCACATAGTAAATTGTTCTGGATCAATTTTAGTCCATGTGTATATAAACAGGCAGCTGCTTGCACACTTTATAAATCACAGCTTTATAATTCACAACAAAGAATGGGGGGGGGGGGGGGGGGGGGCTGTGAAATGCAAGAGAGCCATGCACTGTAATCTACTGGGTTGAAGGACAGCTTGCCAAGTTACTGTAAGATCTCCGTGATCTAAGTGGATGATTGAGTCAAGGTGTCCCTAGTCAGTCAGATGTAAGTGTAAGGGGAAGTCATGAGAGGATCACAAACACTTTCCTCCTAATCTGCAAAAAAATATACAGCCACAGGGTTGCAAGACCAGCCAAGCAGCATTTGTGGAATTCACAAAGGGCGAAGTGCTGTTCTCCATAGCATGCATATTTATTTTGATGTGGTTGCCTGTGGGCAGTAGGTTATGAAATCAAACCACACAACTGACACCTACATTACAGCAACTTCGCTGCGATCTGGCAAGGGGGAGAGACCTGAGAGCAACCTTGCTAACCTTGCTCTCATCAATGTTCCTTCTTATTACTAAGTGTAAATGACAACAAGAGCCAAGCTATTGTATTAACACTCTTGTCATAACTACTTGAGAATTAATTGTTTTCACATCCATTTCTTTTTTTTTTTTCAATGACAAAAGGATGAATCCTTCTGGTAGGCTGGTTAGGGTAAGCACTCTGTTTCTCAGGATCTTGTGTTTGAGAAAGAATCCAGTGTGAAACATGTATGGCACTTTCCCCATGCTAATGAATGCCTATGAAGCACACATATGGGTGAGGGTCTCTATTAGGTGAGTTCACACTGTCTGTTTATCAATGTCTATAGTGCTGAAAATGTAGACAGTAGATATGTACGAGTCAGTCAGTGTTACTTGCGTTCCTGAGACCTCATTAGCCACCAAAGCCATTTGCTTGCTATTAATTCATTAATCAATTTCTAGTGTAAAAAAATGTTTCATAGGGAAAAAAAATTCTTTCTACACCATTTCTTCTCATGTGTTCTACATTTTAAAAATTCAAATTTAATTTCTTTACACACCCCAAAATCCCATTTTCTAAGTCGATGAGTTTTGGAGTTTGCCATAGTAATAAGCTCTCTCAACTCTTCTGCATGTGTTAATACCTTTCATACGAGAAAGAAGGTGCATTTCTGACAGAATGGTTAACCATTGGAATAGACTGTTAGTGGATTCTGTGTTTCCTTATCCTTATTCCTGAGCTTATCAAATAAGGGCTATAAGCCTTGCCAAATGTTGTGCTGTATTCGGATACAAGTTATTGGTCTCTACAGTGTTAAGTAGAAAATTATTTTATTATTATTATTTTACTAGATCCATAGAATGGCCTGGGTTGGAAGGGAACTTCAAGATCATCTAGTTGCAATCCCTGTGTTGGGGTAGAGACATCTTCCACTAGACCACGTTGCTCAGCGCCCTGTCCAACCTAGTCTTGAACAATTCCTGGGGTGGGACATCCACAGCTTCTCTGGGCAAGTGTTTCTCTGTTCTAGTGTTTCACCACCCTCACAGTAAAGAATCTCTTCCTAATATCTAATCTAAACCTACCTTCTTTCATTTCCTTTTTGTATTCTTAAAAATAAATGAATGTATGAAATCAGGATTTGAACAGAAGAAAGAAAAGATTGCTGTTTCTCTTTTGTGGGCTAAATTCCACAGATGATTTCTATACAGGATGTGTGAGGATACAATTTTTTAGGCCTTTTCTGAAGGGATATAATGTTTTTACAATAAATGTTGTGTTGTAGAATAGCACAAATTTCAATGAACATGAAAAGAGAAAAAATAGGAAAATAATGGTATTTGATTAAAATGTAAATTAATAAACTCATTATCGGTAGATAATGGACACTAAATATATTTATAAAAACAAGTGATCCCTTATTATTTAATTACAGGGTAGTTTAATGCTTTTTTCACTGAAATTTATCATAAATATTTCACTGGTATATGCTAGTGTTTAAATATTTATGGAAGGAGAAGAGCTCTAACATAAGAAATTGGGATTGTACTTAAGCAATTGGGATTGCTCTCATGAAGGATATTGGGGATCTAATTTTAAATATCTGCTCCCAGTCAAGCTAAATATTTGAAAGTTCTTGATTTTCTTCTATTTCAAAACCAGGAAAGAAATTGCAAGCTCAATAAATGAAAAATATTTCTGTCCTTTATCTATCAGAAAAATTTAATGGCAAAATAAAAATATTTTATTTCGCAAGCCTATAGAGTTTCATTTTGTTGACTTAGGCATTGTGTAACTAATATTTTTCTTTGCTATAGAAGAATCTATTTTTTTAAAAAAATATGTTTTACTTTATTTGCTGTATTTTATTGCCAAACTAATGATCAAACTAAATGAGGTCTACTTAGCCCAGCATCTCTTCTCTGACAGTGGTGAATACTTAATGCTTCAGACAAAGGTACAAGAAAATCAATGGTCAATTATGCCACAACTCTCCAAGAGTGAAAGATTTTTTTCCCCTCTGATTCTTATTAGTTAGTAGATAGCATACACCCAGTAGCTTGTTCTTTTACCTTGTCTATTACATATCTTGCCTGATGTACCTGTGAAATTCCTAGTCATCATTCAAATGTTTAAACTCCTTAAAAATCCCACTACATACCCGATATTAACATGTGGCAATGAGTTCTACAGATAATTCATATATGCTGAAACAAACATATTTCCTTTTTATCAACCAAAAAAATGCCATCTTTCAATTTAAGTGCATTTCCTTTTTGTTCTTAAGATGTAGTAAATACATTGAGAAAATACACTGTTGACAAAGTCAATGGTGATAGATCTGGGTTTGATTTAGCCTTTAGTTCCTGATTTAGGAGGCTTTAGCCATTACTGGACCAAAACCACTGGTTCCCACTTACTTTTTTGTGTATTTTGTACACTATGATCACTCCTGTTCTGTCTGGCCCGATGATATAAACTTAAAGTGCAGACAGCAATGTCCTTTGGTACCAAATGTTAAAGCAGGAAGGTTATGCAAAAAAGCATTTTCTAAATCTCAGAGATGGAGGAATTAATTGAGTTTAGATTTCCTGTTCTCTGAGAGAATGACTAGGTCACATTGTGAAGAGAAAACTGGAGGAAAACCTAATTATGAATCTCAGGCTGTTATAGGCATGAGTTACTCTGCAACATCTTAAAAGACACTTAACACAGCAATAGCCATGATTTCAAAGAGAACATGGAATGCAAAAATCTCTAAGGCTCGGGGCATCAATTGCTCAGTGCTAATATGGATATGTTTATAGAATAAATGCAAAAATAGATTTTTAGGCACCTCAGGAATTTAAAAAAAAAAATTCCTTCAGTCCTTTAGTGTGTACTGCCTTGGCAACCTCAGAGACTGTATTAAGAGAACTTATATTTTGTATGTAACTGCTGAAAACAACATTTAAATATGAGTTGCATTCCTACATAATTTTGTGGATGAAGGTCCTGACTATGAATGCATTAATATTTGTAACTCTTATTTATACTTCAAATGTCAAATTTTTCCAGCAATGTTTATAATTTCCATCATTAAATGGGAATATTATCATACATAATATGCATATTATGACTGCATAGAGACAGTATAAAGGTACAGTTATGTATAATTCCAATGTGTGATTCTCTTATAGAGCAAGAGACCATGGATGATGAATGCATTCTGAATGTACAGTATGATCAATGGCATAATAATTGTATCTGTTTGCCTGTGTATTTTTCCATGTATAGTCTTTATAGGCACACAGGTATCTTTATAGTCTCAGAAGTGATAAGAAGCAATTTGAGAGTCTAATTCAGCTCTGGCATGGACTGGAGAGAGATTTGCTTTCTTATGAGGCTCTTAAGGGGACCATTGTCTAAGGTTTTAAAAGGCCAGACTCTTCTCTTCTATTCACATGGTTTTGCCTTGAGGGGTTTTCTTGGGGGTGAAAAAAGAGGAAATGTCTAAATAATTAAACTGACTAGATACAAAGAGACAGATTTGTAGGCTTCAAAACCCATTTAGGTACCTAAATAAGTGGCCAGATTCTTAAAAATCTTTGCATCCAGCAGGTCCCACTAAGACCAGTTTGCTGGGAACAACAGCAACTGCTGCATGCCAAGCCCTTTTCAGAACCTGGTCTTTGTGCCCCACTAGTTTAATTTCTGCTCCTATATGGTCAATTAATGAGTTCATTTCCCCTGGTATTTGTTCAGGCCTTAGACATGTCAATGAAGGAGAAAAGAAACATTTCCTAAGAGGAATTACAGTAATCACTGACAAGGACTTAGGAACAGCATTACTACTTGACCCAACATTGAACGTACTATTCATATCATTAAAAATATTTTTCGAGGTCTGGAACTCTTTTAGATAACCTTCTGCTGATTTACAGCCTCCAAATCTGAATGAGAGTCCTCTGTGGCCTGCTGAGTTACTGGTCCTGCATGAAATCAATGTACATAATACTGGACCCTGTTCATAACAGAGCCATATAGGGCAGACCTTTACACCTTCCTCTGAGGAAAGCAGAGCTCTTCTGAGCTCTGCACTTAAGCCTCATAAAGGAGGGGCCTGCCCACCATCAGTGGATTCCTGTTACAATAGGATTAGACAAAAAGCTACTACAAAAGATTCAGAATATAATGATACTCCTGATGCTTTCACTTTTGATGCCTTAAAAGCTGTCTTTGCTTATATGCTACTGGCTCCATTGCAGACTCTGGGGCATTAGGGTAAGTGAACATACAAGGAAAAGGAAAATCAATCTCCAGCCACAGATGATGGAACTACTGGTGCAGATGGTCACTAAAAACCAGTGGTTTATAGGCTTCACTCTAGGGCTTGAGTTGCTGAAATGATTCCCAGTGGAAAAGAAGGAGAAAACTTACAGAAAAAATATGGAATATCCTTCTTCTTATTGGGATCATATGTACTTCAGTGCGCTGACTTTTAGTATTTGATCATAGCCTGCTCTGCACTCACAGCTTGATGTGAGTTGGGAGAGCAGCTCCATTTTGTTTGTTTTAATTCCACATTCAGTCTCTGCCTCTTTTAGGTCTCAGATCCCAAGGTTCATGCCGGAAAGTGTCAAATAAATGGCCAATGTCCATGATGATGGATTGCAGTGTTGTGCGAGTTACACAGGAGAGCGCCATTGTGTGCAGTTTTCCATATAATTAGCCAGGAAATAGATCTTGTTGAGTACATACAGCCTTTAGAAACAGAATTTTTATACTTGCAGCTGACCCTGGTCAGAGGTCTCACCAAGGTTTCATTAACAACAGTAACAATAAATACTCACATTTTTATATACAGGAAAAAGATCAGAACTTAATGAACACGACTCTGTGTGTTTTAAACAAATGAAATACATATTTAAGGAAAAAACATGCAAATTTGAAAACATTTCCATTTCCTCACTTAGTCAATCTGGTAATTTGAATTCTCAAGAATAAAATTCAATATCCAAATTCCTTTGGGCTTCCAGTGACTTTTTGTTTACTCAGATGTATGTATGTATTAATGAATCCAAGATTTGCAATCTGATTTTTAGAATGGCATTTTCAAAAACAATTAGTTATTTCATTAGTAGTAGAGTTGTCTCTTTTGTGATGGTCTTTGAAAAAGCCAGATCCTGATTTTTTTTTCCTGGGGGGGAAAAAAAAGGTTAAAAAAATGAGTAAGATTTAAAGAAAGAATAGGGAGATATATTCAGAAGACATCTTTCTGCAGGCTTTTTAGTTTCTAAACTTTTCTGAAATTTTAAAAAGTTTACATTCTCTTTACATTTTTTACTGCCATCCCTACTTGTATTTTTATATACAGTGGATATGGAGGAAACTCAGAGATAATAGAGGAATAACTGGATTAAATGTACTATATTTTTATGGACAAAACCCAGTTAAATTCTCTACATTTTGTCATATCACATGATGCATTAATGAGGACCAGAACAATAGTTAAAGACCTATGCTAATTTGTACTTTCAATTTCATGTTGGATTTCTGTGGAAACAATTATTTGCTAAATTATTTTACTACTTGCTATATTATTTTCATGTGTTTTAAAATTTAGGCATTAATTTTTACAGAGTTAAATTATGTTTTATTAATGCATACATTCTGCATTGTTTTATTTTCTTTAATTGTTTTTAAAATTAAAATATGCAATAACAAACTTATGTAGATATTTGTCATTACTTTTTTATGGATCTAGTTGATATACAACTCTTCTCAGGGCTTAGTTAATTCAGCCTATCACTTTTGGAAGGCTTTTATATTTTTATCTTTTGACTTCAGGGTTTTTTGGGCATCATTTTACAAATACAAATCCCCATTCAAGTACAGTCATATGGAAGAAATTTCATAAGATTTCAGTATGGTTTCCTACATAGGGGACAGTAAAAGAGAGTTCTCTAGGGAGCAATCCAAAAGCATGGTTCTCTATTCTTTCTCTCCTTCCTCTCTGTCCTCAAAATGTTACTGCAAAATCAAGAGAGCCTAAGGAAAATCGATAGTAATGGTCAAAGAACCTAAAAAAAATTTCTTATCAAAAGTAATAAAAAAGTGTAGATATTTTAAATAGACACAAGTCAAGGGAAACATACTGAAATTACATGACCTGAAAATTGAAATGATCCGAAAACAAAAGCCCAGGGAATATCAATAGGAACTTCTATTTCCTGGAATAAGAACAACAATGTATAAAAGATGGGAAATTCAAAACAGAATCACCAGAATGTTTTTCCATGCAGCTTTGTGATTTAACAGTGGAACTTAGAAAATAGATGAGAGTAATCTCTTGGCCAGGTTAAAAAGTGAATGTGCATTTATAAGACTGCCAAGACCTCAATTAAGAAAAATAAATAATTCCAAAGGCTTTTTAAACATTCAGGTCTAAAACCTGTTAGAAGACAAAGCAAGATGTTGCTGGGACTGTTTTATTCCAGGTGCACTTGGTACAGAATTTTGCTAAATCTTATGTACCAACAGTTTCCGTCCTGATGGGAAAGGTGCACTGCCATAACCAGCTGGGACTGGCACTGTGCCTGTGCTCCATTTCTAAATAAATACACAAAATAACATATACTTGTATTTGCTGAGATGTGAGCACTGGCCCCAACATAACACAATCCTGTTTGTACATTGGATTCCTCTAGTTTCTCCTATTGCAGGGTTTCTCACATGCTGCTACTTCAGTAAGAAGTTTGAGGAAGGAAAGGAAACATCTGGAGCAAAGGCAGAGGGTAAAGAGGTTAACGACGGATGGAAAATACCATCCTTACCTCCAGTTCAGTAGACATTCTGCATTCCTTTCCACAGAAAAACTCACACACATGTTTGCAAAACTATCAGCGTTTGGTGTCAAAATGCCAGACCTCCTTCGCTTTCTTGTAGCAATCTGGATGTAAAGGTTTTTTTGTGTATGTAGGACCAGCTCAGCCCCTACAAGGATGATGGGCTGCTTAGTGAGCGGCAGAGCAATTTAGTTCTCTGTTTGAAGTGGGAGCTCAGCAGTCTCAGGGGTGCAAAGGTGATAAACTGGCAGAAATACTCTTTTTAACTGCATCTCCCAAAATGGACAGTGAGCCTCTGAGTGGTCCAATTTATAATATTAGTTCATAAAACAAAACCAATTATAACATGAATTTATAATACTTCTTATTGGGAGGATCTCCGTGCTAGATCTCTACCGATATTTGATTTTCGTAGTTAGAACAAACTCCCCTTGTGTTTTTTGTTTGGTTGGTTGGTTGGTTTGGTTTTTTTAGGGAAACTGTGCAATCACTTTGGCTTCAAGGTACTGCTTTCTCTCTTTAAGGGAAGTTTTATATTGTCCCATGTTGTTTAGGTTCTTTGGAGAAGGCAAAAATGATAGCATGCCATAAGTTAAAATCGAAATGAGCCTTTTTTGCCTTTTAGACAAACTACATTGCATTATAGACTAATTTTTGCTCTGATTCCAAAATTTCCCTCCTTTTAGCACACTAACTTTGTCAGCCCTGTGTTTTGCTAAGGTAGGCAGACTGCTCTGGATTTATATTCCCCTCTGAAATCAATAAAATAGTAATGAAGTAACAGTGGACAGTCGGGGCCTTGCAGCAGAGATTCAGACCCCATGCTGGGTTAATGTACTAAGAGATTTTGCAGCAACCAGATTTTCATTTAATGAATTTCCTTTTTATTTCTCCCCTTTTTCCTGAACACCCCCACATTTCAGTTTGCTGCCCTTGCTCTTGTCCGCTCTCTCCCTTTCATGTGACAGCAAGTTGAACTTTAGCAGCTGTTGCAAAATAGGAGCTGTGAGAAAGGTTGTAGAGCCAGGAGGGTCAATGATGGGTGCTCCTGGCAGGGGGGTTCTGAGAGAGTGGGTCAGGGCAGCCCTCAGTTGTGTATGTCTGCTTGGAAGTCACTGCCTGTCAGCCTGCTGGGGTGTGTGGTACAAATGACATTAACCCTCACCCTGATGCCAGCAGGGATGTCCCACTAATATTTTTGCATCTCGTGAAATGTCCTGGGACAAGTAATGAGATGGCTTATTACTACAGTACAAGAGTAGCAATCGTTGCTGCTCTACTTAAGATTGAATACAGTTTTGTCTTCTCTCTCCTTGTCTGAAATGACTTTGACTCTTTTCGACCCTTCAATATATATGTAACAGAATGAAATGCACCTAAGACACAGCCTTTCTGGAGCTTTTCAACATGAAAAGCCATATTTTCACAGAGTTCAAAGAATTGATAATCTTATATGACATTGAAAATTTTTATTTTGAAATAATGTCATTTCCTCCCCTGAAAAAGGAGAAGAAAAGGAGAAGAAAATTTCCTGTTTCCAGAAATACTTGGAAAGCTGGTTTGTGATCTGCTACATGACTCTATTCTTGCCAACACTTTTACATTTTCATGTTTTCTTCCTACATACTGAACATCTCTGAGGCCTGGGTGTAAGGCTGGTGTGCAAGCAAAGAGCAATCCCATTTCATATGTGCAGTGGCTCTGATACGTCAGGGTGCATTTGAATATGCGGTCCACACATCAGCCACCATATCTGCACTTGCACAGCAAATCCAACATGATTTGTGCCTGTTTCAGAGTCACTGGTAATCATCAGATTTATCTGGTAGACATTTCTTTTTGCCTAGAAAATGGCAGCTGGAGAGGCAAGGTCCACTTCCGAATTTTAAAAGTTGGCAAGTATGATAGATTTGCTGAAACATTGGAAAAGATTGCTGACTCTTAATGCCAAAGCATGTAAGGAGTATATGTGTGACTGTTTGGCAGTATGTGTCTTTGCATCTTCTGCTGATCCCGTGTGCACCACTCACCTGGCTGGGAGAGCCCAGACACACTACTCTGACACCACCTGCACAAGGTATTGGCATTCAAGTCCATCCTTAAAGACATAAAATATACTTCTCTCATAACCTGTCACCTTGGATATTTCAAGCACTTGAAACATTTTTAAAGCTGACTGCTGACCTTAACAACAGTTTTGAAAGCACAGGACTAGTTCAATTGTCCAGGACATAACAAGTGTGTGCTCTCTTGCCTGGTCTGCGAGTAACCTTTCATACGGACCTATTTTTACCACTACAGGAAGAATATTTTCATTAGGATTAATCATTGTTGCACAGGTTCCCTTGTGTAATCACCCCAATGACTGATGCTTAATGTAGCCTTAAATTCCATTGTGCCATCTATTTTTGCCTATCTTATTTCACACACGCTTTTGCAGTGCAACGCAGCAATCTGCACTGGATTATTAGTGAGGGTGGGGAAATCTCACCACTGAGTCTTTAATTCTTTCATATGGAATAGGACCAGAGAGCTGGATTTGCAGAGTGGAGAGTCAAGGGATATAAACCATCTTCCAAAATGAACTCTTTCTTTCTATTTGGAGTAAAAAGAAGTCATTCTGGATACTAAGTTCTCTAAATATGACACAAATAGTAGACTAAGAGAGAGCCAGGAGAACAAAATGAGGTTGGTAAGCTCACTAAGTAGGTACCTGTATTCACTGTTTTCTTGTTAGGTGTTTACTCAGCAGCTTATGTCAAACTGATTCCCCATTGGAAGCAGATGCCTAACAGGAGGAAAAATAATCTTTTCTCTAGGAAGTTCAGTGATTACCTGGGAAGTGCAAGACCTGGATTTGGCATCTTCTCTGCCCCTCCTACTGTACAGCTGACCAGAAAAGCACTGGGGGGAGCACTAAGTGAAAGTGCATCTGACTGTAATACACAAAAAAGACTTTGTAGGGTGCTATTCCTTATGCTGCTTATCATGGCTGGGCTTCGCGAACAAAGATTTGGGGATGGCTCTACTCACGTTTGTTGCAAGTGCGTTGGTGGCTGAAAAGGCCAATACGAGATAGACACGTCCGGTTGCAAAAGGCACAGCAGAAAGACTCCTTAGGTGGTATATTCTGCAGGGCACGATTCTTTCTGCGTTGAATGCTGCTTATACATTGTAATTTATGGTATTAAGATGCACAAGGAATCTGTTAAACAAGACAAGATTCCCTCTCCTTTTCTTGAGTCAAGCTAGAGGAATCATAATAGTCTGCTGGGCTCACAGTGAAATATGCACTAGTGTGGCAATCAGAAAAAGTTCCTGGGAAGTTATTCTTTCTGATGGCATTTAACTACATAATAATTTTATTTAATTTTTGTCTCCCTAAGTATGCACACAACACTGGAACACAGGATAAGTTTTAAAAGTAAGTAAAGTAAATGACAGTTTCATAAAAGATAAATGTTGCCCAAATATAACCAAATCTGTAAGATTATAGACCCTGTCTCTGAATTCTACTTGTGGTACAGTCTGCTGATAACAAGTAAAATTTCTTGTGTTTCGAGAAGTATTTATATGTATCCCTGTCCTATGATAAATATTAGACAGCCACTGTAGAGCAAATCTGGATTTGACATCACTGCATCTTATAAAGGGAGCCCAACTGCTCGCTGTGATCAGTAGATGCCTTTTACATTAAGCTAAAATTATTTAAGTTGTTCTGATGGTTTTAAATGTAACATAGTAATCAGTATATTTAAAGCAGAATTTTTCTTTTATTTCATCTGAGTAGACAGCATCCAAAGAAGATATTTCAGTCTTTACTAAGGCAGAACTTCCATTATGCTTTAAATCATTTTTCTAGACTAAGGACTAGTAAAAGAGAGTAAAAATAACTCTGATACACCTGAGATTTGCACACATGCTTAGAAAAAATGTAGTAACTATAGTGTATACAATATTTTTAACATAAGGCTAATGCTCATATGTTTAAAGTTATGCACATTCTCAAGTCTTAGAGCAAGGATAAAAGGTTGAGACAAAAATCTCTGTCTCCTTCTGCATGTCATGCAATTATGTCATATAGAAATGCTTGGCATTACTGTTCACAAGAGTTTTCCATGTGCAAACCATACAATTGAAAAATGTCTGTGTCCTTTGGTCCTTTGCACAGCACACTCTCCTCTGTTTTTAGATAAAAATAGTGTGCACATATAGATTTTTTAAATTCCAACTTAGGATTCATTGAATTACCTTTTCACATTGGCACGCACATGTATATTTGATCTTTAAAGCCTCATTTGATTTCTTGCTATTTATTTAAGGAAAAAATAATTTTGTAGTTAAAATATCTTTTTTGGTACGGTTTGATTCAATCAGCTTTTAACTGTACTGACATTTACCGGATGGTCATAAAAAGAAAGCAAAGTGAAAATGACAAAAAGCCCCATGTTTTTCAGAAGTTCACATTCAGTGCATCCAATCTGCAGTCCCTAGAGACAATAAGAGAAAAGAGCAGGTCTGTAATGCAGCTGCCAGTTTAGTGATCAAACCCAACAGATTGTGGTCTGGCCTGATCTGGTGTCCAGATAAAAATGGCATTCATGCTAACCATCTGCCTACAGGTCAGTGGGGACAAAAATTAAAAATAATTACCTCTAATGAATGAATAGACAATGACAATCCTGTGTGAGGTATGGTGTCATCTCTGTGCATGCACACATGCGCGCACACACACACTGAAGAGGGGCTGGGTTATTTTTTTTTAAATGCTGTTAGCTACAGTTTTCATTTATGTTCTACTTTAATTGCCTAGCTGGCTTTATGCTATTGTAGTTTTAAAATACACAGCTGTTTTTTCTGCAACTAAATTGCATTAATGATGATACTAATAATTAATATCTCGATTACATCCAGTGCAAAACTCAAAAGTCAACTTCTTACTCCTAAAATCCTAACATCCAACTGCATCTCAATAAGCAGAATTCTAGATTCAAAATCTCAAAAGAGCTCTTTGGACTTATTACTTTCAGGTACAAACCCTTTAGAGAATTGGGAACTTTGAAAGGGTTAAGCTGAACACTGACTACTGCAGCTGGAGCTACGTGGAGGGGGAAAAGGAAAGGTCCAGGGCTGGGATGCGAAGCTGCCTGGGGCTGTCCAATCTGGCTTTCAGATCTGCAGATCTAAATCCACCATTCAGAGCTGCAGCTGGCATCTATGTGTCACAAATTCATATTTTTTTCGAAAAGGAAAGGCTTGTATGCAGTGAAAAATACAATAAATCACAGAGATTCATGAGCATCTCTTCTTAATAGCCTCTGAAATAGGCCTACTGTTGCTACAGGAAGACTAGTAGTTGGTGGTGTAATTTCAAGAGATAACAATTTTTTGTTTATTTCTACAGCTATGGAACATAATTTATTTCTATACTAATAAATACATGCTTTAACCAAAATTATTCTATTGTCTTCTACACTGAGCAACCACTATTAACTCATCATTTTGCCCAACAATTCTGGAACCAAATATTCTCTGAAGACATACTCCAATTTAACCAAAGTGCCTTCTTTTTACATGTCCATATAAAGAAACCTGAGCGTCCACACAATTAATTTATTTGAAAAGGAAGCCAATAAGAAGTTCTTAAGAAGATTTTACTACTGTAAGCCCAAAGGCTGAGACTGAAGCAAGTTAAAGGATACCTCTGCCTAAAAGAGGCTCATAAGGCCCATTATTGACTTTATCTATATTTAAATTACCTCTTTTCTACGTATATATGTATTACATAATGGTAAAAGATGAGTTAACTGATTGCAGAAGTCAGGAATGACAGAAAATTTACAAACAATATCTATGCAGAAATGTGTGTTTCGGTTTTGATAGAAGAAGGCTAAATTTCCTGAATTCTAGGAAACTGAAGTTTCTTAGAATTAGAGTGAACTTGGCTTCGTTATTCAACTTTGCACTATGCAAAAATTCACAAGAACTTCTAAGCTCAAGCAGATTGTTGTAAATTAGATCTTCACCGAAGAAAGATGAGCTGGTTTCTCTCAGCACCCAGTATCCTCAACAAGTTGAGCATTCTGCCTCTGTACAAATCATTCCCAAAGAGCCTGTTCACAAGTCTCTTTGGAAAGATTCAGAGCTGTTCCTGCAGGCTCAGAAGAGCCTATATTGCAGAAGGCACTGCATTGTATAGTGGGCTCCTATTTTGTATCAACTGAAGTTCAAGGCTAAGAGGTTCTGGGCTCATCTCTTTGTCTACAGTTCTCCAAGAGCATCCCTGCTCATGTCTAACAGAACCTAGCAGAGACTTCTTATCAAGGCGCAGTCAGGCTGTTGTTCTATGACTTTTGTTAAAGGCTGCTCAGATCATTTTTTTTGGTTTTGATAGAATATATTGCCATAGAAACCACAGAAATAAAATTTTGAGCAACCAAATCTGTGAAACAAACAAAATTACTACAACTTTTTAAGTACAGGTCAGTGCTAATTTCACAGTTGCCTTCAAATGCAAAGCTTACTTATTTATTTGAACTAGTCATCTCTGTACAGTCCAAAGAGCAATATTTACATATAACTACACAGATGTTTACAGACGTGTAATCAAAAGTAAGAAAAAAACATATATCAGAATGAATCAGTGATTATGCATGTGACATTCCTTTTTGTGACAGGATGAAAGAATTGCATGGGGCCAATACCATTACATTGTGTAATGCAGTACAGACAGGAAGCACTGAGACATGATAGAAACTGAACTGTAATATAAGAATATGTACATGATGAAGTAGAATACTTAATAACTTCTTAAAATAATATTGAAAACATTACATTGTGCCTCTCATCATATGAAATCAGGATCCCAGAAATCCACAAAAAAATCTTACTGAGATGAAACAATTGTTTTCAAAACAGTATGGTGAACATGTTTCTCTTCAAGTTTTTTCTTAACATTTCTTAAACAAATCAAGTTGATGGGCAACCTAGCAACCAAATGCATTTACACATAGAAAGTCCTCATTTATTTCTGTAAAACTGAAACTGGAGACTTTTGGAAGTTCAGAATAGGGGTAATATTTCCATATGTATGATGTGAAAGGTTACGTATACACCTTGGAGAAGTTAAATAAGTCAAGTAAAAATATAGCCAACAAATTTGGACTCAGAATCACAGCACTCATTTTTAGAAATTTTCCAGCACTTTTTCTTTTGCCTCTCCTGGAAATATGGCACAGATTAACTTTCCCTTCCCATATACTGAACAGATGTCAGAACTACATGAATAAAGGTACCTCGCTAACTTAAATTATTTAGAGCTCTGTAAATATGTTAGAGTTCAATCTCTTTTCTTTATTTGCTTACTATTTATAAATGTTCTGATTTGTCCTGAATCATTACTCTTTTCATGGCTGCTCTAGAGGTTTTTTTCCTACTCTGCAGAGCAAGCAAAAGATTGTCTCCTTTGTGAGTGATAAGGTGTATATAGACTATTAAAGCTGGATCTTATTAGCACAACCTAGAACAAACTTCTAGAGAGTAAGAGGTGCTAGGAATAAAGCCAGTGACAGCTTGCAAAGAGCCTGGTGTTTGAGAGGAGATTAAGACACTGCTGAGAACAACACGCAGACAGTCAGGCATGGAGGAGGTGGTGGCAAGGAGGATACAGCTAAAGCTCTTCTCTGTAGAGTTTGCTGTATCAATGTTAAATGTCAGTAGAAACAGAGCACTATCACAGGAAAGAGCTCACCCTGCCTTACCTTGTGCGAGTCCATATGTTTTGAAAGTATCTACTTCTAGATTTTGTTAAAACTAGCTTTAAAATTTAATAGCCGTGCCCTGTAAGGTTTATTGAAAGAGAAAAAGGCTTTGTAGTTTCATCTAAAAACACTGGCATCAGATCTACATAAGCTCTTCTTATTGATCAGTGCTTTTAACTCACTCCTTTCAAAGCCATCTACAAAGAGAATCTATGCAGTGGGACAAGGCCTTGGCAGTGCTCGGTTAATGGTTGGACTTGATGACCTTAAAGGTCTTTTCCAAACTAAATGATTCTATGATTCTAAAAGTTCTCTTCTTTGCTTGTTTTCTAGTTATTTCTCATGCATTAAATTTCATGTTACTGTCTCTCCTTACTTTCACATCCCTTCAGCTGCTGGCTAACCAGGTTCTTATGCTTCTGTGGACTGCATGTTTTCCAGGAAATGAAGACCATTTGCTTGAGACAGCAGCTGGCTTTATGTTTCTAAAGTGGATTTCCCTGCTGTGTAGTTAGCATTTGTCCATGCAAGCAGTGGTTATCACCATCTTGTCACACAGTGTGCATCAGCCGCCATAGTCCCCTCCAAAAAGGCACCTTGAGCTGAACACCAAATCGTATATGATGTGCTGGTGATCCCAGAACACAGATCTTTTTCAGTAATATTCACTTTTGGGGACTCAGTAATCCCAGATGATATATGAGGAGACATTTGTTTCCAAGCTTCTGTGCCATGCTCGGCACAAATAGAAGCTTAGGACATTTTATATGCAGTGTTACGCATACTGCTCATCTAAACCTATTGTTACTCACTGTTAATGCCCAAGGCAAAAGTTTTGGCCAGCTTCTGCCTGGGCATCATGCCATCCCAACAGATGGGTATGAGTGTAGACAATCAAGAAAGTATGTTTATTCATCAAACAAGAGTGGTTGGGGCATTTTTCCCAGCTGACACCAAAAACAGCTGTCTGCCTTGAGCATGCTTATTTCTGGTTAAAACGTCTGTGATATATTAGTAATTCCTCTCTGAACTATGCAAACTGTCAATAAATAAAAGCCATTTACAATTAGCTATGGTTACTATGTTTGAGGCTACTTTTAAAGAGTGGCCTCAAACAAGTGCCTATTTTTTGCTTCCAGAATTAGGAAGTGAGGACCAAGTGTCCACGACTCATTTGAGCTGCAATTAAACAGAACTCACAAATGTGTTCTCAGTTTCTGTGTAACACTGTGCAGCAGGCTGCCCTCTATATTGAATGCTGAGGTGACAGGGAACTGTGGTACCTATACTCCTTTATCAGCAATGCTGTCCAAATGCTCCCTGACCCTAAACAAGATGTTTGGTTTTCATTACCCAGAGAGAAGGAAATATGAAAGATTTACCTTCATTTTCCAATGAAACAACTTGCTTAATTTCATCAAAAAGTAGTGATAGAGTCCTTTATGCTCTAAGGGTGCATTTCAAAATCTTTCTTTCATGTTAAACAGAGTAACTCACAAATTTTTGCATTTCATAATCTTCACCCATTTGGTATTTATATTCTGGGAAAATATTCCAGCCAGCAGCAGGAGGGAATGAAAAACTCAACATTGACTCATCTACCAAGACAGCAACAGCAATTCTTCTGTTTCACAGGGTGTCATAATGATCTATATGCTCAAGATTTTTACTGTACTTTATACAGTGATTTGTAGACATGATGTGCTTATACAACCCCAAGCACAATGGCTCCTCATGAATTTATTTACTTGCCATTTTGTAACCTTTTATCACAGATGGTCAAAATTTTTCCTTCTGTAAATTGCTGATATTTTACTAAAGTCAATGGATTCACGTGGGATTAAAAAAATGATGAACTTATCCTAATGTGCCTCAGACTACTGCCACCATGGCACATGATGAGCATTCTGAATTCTGTGTAATCCCAAATTGGTTTTGAAGGACACCCCAGGAAAAGATCTGAGACATCAAATTTCAAAGTTCAAATTTCAAAGTTCAAACTTCAGCAACCATGTTTCACCACAAAATGTCCCATGTCACAATACAAACACTGAGTGCAGGATACATAATATGTACATATACAAAAAAGAATTCATGGCATATTGTGGTTTCCCACATCAAAACCTTTGAGAGCTGAAGTTATACAGAATGTTTTCTTTTCCCAGTGTTTAGCAGAAGAAGCCAAAGCCCAAGAAGAAACAGAATACATGGAGCCGCTTAGCTGTCTCCTTGGGATGGCAGCATTGTTTCCTAAGGAAACATGCCACTGTATCTATCACACATCCACATTTGGACCAAAATCTCCTTCTCAAAAATCTTGAATATTTAGAGTGAGAGCCCCTGGGAATCAAAGCATTCATTCACATGGCTATTTTCCCACAGGTTTAGTGGGGAATATCTTTGTCCTTGAAAATCTGCCAGGTCTGAGCCAGGCCCTGCAGCATTTATATGTACAGGGCACTCACTGGGTGATCAGGGGGATGACCATGCTCCATGTGCCATTCCACTAACATGTGCAGTTATTGGCTTCACCTAAGAGAGGTAGGCATCCTTTCTAGTCCTTCTGCATACTGTGTCCACCAGGCTGTCCTTGTCCCCCTGAACTGCCACACTCCCATCAGTGCTCTTGCTTGGGGAAGATGCCAACCTACTTGTACTGCAAGAAGCACCTGATTTCCTGAGTGCCATGAAATGGAAAAGCACCGAAAAAGGATAGCTCAGGTGACCCTGGAAAGGATACCAGGCAAAAATGGGACAGTGGGACATTACTGTATATCTCGTTGTCTGGTGAGTGAGGTAAAGGCCTGCTGCAGGCATTTCATGAATGGAATAAAAATTCCCAGGAAAGGGAAATTAATTCTGTGCACCTTTTTTCTTTTTTTCTTTTTTTTCTCTTTTGTTAGTCAATATAATGTAAGACTTTTTAGCAGGATTGAGATGATATCGTGTCACTTCATCACAAGCATACCTGGGAAAAATGACGAAAGACCAGCAGTTACAACTCTCCCTTGTCTTTCAGTGATAGGTCTCTGATCCTTATCAAATATGGAAGTGGGAGCTTTTTCCAGCAAGCTCATTCCTGAACTATGTGAAGCTGTTTTAACAGAACCATGGAGCATTCATGAAGAAAGGTAGAGTAAAACTGTTTGTTTTGAAAGAGAGAAAAACTTTATTCTCTAATTCTTTTCCCCATCCCCCATTCACAACTGTGCTTAAAAGGGGAAGCTTCTCCCAGTTTCATGAGGAAACTAGCTTCAGGACCACCCAGAGAGCTCTATTCCCTTCTCCTTGTCTAAATCACACAAAGAAAAATAAACAAATGAACACAACATTTGCCTTCTCATCCCTTCTTTTCACTAAAGGGTCAGAAGGGTCGGGGATCCTTCTTTTGCCATCTCTGGACACCCTCACCCTCTTCAACAACCAATCCAGATGGATCACGGCCTTTGAAATCTTAAATCCTTTAATCAGTTTCTCCAACTTTCTCTGTTGGCTCCTTTATGTCACATTCCAGGGCTAATTCAGGTACCTTCATACAGCGTAGGATTTGGATGACAGAAAACACATGGGGAAGTACAAGTCCAGAGATCTGTGCAAGCAGTGGGTTGATTATCCTCAGCTTCATTAAGGTTGCTCAGCAACATGAGCTTGTATTAATCATGTCAGAGCAGCCGCATCCTGACAAGCGATCTGCACTGCCAGGATACAGAGCCTTCCCTCACACTGCTGAGAAAACGTTCCCGTGAACTGTCCCTCTGCTGTCAGCGAGATAATGGGGCAATGAAAATTTAGACTTGTCAAAAATTTCATGAAGAATTATCCTCACTACAGTTATGAGTCCAATAGGAAAGCAACATAGGATGTTGCACAAAAGACTTTCTCAGTGATAGCAAAAGAAAGATATGAAAAGCAGCACTTGAAATATTAAATAGTGTGGCTAAATGATCTAGGTAATTAAGAAAGGGATAGAGAATTCCTGAAGACATAGATCACCGGTTGCACAGTTCACATCTTTTCTATGCCTGGAAAGATGGAGGCAATGTATTCTTGAGAGATTCATCACTAAGTTCACAGTCATCATTTCCAGCTGGATTTTTTCCATTTGATAATTTTATACAGTTAATCAGAGCTCATCAAATACTGCAGAAGTAGCATTCAAGAACTTTGGTTTAAATTCCAAACAGCTTCCTGATGTCTTTCTATTTCTTATTAATATGATTATGTTCTCTCACAAAGGTTCTTTTTTTATCTCAGCTTTTTAATGATTTCAAATTACCAGCAATTCGGTGGAGCAGCACTTCAAGTAGCATTACAGAACAAGGCTGACTCTTCCATGAACTACCCTTACACTGTCAAGTCAAATAGAAACTTCTGTGGACCTCCAAATATTTAGTATTGACAATATCAAGCTACATCTGGGGCTTTAAATTTGAGGCAGAGTTTACTGAAGAATTAATGAAGAACGGACTCATATTTTAATAATCGCAATTCTGGAAGTGGTTTTCCTTTAATGATATGTGGGTGAATTGAATGGAAATGATGTCAGCGTTTTAAAATGAAGTAGGGGTTTCTCAGACACCTTGCAGATGACTTTAGGACTTTATCTCTAAAAGTCCATGCAGATAGTACAGTACCAAAGCCCTACTAAAGTCGAAGGAGATTCTGGAAAAGCCATAGGGTTTATTACCTTATTAGAAAGACAGAGAATTTGTGTTGAAGCACTGTAGAAGAGATATATACCCTTGTCTTTAGACACATGTACTTTTTTTGCCTACCACCAGCTTTAATTATAAATTGAAGGATTGTACCCCAAGCCATGTGTAAATGACACACTGGCTGTTACTGCATCAAAGGTGGAAAACTGTCAGGAACAGTTTGGTTTGGTTTTCTTTTTTTAAATGTCTCTCTTCATGGAGCAGGAAAAACCATCATGGAATTACAAGGAGATTTACTTAAAAGAAACAAGTAAATAAACAAACTCAGGCTTCAAAAAACAGTTTTGAAAACTTAGGAAAGATTTGGCTCCCATACTCTTTTCACAAAGAGGGAAAGATTCCTGCTAGTCTGTTCATACTTGACCATGTGAGTATGAAAGAATCACCTAAACCAGAGAGACCACTGAGGCAAGAGGGTTTTCTTCTGTTTGTTTGTTTGTTTATACAATTTTGCTGAGACTTCAAATACTTTCAAATAAAGAACACTTCAAGTCATTGAATGCTATGTGTACTCCCACACTTTTTTTTTTTTTTTTGAGTCACACCCACTGAAAGAAACCACTTACTGGGAAGGAAGACTACTGTTGGCCCACTTCTCCGCAAGACAAACTTTAGATCTATGCATCTCCATTAGATTTAATAAGATATCTCAGCATATGCTGTTGTCTATATTCCCCCCCCCCCCCCAGCTATAAAACTAGAGCAGTGCAGTTTGATTTGGCAGTCACTGTTTACAGCCTGGACTGTAAATCTGAGTGGTTGGGGACTGCCCCATCCTTTACACAATATTAACATGATGAACTTTTACTCTTAGTTTAGTTTCTTGTATGCAGCAAACAAGCTAAATATTATTATCTCTAAAAGAACTTGACCTGACCAATAATTTTTAGCAGTTAAACATCTGAATTATTAAAACAAAGAAATGTAACTTCCAGTAGTGATGTGGTTACTAGTTACATGGCAATGGGATAAATTCTGTGTTATTAGTAGTAATAGAAAGAAATTCTTTACTGTAAGGGCTGTGAGGCACTGGTTTCCCACAGAAGTGGAAGTTTCTCATCTCTGGAAGTGTTCAAGGCCTGGTTGGATGGGGTTTGGAGCAACCTCATCTAGCAGAAGTTGTCCCTGCCTATGGCAAGAGGGATTGGATTAAGATGGTTTTTACGATGCCTTCCAATCCAAACCATTCTATGATTCTATGAATAACTCTAAATGCCATTTATTTCAAAGTTAAAGGGATGTTGTGTTGCCTGTTAAACACATTGGCAAGTTCTTACATTGCAATTTTTTCTCTGAAACCTAAGCAAAGATAATACAAAACTGAAAATCAATATGATATGTACACGCCATGTGCCAACATTTTAAATCACTATTATGTTATTAATGGTTTATTCATCATAAAAATAGAGTATGGTATCAGCAGAAGTACCAGTTGATATATGTAAGTGCGTCAGTACATGGATAAATCTTTCATTTTTCATCTCAAAGGTCTTTTCATCCAGAAAGGTGATCCATCTACTTCATAGAGTTCCTCTTCTTCCTGCTTCTATTTCAGACAATCTTTAATCTTCGGCATCAGGATAAGACTTTACTCAGAGCAAATCATTTGTGTCTGTCAGCTACAGGAGCCCCTTACTTTCATCTGAAGAATGCATCAGTGGCTAATGTCAGAGTTAGGATAATTTGAGTAGATGTATCTACCACCTATTAGGAGAATTTTAAGTTGGAAAAGGGTTTTTTTATATTGACTTTAAACAAGTAGAAAGTATCTAGCAGGGTAAGTAAATAAGTTTGTGATGCCCCCCTACTCCACACTTTACTGACACTCACAGAGGCCAGAATTCAGCCAGCTCAGTCTATCCTGCTCCTGTTCAAGGACAATGTGGACTTGCTAAGGGAGTGTTTTCACCTCCACACCTCACATCCAGGCAACAGATGCTGCCCTTTACTCACTACACACACAGTGGTTTAAGAAGAGTGAAACAACAAAGAAAAAAACCCAAACAAACAATTTAGGAAAACCATGGAACCAATGAAAAAGCTTGAGTTAAAGAAAGAACCCTTGATGTACTGACTTTGCACACAATGTAAGACAGAGAGAGAGAAAATTCACACAGCAAAAATTCACATGTAAGACATAGAGAAAATTTAGAGAATATTCACAGAGCAGTGCCTCATTTATGTTTTCTCTTTTTTGGTCTATGAAAGAGTCAGCTTAGTAATAAACACAGGAAAAATCTATAGGACAGGAGAAATGAAAGCAAAACCAAAATAAGCATTTTTTTCTGCAGAAAAAATAATGGAGTGTCAAACCTAGAAGGAATAGCCATGCCAATCAAATCACAGATTTTGGAAACTGAGAGAAGCTATTATCTGAAAACAGTTTGATTGATGGATGGATACCTGAAAGCACCTTGTAGCATTAGAAACAATATAGGAAGTGTTTCAGTTGTTCCTCAGCTGCACTTAATCCTGGCAAAAAGTGTGATCTTTGTGAAAATTATTCAAAAAGCGTTAAGTTCTTCCGACATCTTATTCAATCCACTAAGTATAATGATAAACTTATCCTCAGTAAGATAGGTAGAAAGAGAGTAACAAACCATTCTAGAAAGGATATATGCTTACATCTATGAACAAAAGGGGGATCCTGATTTTCAGTTGATGACATTATTCTTCTCCTCCAGGGGAAGCAATCTTTTCTGTTCTTGTGTGTCTAACAGGTGAATCTCTCAAGATGGACTGAAAAGTTCAAGAAGACCAAGCTGTCCTGTCCTTTCTTGGGTTATTTGTTTCCATCTGGCAGCTGAAATACAGTAGCTGAATGAGAGAAATAACCTGAAATTATTGCTGCCTCTTTTGCTTACTGACATATATCTCAGAGACATCTGAGATTAAGATCACTGACTTTCACAGAATAATTTGTTTAAGAAGGGACCATTAAAGGTCCCTGCAATGGGCAGGGACATCTACAATTAGACCAGGTTGCTCAGAGCTCTGTGCAATCTGACTTTATAAAACCCCAGAGAACCAGAAGACTCCTGAAAGGGGGAACTGAGGATTTTTTGCATCACCAGAATGATGTAAGAAGAACAAATTGGAGTAGACAATTAGTTTGGGTGTTCTGTGACTTCTCCCATTGGCTAAGTAGGGACTATGGTTTTCTCTCATCTCTGAATAAGCTGAGATTTAATTTCTTTTGGACTGTCAATGTGACTTTGTGCAGAGAACTTGATTTCACATCAAAATTTTCATGAAAACCTCCCATGGAGAGTCTGCACACAAAACCCTCAAAAAACCTCCCAACTCAACAAATCAGTGTCTTTCCTTCCCGCTTTTACTTTCCATCTCATATACGAACTTCAATGGAAAGTATTAAATTGAAAATTTACTGTGTAAAAAATTTCATCCTTGAGTTACTCTGAGCTATGAATTATCTGTGACTTTTTTTTCTTTTAGATGGAGGAGTTTTTCCTTTTGCAAGTGCTCTCATTGCAGAGGGAACTCCATCAGATTTCCTGCCTCTACATGCCCTCTGCAATCCTTACCCTGCTGCTCTCACTAGAGAGCTCACCCCTGAGACATTCCCATGCTGGTGGGAGTGGAGGAGGGCAGAGCTCTCCAACTCCACCCACTTCCAGAGGAAATGTCATGAGAAAATGTTTTCTTGAGGTCTTTCCTGTTAAAATGCTCTGAGAATGCTTGCTATCAGCTGTGCATTTTTATGGCATTTTGACTGGAAGTAATGTGAGAATGTTCTTTCTCACATTATTTCCAGTGGAAATACCCTGAGAACATTGTTGTTTGTGATATTTCTAAAAAATGTGCTTGGATACTGGATGTGACTAAATTTGCCTTTATAATTGTGGGGCTTTTTTTCTTTCTTCCAGCTGAAATTTGGGCAGCATCTAATGTCTTTTCATTTTAAACATTTCTTTTATCATTCAGCCTTGTCCAGATTTGTTCCAAATGAAGCCTTTAGCTGAAATAGCTGATTTGTTTCTTTTGTGCCCTAAGACCTATCCAAACTGAATCAGAGGTTAAGAAACCAGATTAAACTCCACAGCAATTACAGTATTTATAGGATTTTCTTCTGAGATGAAGTTGTTTCGACTGCCCTTTCTGTTTCAAAGTGGACCTACAATAGGGTTGAATAAAACTGTGGAGGAGTAGAGACCTGAAAGAACAAAGACCACATACTGTAAAAAAGCCATTCTAATTAAATCAGAATGAAAACAGAAGAATGCCTTTGCTTTCAGAGAAACAAGTAAGTGACCTAGAGAACCTTATGACTTGGCAGTCTACACATTTCTTTTTTTAAAAGACAACTCACATCTTTAAAAGGAAATAAATCCTGGAAAAAATATAAGATGTGTCAAGTCAATCAGCTATTTATGCCATTTTCTCCGATCCTGATGTTTCCTTCATGAATTATGCACTTTCAGCTGCCACTACTTACATATGTGGGCCCTTGTGGCATGTTTCCCAGGACCAGCATGTGATTACAGATCATAAAAAATGAACATACACATTGCTTCTTCAATAAAGGCTGAGATGCAAAGTTCCAACTGCTCCATGTTAGAAATATCTCTTCTATTTGAAAAATAGCAGCTGTTATTAAAAACATCTATAGCTATAGTAGCTGCAGCCGTGAAAACTAATCACCATATTTTCACTTTAAATTGCAACAAATGAATTAAGAAACAAATGCCCATGAAGAATGGAAAGGTATAGTAGCCACTATAGTTTCCCCATAGCCAGAAGGTGGTGCTGCATTGTAATATAGTCGCAGGGGGTCAGGTTTGCATCTTTGATAACTTATGCTGTTTGGTTCACTTTTTAAAGCGAAACAGCAGAGGAGATTAAATCAAAACTGTGCTGTGGGGTAGTGTTCAGCAGAGGCAAAACGAAGCATAGAATTTACTTCCTGATATATTGAAAGCCCATGGTTGTGATGATGTAAGACAGGGTCTTTTGGTGGAAGCTTTAAGTTATCTCTCTGTATTTCTTTGTTGCTGGTTTTATTAAACTCTCCTTCTTCCTTAACTCTTCTGTTTCATCAAGACAGTCAACAACACAAAACAGAAAAATCCCATCAAACATCCCACAATGTGTTTCCTTGAAGAAATCTTTCTTCTTGTAACATTTTGCATAATTTTAACTAAGAAACTTTCTGCTCTTTCCTTTTGTTGAATAGAAGCCCAGATATTCAGCTCTGAGGTGGACACTGTTGACTTTGATGAAACTCTGCAAGACTTTGCCAACTGAGGCGGTGCAATGACCTTCTTTAACAGCAGAAGAGAAGGAGAGCAGAGCTGCTGTGACATCATGTGTGTGTCTGTGTGCAGCGGAGACAGGTATTGTGCAGACATAGAGAGCTGGATCCCGGTGATTTAGCTGAGGTAAGGCAGCTTGGGTGCCCTGTCTGCCTGGTTACACTCCCTCAGTCATGCTGCTCCCTGGTCTGCCTGGATGTGTCTGCATTACTTAGGACTATGAATGAGCTTTTGAACCAAATACCTGGTTTGCCCTCATTTTCTGCATCTTGCTCCAGAGTAGTCTTGGAGAGCAGGTGCTGGATGACAGTAAATGGGTCGATGTGCTCCAGCAGCTTACCCTGTGCACTGCTGCATTGAGGGACAGTCACGACACAGGATCCCTCCCTTCCTCTCTCCTGTCTGAGGTTCTACAGGGTCGGGATGTAGGGCCTCAGTACCAAGTGTTTCTCTCCTACAGATTCATTCCTATTGATCTGCTTTAGTCGCTCATGTGGATATAGCTCAGGGGTACCTCTGTATGAGCTAGGGGTCATATGGCCAATTCCCCTGTGTTCTCTGATAAGAAAGACATCCCAATTTGATGTGATTCTTCTTTTTTTTTTTTTTTTGTGGGAAAACAGTCACTAAGAATCAGGTAGCTGCCTCGTGGGAATACAGTTTTGACTGTGAGGAAAATGACCCTGACCATCAGAGCAAATCATCTCAGGGACATGGAAAATTATTGCGGAGTAATGCCATTGTTGTTTGCATTGCTAAGGCACGTTGAAGTCATGGGCCAACACTCACTTAATACTAACTGTTAACAGAACCCTGATGTATTTCACAGCAAGGGAATGACTCTGGATGTTAAAATCCTGTATGGATTAAAGCAGAGACACTGCAAGTCCATGGAGATGGTCAGATAGATTTGCCCTCTTCATACTATTTTCTAATCACTGCTTTGACCACTTCTCAGACTGCTCTGGGGCAGATAAAAGACGTAGTTTTCTCCTCCAAGATCAGCTTCAATCCCTTTACATGAGATGGGCTTAGGACAGAACACCTTCCTCCTCCCAGTGCTTTCCAGGAAGGTGCCTGTGCAGCTCCTGGGTTCAGCTGTAGCACACTCTGAGGATTTGGTACCCTGAACTTTCAGGAGAAAATTTTCCATCAACTCATTATAAATTGGGACCTATTTATCCTTGGCATGACCTTTCTGAGTGATGGCTACTCTCACATCAGCATGGAACCTGTGATTATGCAGTGGGTGAGATATGCTTATGTCAGCCATGAAGAGATTATCCAAAATGGAAATCCCTTTTCCACAGGAGATGCCACCTTTGCACTGTGCCTAATGTCTATCACTGTAGATTTTCTCTTAAATTTACAGTGATAGAAGGCTGCTTCCAGTTTGGAAACCTACCAGTTCTGATTGGGGAAGCTAAGATGTGCAAAAAAAGTATGCAAACTTTGATACAGATGAAAAATAAATAGTGTTTTCTTTCTTCTGACAAGGTCATGTGGTCTGACCTACCTTAGGTAGAGTAACTTCATGAAAACTTTGCGTTCACACAGAAATAGATATGGCTTCATTTTTGGTGATGTTTTTTCAATGTAAATATAACTCTCTCTCTAAATATATATATGTGTAGTTATACAGTAGATTTTAAATTTACCAGATGCTTAATGACTGCTTTCAATCTGAAAAGTGGCCCATAGCAGATGGAATATGTCTAACCCTTCCCAAAATCACGGAGTTTTATTGCCTTAAATAAAATGAATTTTGAACAATGATGAGGGAAACTGAAACCTGACTTTAACTTGCATAATGAAAAAATAGCCAAATTATTTACATTAAATATTATTTAAAGCATCTAGAGATCTAAGATCTTTACTGGCAGAGACCATGTATAGCTTGGGGTAAGTGCTTGTGTGAGAATTTCTTATTGCTGGAAACAGAGTTCCATAGTAGAAGTGGTGACAGACCTTGAATTAGTGCACTGCTACTGTATAATAATGTGTATTCTCAGCACCATATGGTTATGATATGCAGCTGTTTTCTTATGCTGATTATAAATTTAGTCTGTCTGGCAGACATTACAGAAGGGAAAGATATCATTGATCATTTTATCTATCCACTCTGGGTCAGTGAAAGATCATTCCTGCCAGTCTCAATTTCTGGTTTTTAATTATTTTCATTGCTGTAGTGCCCCAAATCCCCCGGCCTCCCCTTGTTCTGTGCATTACATGTCAGGTTCAGTGTTGCTTGCTTTGAAAACGCAGAGCAGTTAATGTGCAGCTGTAATCAGAGGCAAGTAGAAACTAGGCCAAGGTGACACCACACTAAATGCAAAGGCTACAAATTCTTAACCTTTGCGGCTTCATTCTCTGTTCTTTTATTATAACCCAACTATCTTGGTTTGCTTACCAAGTCACCTTACCTGGTTAAAGCTTCACAAGCACTCCAGCAGACCTGGTGTGAGAAGCAGCTTCCTATGAACAAACACAGAAACAAGAACCACCACAGGAAAACCTGAGTCATTTTTCTGACAAGTAAGTAAGACAGAGTATCACAGGAAAAGTAGAAAGACAATGTCAAATGGGACAGAAGAGCATGTAAAAACATTTGCAGAATTACTAGAAATTTGACTATGCCATAAAATGGATAAGTGGTAGAAATGCCACAACTAGCGGGAACTCATGCCATTAAGGCCAGACTATATATAACACAGCACTGTGCCCAAGTGACCTGTCACTATATTTTCTCAGCAGGGCTTATTAGCTTGGGCACAGCACTGTCTGATGTGGGAACAGTGCAACAGATGTGAACTGGCTCAGGTCCAGGCAGCTCAGTGCATCCCTGTATCACACGCCCCAGCACACCAGCTCTGGGATTAACTTGGAGAGACCTCACTTGAGTCTGCTTTAATTGGTTCATAAATGATAAGGAATCCTCGTTGCTTCCCTCATCCAACTAATTTCCAGTTTAATAATGGAAGTTTTTTCTGATGATTAGATGGGTCTTTTCCTTTAAAAAACAAAATCATCCTAGTATAAATTAATTGCCCTCCAAAACCAGAGGAGACTCCTTTGAAAAAGAGACATCCTGGCAAGGCAAGCAACCATGTGTTTTGTTGCCATTTGAGGGGACTTGCACTGAAATCCCAGCCTTTGCTGCCTTTCTCCTGCTAAGGAAGAAGTACCTCATATCACAAACCAGCAGCCCCTTCAGGCAATTGCCATTTAAAGAGTGGCATTGATGGACTCTGTAAGGAGTCCTATTCAGGGCTCTCTGGCTGGCAGCATGATGTCAGTGATGTGGGCGGCAAACCCCTGAATTTGCTTTGATGGTATTTGTGCTCTTTTTTTTCCATTTTTCACGAATGAGTGATTCATTTATTTGAAACAATGTGTTTGGAAAGCCTGCCCCGCTAAGGAATTGTCTACGCAGTGGGGGAGGCTTGGAACATTGTATGTCCTCATGGAAGTACCAACAGGGGTTGTGCCAGATCCTCAGTGCAAGAGGTAACAGGGATGCTTGTATCAAAGCCAAAGCTTCATGAATCAAAGGCACTGACTCTCAAGCACAAGTGCCAGCATTCGGGCAGATAACACAGTCAGTGCCAATTTAGGGTGAGAGAAATCCTGCAGATTCAAAGAAACGCGACATAATCAATTCTAAGTATCACATAGCCTTGAGAGTCTTCTTTTCATTTATAGATATTAAGGGAAGAAATTAGGGTAATGATGTGGGCTCATTTCCCAAACAAGAAAAAGCAGAAAAATTTTTGCACCATTTTCTACTGAAAACTGGTTTTACCTAATGTGGTTTGTTCTAAAACACAAGGGGATGGCGGGACGCAGCACTGGAAGAAGAAACTGTGGATATTGAATCACATGCTTTGCAAGTGGATCAAGCACAACACAAATGCTCATGTGGCAGGTGACCAGAAGCAGATTTTGGCCAGTATGAGGGCTATTGGATAATTCTGTACCATCTTCAGTAGTAAGAACCTGACACTCGACACTGACTAATAGGGTGATTCAAACTGCTTAGGTTAGGTTGACTAAGGCAAAATATTAGATGCAATGGAGAGAATAAGATACCCATGGAAAATCATCATCTATCCTATATGCAGAACGGAGCTGGAGGCAGCATTACAGTCACGTCTCAATGAAATTCCTGGATTTGGCTGAAAATTATGTGTTCAGGCAGGAAGAGAATGTAGAATCCCCTTCTGCTCAGAGGTGTGTAATCAAAAGTTTCTTATTCTCTTAAAAAGGTAGCTAAAAGACAATGTCACTGCGCAAGTTTTGCATAATGGTTTTGTGATTCTAAAGAGGAGTGTGAACGTAGCTTTGTAGCCTCAGACAAATACAAGGAGCTTAATAATTTAACTTTTTGATACATAACATAAGTCATGCATTGCAATAGCTGTTCTTTACCTTTCTGAAAGAACTGTCTTCCTCTCCCAACAACTCCTGCAGGCAGAAGTCCCATGGGAAAACTTATCGCCTGACTTCACATCACAACAAATATCTGGTTCAAATGATGGATTCCAAACTGTAGGACAGAGAACTTTGTGTTAGTGTCATCTAATACCATCATATATCTAATCAGTGTTTCCTTAACCCTTTTCATAACAGCAAACTGCATAGATTACTTATTCAAAAAGTGGAAGACCTGACTCTACCTTCTTCTGAAGTTTCAATCTATAACTCCTACATGATAGAAATTTTTGGATTGAACATCATCATGCCTTTCTTAAGAGCAAGACAATGGGCAAGTGTCTAAGTTCAAGAATAGTACTGCTTTATTTCTGTGTCCCAGATAGAGAAGGATGCATATGCACTTGACAGCACAAACATAGAGTACGATCCAAATCATTATTAAAATGGTCTGTAAGAGAAACCTGAAATTCAGTAAGTCAGCATGTTTAGATTCCATCTCTGCTTCACAGTTTGAAATTGGTGAGTATACAGAGACACTGTATTTAATGAACTCTCCAATCCTAGAGAGCAGAAAGCATCCTGTTCTCCTCCTCCCCTGCTTCTCTCTCCCAGAAACCATCATATGTAAGAAGATGCTGTTCACAACATCTGCTGTGCCCTAGTTTTCTAACTCAGTTTGTCTGTAGGGTTTCTTGGGCTCAGTGGTGCCCATTAAGAACAGAGAAAACATCATTCTCGTTAAACATTAAGAAGTAGCTCCCAATTTGTCCTGCAGTTACATACACACCATGTAGTGAGTAGAGACAAGGAAATGCTTTGAAATCAGACCCCTTTCTCTTTTTTTGGCTCTGGAACTTGGTATTCCACATGAACTGAGTAGATTTTTTTCTTCTGGTTTTGACAATAAATGCCATTACAGCTCTGAGAAACCTGCCTGGTTGAAAGTGTTGTCAAAATGGCACATACAGGAATTTATTTTCTGAGAACTGTTTTGGTAGGAATTTCCCAACTTCCCCTTTCAATTACTTATAGAGACCTTTTATATTCTCTAATATATGGAGCATTGGATTTTTTAGTGCAAATTTTAAAGGTGTTGAGTTACAGTAGGCATATACTTTCAAGAGGAAATGTCCCTTGAATCATTCTATTCTATAGGGTTTTTTCATAATTTTGATGCAAAACAAAAAATCAAATCTTTTTTAGAACAGAAATTCTGAAAAAGCTTACCAAAATTGTTGCTTCAATGACATTGAATTCATATAATATTAAATATTAAGTCTTGAACATTTAATGTTTGTTTTTACACAAAACAGTTTACTTTATACCTGTGATACTCCATTAATATTATCAAATCCAAATCAAAAGACTTTCTTATTTTAGAAAAATAATAAATAAATAAATAAATTCCAGCATTTCCAGATTCCTGACAAATTATTTGGTCTTTGTTGAACTGCATTTTCTGGTGGAAGGCAATGTAGCTCAAAAACTTTCAATCAGCTTTAGAATTATACATAAAGGAAAAGACAAGTGAGGCTGTGATTTTCAAAGCACTAGTGAAAATGAAAAGCATATGGATCCTATTGAAAGCTACTGCAATTTGGGTACCATGTCCCAGAGGATTCTTTGAAAACCCTGAAAGAGTGTCTCAAGCACAATATGCACTCACTGTCTATTACTTTTTAAAAATAAAAAGTGCTGGAGGCACATGTTTAGGAAAACTCGAAGCACTGTACACTGTCTTTAACTTCTAAGTAGCTGTAAGACAATATTTTCTTTTTTTAATCCTTATAGATAGTAGGAATTTCAATACTGTTACATGCTGTTCTTGGTAGTTTCGGGATTTCTGTTTTGCACTTGTATCTCAAAATAAAAATAAAATAATAAAAAAAAGATAACCAACCATCTGAATCATGTTTTAGGATTTTATTGGAACTCTAATGAAATACTTCGGAATTTTATTTGAAGTCCAGAAACTGATGTTAAGTCATCAAACGAGATTCCCTGCATTTATATAACATTACAATTCATTCTAAACTTCAGTTGTGTCTCCCTGCATACTAACTCCACAAATGCAAAACTTCCCACTGCACTTTTATTCACAGGCTTGTCAATCAGGTGCTCACCGTTCCCTTAAAGTTTAAGCCTTATTAACCTACACACTGGATTTGACTGATGATAGGCCACAACAAACAAAGAGCACCAACTCTCAGGTTCCAAATCCTGTCATCCTAGTTCAGAGGGTCCCTGAAAACCCCCTAGAAGAGATGAAAGGATCACTCAAATGTCTGATTATTCAAACACACAGGCAATGAGGGCACATTGTGGAAAAAAAAAAAAAGTTAGTGGAGTCCCCTGCTGATTGAGATATCTTCTGAAAAAATAACTTGGTGCTGATCTTTGTACACAGATAGTGTTGGTTTCTAGCCCAGGTCTTCATGGGTTACATCAAATGCACACTGGGAACACCATGTGCAAGGTCTGGATTGAACATATATTTGGCAAATATTGTTGAGTTGAATTCACCTCGTGCCAGTGTTGCCCAGCTACGATAGGAAGCCACAACGTTAGCTACTTCAGAGGAACTGAAAAATCACCACAATTCTGGCAAGAAACATTTTATTTCATTCATTTCATATGCAATTTCATGGTTTAGGGCTTCAGTATAGGCTTATACTTATGTCCTGCTTTGGTGTATTACAGAGATTATTTTATTATGACAATTCTGATCATTAATGGCCTGAGAATGTTGGTCAAATGTAATTCTTGCTGACTCAGCATCACTGTATTTATTACGATTTTCATAACTGTTAGTTAATATTACAGCATTGTTCAGATATCCCACTCGGGCATAGGACCCTATACAACAAAAAGCAATGGTCCATTAATGTTCTAAAGTACAAATCTAAATAATAAGTATGCATTGTAGAATGCAAAGCAGAAGAACTGAGAGGAAGAGAAACATAATGTTAATGAAGAATCCGAAAGGTTTTTTTTTATTGTTTATTTTTTGTTTGTTTGTTTAAAAAAATTTTTTACTTCAATATGAGATAAATCAAGGGAACAAGAAGCAAAAAAGGACCATCTACCAAGAAGACAGACTACAAAACAGAAGCTGACCTTAGATTTTCCCAAAAATATTTGCTCTTTTTTATTTCAGTTTTCTCCTAAATAAAGAACAATAATAACTGTGCAGGAGAAGGACTGTTGAGCCTGCATGAAACAGCGTTCAGCTTCTGACCGCAGTGGCTTATTCGCTTCCCACTGGGTTAACTACCAGTTAGTAAAATGTAAATGACACAATAAACAGAGCTCATGAGAGGATCAGATCATAAGTACAATTTTAAATAATACATTTTGAGAAGGGAGAAACAAGTGCAGGTTATAGCTGAATAATACAGAGAGCAAGTGGCAACAGGTCCTTTATTCTGTCTACCAAAGCAAAATTTTTTTTTCTGGGGGAAAAAATGCATAACAAACTGCTAGGTGAAATACTTTTGTCACTGAAAAACTGGTTTTCCATCCCAAAGTAGCAGATTCAAAATGCAGATGGCTTTACTGACATGTCTCAATACAATACATTAAAATAGTTATAAAGAAATCAGGGTAGTAAGAGTAAAACAAGGAGAAATATCCCATCAGGATGTGATTTTCTTGTAACAAGTTCAGAATCCCACTTATACAATATTGTCATCTTCCTAAATCATAGTGGTATAAACCAGATTATTTAAGAATATTCCACTTCATATTTTTAGTACAATGCTGTATCAATTCTCAAAGCTTTTAAAATGTGTATCTTGCACTTGTTTTCTGTTGTCTTTCAGTATGCTTGACCATTTCTTTAGAAAATAATAATACTAAGATTTTCATCTGTTTTCTGTGTCAGCTACATCTTAATACTTCTATCCTTTAAGACGATTCCTGCCCATTCAATAAGCATGTTAAATAAGGGGTAAATGTATGAATAAACTCGTTCTTATATGATTCAGGAGCTCACAGCAAAAAAGCAACGAAGCATATACAAGTAATACGCTGTTCCTCTGGGAATACAATACTTGTACCATAGCTTTGGCTTTATGTTGCAGTGTTGGACTGAGGCTGAGAGATGAATGTAAAAGATAAAGAAGCATTGTAAGGTCAGTGACTGAGCTCCTCTTTTTGTTAATCGGCTTCCCTTGTTATCCATCTAATGTACTGGAAGGTTAACCTTTTCACTACTGCTAGAAATTAACTATTTCTTTTTTATGAAATAGCCAGGGTGACAAATTAAACTTGTTGCTGCTTATACAGCTCTGCAACAGTAAATGAGACTAAAACTAAATAAATAAATAAAAATTCAGCACTCAGCAGCATTTTTCCCTCCAAAGAACATTCAAATGCAAATGGGTTTACATGAAAAGAGGTACCAGGCCTTCGTAGATAAAATATTTCATGGAGATAGAGCTTCCAAGGCCACGGAAGGAATGCCAATGTCACATATTAATTAAGAAAATATTTAAGATGGATTGACCTTGAATTTTCCAAGGGAATATATTCCTTTTAAAAAAAGCATTTTCTTTTAAACTAAAACTTTATATGAAGATTTTGCTCCAAATAACTGTTAAATGTTAGGTGCACAGAATATTGTATTGCAGTATGTTTTAAATGCAAACATAGTGAAATTTTCCAGGTTGAAATTATCACAAAAGTCAGAAAAAAAAAGTGGAATAGTTATAGATAAGTGAATCAAAACTCATGATGTATCCACAAGCTTTTAAAAGGTTTTTCCTTTCTTTTTGGATCAAGAGAAACTAGTACATTTGTTGAAGAAAATGCAAAAGTTAGTTTCTTCTAAGCTATATTTTATATCCAAGGTAAAAATTAAAAAAAAAAAAAATTGAATCAGGATGGAGAACTTAAAGGTGAGGGCATTTGTTTAGCAGTTGGAAGATTGAGGTTGAGTGCTTGGTTCTATTACAAGCTATTTTTGTGGCTTTTGCCCAGATAGTTTGTTCCATGTTCACCTGTCCTAAATTCAAGGAAGCAGTTAAATCTCTGTCTCAGACAGCACCAGTTGCCCCCTAGAAGCCTACACAAGCAATTAGTACTTCTGTTTTAGAGCACACAGAAAGGACTGGCCCAACGACTGCCTTAAGGTAATGTGGCAGATGGATACATACTCTTTAGGAAGTGCTGACCCAGGTGAAGAATTGGTCCTAAGTTACAGTTATGGACTTTGAAGAGGCTGACAAAAAATAAAAGTCTCCAGAAGGACCACATTCATTAGGTGTATCCCAGCTATTGCTAATTTACACAGGTAATACAAACAGCAAGTGATCTGCAGTGCAATTTCCTGCAGTAAGAAAAAGAAAGTGGTGTGTAAAGGACATATTTAACCCAAATGTTCACTGATCATCCCAGTGATTAGTGGGACTCTCTGGATATCTCCTACCACAAAGGATCAGTCTAGGGATTGTGGTGGGGGGAAAACAGTTTTCCCCCTGAAGCTATAAAATGGTAAATCCCCAGGGGGTAGTGATATTTGAGGTTTTGAGCCAATGAGCGTTTCTGCAAAATATAAACATATCACACTTAGACCGGAAAAGAAAGTAGTTGTGGTAGTTGTTGAAGAAGTAGTCATGTTGTAGAGCCACGAGGAGAGAGGGCAAGAGCCCCACTCTGGGGCCTCTGGCCCCCCCAGCCCTGGTTGGGGGCTGCAGAGACTTGGAACAGTGTTAAACTGGGCTAAGTACCTGTGGCTGAGAGGCTGGAAGTTTTTTCTCCACCGTGAGCAGCAGAAGCGGCGGCAAAAACAACACTGGCCGGAGAAAGTGGCATAGAGCCAAGAGATAAGAACTGAAGAAGCAGCAAACAAGTATGCAGTCGAGCAAGAGAGACACAGAGTTGTCTGAGAGACGAGAGCCAGCAGCAGAGAGAGAACTAAGCTCTACAGAGACAGAGTTCTGGGGTAAGAACAAAATCAAAAACCCCCAAACTCCTTGGAGACCCCTCCTAGAAGGGAGAGGTAAAGTGCAGTAGCACTGCAGAGAGGAGCTGAGAAGCTCAGGCATCCTGGAAGCTGGACCAGGACAGCCAAAGGAATGCAGAGGAGGGCCTTCGCCCCCCCTGCTGCTTTGAGTCAGAGCACAGGAGTTCTGCAAAGGGGAATTTGAATCCCCTGAAGATAGGGACCGTCACGAAGACCCCTGCGCTTCGTGGTATGATCGTAGTGAAGTGACCTTTGTCCTGGTGAACACAGCCTACGGAAGAGAAGACCCTTGCTTGGAGACGAAGGGCGGAGAGGGCTTGGATACCCCCTCATGTGTACTGGCAGAGATCCAGCTACAGCTGCTGCATGAGAAGAAGAGATGCCTGCTGCCTTGGAGACAGTGCTGCTCTGAGAGTAGAAAGGATCTTTTCCTTCTTCCCTCCTAGACTTTTATTTGGAGGGAGAAGAGATTTGATCCATTGTAAATACTTTTATGGCATGGTAGAGATAGTTAAGATTGTATATAATGTATTGTAGTATTTATTTTGTACAGTCATTGTAATATATAATCCCTTTCCCCCATTTTGAGTCTCGTGTGGTGTCTGGAAAACCCATCTCACACTGGGTTGAGATGTGGGAGGGGGTTTGGACTAGGGAATTGGATTTTGGGGCTCTCAAACCATGACAGGATAAATATCCTAAATTAATACTAACTCCGCAGGCACTGTAGTGATGGAAGGGAGGGATGGAAGTACCCTAATTCAAAGTCATCTGGAAGAAATATCTATATTTTGCCTTTCTCAAAATATATATAACAATGCAGAATATTAGGAAGAAGAACATAGGAAAACATTTAAAATATAGTGAAGCAGAGATGCAAGAGAAAAAAAGATAATTCAGACCACCAGTAATTATGTGGTATATTAAGCAAGTTCAGTTATAAAGTGAAGGAATTAATGTAATGGCATCAAACACCAAAGAACAAGAAAACCTTGGTGGTTGTTCCAGACAGAAAATTAAACTTGCAGTGTTCTAAAAATATGATCTTAACACACTCGGGTATAATATGAATTCTTAAATCCAAAACATATATTTTCTAGGAAAATCTCCATTGTGTATCATATTCTGTCTCAATGGTAAAAGAAGAAAGTTGAGAATTTTTACGAAAATTATAACAAACCACTGAACTTCAGTCATTCCATCGATTTGTCTTGTGTTCTCAGTCTGTGTACTTTCACCTTCTCTTTATCCTTCAGTTCTTACTATAATGTAAATAAACTGTTGGCTGAATCTCTGAAAAATTTTCATTCTTTAGGCCAGACTTGGTTTTAATCATTCTTCTTAGAATATTTTAAAATAGTGGTGAAAATAAATGAAATATTCTGTCCTTTAATCACAAGATTAATAATAGGCATTTGCATAGGCCTATTATTTTCGAAACACAATTAAGAGTGTAAAATATAAAAGAAAAACTAAGTATTCGTAAGTTTGGTATCAAGTCAGGATGAAGATTCTTAGGCAGAGAAAATGGGAAATAGCTTTGGAATAGTTTCCAAATGAGACAAAAGGGAAGGATAGTGAAAAATTGTAGGAAAGTGTTCAGAAGCTTCAGTTTAGGAGCTTAACATTTAATAAATGCTCTCACTCACGCCAGAGCTTCATAAATCTACTTTAACCCTTTGCACCTTTTGAGTGCACAAGTTATTAATGAAGAAATAGTTTTGTGGTCTTCACACAGTAAAAAAATTTGCACCAGTTTTGAACTTTTAATTTTGAGATTCCAAAGAGCAGCATTTCGGGTTTTCATTCTATCCTCAATATGTATTACAGGTGCTTGACATCTCTTAAGTACTGCGACTCATCATCTCAGTTTGGATCTCCAACAGTTTAGCCTTACTATTTTGACTTAATGTTGGCATTTATTATAATCATGGATAATTATGTATAATTATAATTAAGCCCTAATCCTCCTCAATTACACTGACATAAATTAGGCATAAGGAATAATTTAATCAAAATTAATGGATTTGCACCAGTGTAGAGCTGACACAAGGATAAATCCAGATCTTGTATCTTATTATGAAGTATAGTATTCCAAATACGCTGGAGTGAACCCATCTTATAGGTAACTATTGTTCAGTTACATGAAATGTTTGTTATTCATTGATTGTCATTACAAACAAAAAGGGAAAATGTATTAATTCAGAAAATAAATCAAATATTACAAAGGAAGCACTGAAATATGAAAGAATTTCAAATCTTGTGCATAAGAAAAAACATTTGTAAATCATAAGGATGTTTATAAAGATTACTTTTGTTAAAAAAAAATCAAAGGAAAATTCATTCCCTTGGGCATTTTAAATGTATGTGGTAGAAATACTCACATCCAGATGCTAACTTTTCTAACTGACCAAGAGTGGCCTTAGAGAGGGTAGTAGGGGAAATGATCCTTTACAAAACATGGGATACAAAGCTTATGTTGTTGAAAGGAGAAGCATGTAATCAGCTAAAGAATTCCTGAGAAAGACCAAGGGCAGCAGATACTGAAACCTTGAACTTCCTTACTTCAATGCATTTTTTGCATGCTTCCTGAAGAAAGGAACAACCAAGGGAATTTATTAACTTTTAACTTAATTAGGTAGATGCCAAAGAAATGTTCATTCCTGAAGCAGTCTATTTAGACATTGCAGCCTTCAGAAAATTGTAGCTCCTCTCTAAGATTTTGGTGGAGATTTTTTTTTTGGATGCTATGTGAACTTTTTTGTCTTCTAAATAGAACACAAGAGAAGTTTTAAAAGAGAATTTTAAGTGCCCAATTGCATGACAACATATCTAAGGCAACAGGCAGTGTGGTGTATATATGTGTGTAAGTTTAAATGAGACATTCCATGGAAATCTAAAATAGACCTTTACAAAACAATATAGCAGTCAGTTCCTGTGAAATCTGACAGATATCTCTCTCTTTCTCTCTCTAACTCTGTATCTACATATATATGCAAACATATTTTTTTTTCTAGCTTTGATTCGTATTCATTGCTCTCTGTGAGAGAATATATAACCTAACTTTCCCAAGCAACACTGTGTCAAACCTGTAATATAATTTAGAGTTATGTTTTCCCTTGGCTTACTTGTATAAAACTTACCTTTTATTTTTTTAAAAATTTAGTTGTCTCTTATTGTGAATTTTTTTATGAAAAGAGACATTATTTTAAACTTCTTTCTCATGTTATGCTCACAAAAAATTGCTAACACAAGTAACAGAGTTTAGATTCCCTGCTTCCCTCTAAGCTATGACTATTTCACATGATGTCTTCTGTGTCAATCAAAACAGATGAGGAGATGATGCTGTCCCTGGCAATGGAAACTCAGTGCTGGCATTCCAGTCTGACAGGAGCCATGAACTGTGTACAGGGCTAAAACAGAAAATAGGATTTTAAGAACCATTTTTACAGCAAAACCAAGTTATAGGTGCAAAACAATCACTGTATGCTAAACCATAATCAGAATTATTTTATTCACTGTGTTGATTTAGAGTATCAGAATTGCAAAGAAGGTTGAAACAAGTGACAGAAACTGCCTAATTCTCTAGCCTAATTCACCAGCTACTGGTGGTGAATTCATTGGACTACTTCCAAATAAATTAAAATATGTTTGAATTCAGAACAGTCTAATTACAGTAAAGCGGCCAGACTTCCTCAAAAACAGGGCCTAGAACTCCAAGACAAAATTTATAGAGAATAATTTCATTTTTAAAATGGATTTTTAAATCCATGCACAAGTATTCTCTGTTGCACCCCTTTTGAGGTATAAATATTACACAAAGAATGAGACATAAATGAAAGATATCACAGTACTGGGATAATAATAAAAATCCCACCTGTAGTAACTCCTATGTTATCAGAACTGCTGTTAAAGTGTGGGGGTTTTTTTGTCATTCACAATGGATGCTGCAGTCATGTCACCACTCTTGTATTTCTACAAGCAAACCCTACTGTTTGCTATCAGTGTTACAGCCTTTTTAATATTGTCATCAGCTGCATATTCAGTCCCTGAAGCAATAACATTAATCATCTTTATGGTTGTTCTTTTATTCATGTCTATTGATTACAGTACCACAGTATGAAACAGCAGGGAATGAAATGACAAAGGACTATTGGAAAAAGCAAAACTAACCAAACAAAACTAAGAAACCTTTGAAATGGAATAATTCTTTCAAAATGCTGTCTCTGAAGAATTTTGATGCACCAGGCAGGCAACTCAATCACTTGTCTAGGTGCCTCGGTAAACTTTTATACAAAATATATTTCAGTAAAATCAAGATTAATATAATTTTGGTGAAAATTCATATACATGAGGATTTTTTTTAATGATACAAAACAAATAGATGATAGTAATTGAAAGACTGAATGAGGTTAACTAGTGTAATTGAAAGATAGACTTCTGCTCCACTTTTTTTCAGTCACCAAACTGAATGGTGCCCAAATACTTCTTTGTTTTTTTTAAAAACTAATTACTTGGCATATCTGAAATAATTCAGTAGACTACCCATCTGACTAAAACCACATGGTTGTATATCACTTGAAAAGTTCCTGAGTTATTCTATAAAGATTGCCCTGACTCTGGACTTAGTTTCACAAAGGCAGAAGATGCCCAAGTGTTCACTTCTTTTGTTTAATGCCTTTTTTTTTTAAAGTTAGCACATTGTTTTAGTCTCGGGGAGGCCCTTTGCTCTATCTCCCTACTGTCCAGTTACAAGACAATTTTGAGGGCAAGACAGAAATTTTAATATTCTGATTTTCATAGAATCATGGAATCATAGAATCAGCTGGGTTGGAAGGGACCTCCGAGGTCATCAAGTCCAACCCTTGGTCCACTACTGCTGCGGTTGCTAGACCATGGCACTGAGTGCTACATCCATTCTCTTCTTTAAAATCTCCAGGGATGGAGAATCCACCACTTCCCTGGGCATTCTAACGTCTGATTACCCTCTCTGTAAAGAAATTCTTTCTAATATCTAACCTAAACCTCCCCTGGCACAACTTGAGACCATGCCCTCTAATCTTGCTTATAGTCGCCTGGGAAAAGAGACCAACCCCCACCTGGTTACAACGTCCTTTCAGGTAGTTGTAGAGAGTGACGAGCATTTTATCAGCATTACAACAGTAATAAGAAACTATACAACAGTTGTCAGAAATTATAACAACAACAATGACCAAAACAAACAAACAAACAAAACGAGGAAAGGTGTTACATTGCAAGGCTGAGTCTTGGGGCTTTGGTAAAATCTGGATTACCTTTGGGCTAGGAGAACTTCTACAGTAATCCTTGCTTAAGGTTGTGTCTGAGCAAATCTGAGTTTGTTAGCCACTTCACATGGGTTTCAAAAAACACTAGATTCACACCCTTAGAATTTACCTCAGGAAGCTCTCTTACAAGGTCATAGGAGTTTCTATAGAATAGATTTTGAGAAGGAGATACATGCACATACATAGAGTTTGCAGCTTATATCTCTTCTGAATAGTGAAAGAATGAAATCTACTTTGAAGTGTTGGAAGTCAAAACAGTTTCCTGCATGTGATTCATCCATCTCTGTTACATTACACAGAACTGGATAAAAACAAGTTTTCATTTTTTTCCAGATTGAAATGTGGGCGTCAGGGGGCTAAAAGAACAGTTTCTCTCTACCCCCCCCCCAAACATTTTTCCCTCTTCATTGGAAACATAATGCTGTCAGCTGTCCCTGCCATCTTCCAATTTCAAGTTCTTTCTCTCCATCTGTGTTCATACTTTTTTTAACTCTTAATCAGGTCCTGCTTTGTCTTTGTATAGGAATTCATCATCATATGGCACCAATTCAGACCTGTAACATGAATAAAGGTTGGTATTTATCATAACTGCTGTAAAGGAAGTGTCTTTAAAAGGAAAGGGAGCATGTAATTCCCTGCCATTCACTTTCTCCTCAACCTTTCACCTTTTAATCAGTAGCCATAACCCAAGAAGATCTCACAATGGAAAGTTAATTATGAGGTCATGAAGATGAAAGCATCTGACTTGCATTTTCTAAAGGTACTTTGCTTTTAAATTATCCCTGATTTACCTGCATGAAAGGAAAGGAAGTTCCCAAAGATTATTGCAAATGGACCAGACTTTCAGATGCCAGCATTTCTAAGTGAAAATGGAAATGCAACCCTGTCAAAATGCCCTTGGAATATTTCTTAGGAAGAAGTCTTCCATTTACCAATCTGATCTGACTTATAAATTGAACATATATTCATGGACACGAGTGGAACACTCAAGGGCAATACTTCATGGACACTCCACTGTTATAAGACTAGTGCATAACTACCAAGGTGTCTAGATGCTTTTCCCATGAAACTGAGTAAAACACAGAATTTAGATATTTGAGAATCTGGGGTGTACTGTGGAAAACTGCAGGGAGAAGTGTTTGTAGGACATTGTTCCATTCTATGCTGAAAATTCCAAACTTATTCTGTCTTAATAATTGTATATGTTGAAGGCAGCAGGAATAACTGCAGAAAAATATTCGTTTGTTTTATAGCGTCTAGTATTCAGGAAGGTAAGATGGAAAGTTTGATAGCTTAAATAGTAATAGCATGTATTTAAAATTGTCTCTTTTTACATTAGAACAAAAATATTCTATTCACATAGTGGTTAAGACTAAAACCCCAAAGACAATCAAACAGTTAAACAACATGTTAATTTCAGAGCTATCCGAACTGAATTACCAGACTATGGAATACATGGTTTGTCCATCTGACCTGAGCCCTTTCAACTTAGAATGTATCCTCTTTAAGACATGGGGATTGCCAGAGAGAAACAGTGGCTCCATCAGAAAAAAGGGAACATGAGCACCTTTGTCAACTGGCCTGTTAACCTAGAGAGAAGTTTCATAAACAGTACAGAGATACCAGTTTTCTGATGTTATTATTGGCTCCACTGTTTCTCTCCTAATACTCCTTTAAATTACGTGTACTTGGTTATTAATACTTCTTCAGTTGTTTTTGTTTCCTCTAAGGGATAAACAAAACATTTTCTTTGGACTTTTCATGACAGTTAATGGTAGAGGATGAATGGAAAAAAAGGTTGTGATTTGAGCTGGCAAAGGATTGATTACACATTGTTTCTACTGAAATAAATCTTAATTCCAAGAACTGAAATCAACAGTTATTAGGAATCTCAGCTCTTCCAGGATCATGTCCAGAGTGTCCACACTTGATAAAGTAGTAGTCTTTCAACAAGTTTTTTTGACATGAACAAGAAAATATTTTCTGCAAAAGAAAATTTTCCTTATAATGCTATAAACCACGAGGTCAGCTGCAGTATATAAAAGAAAAGAAATGCAAAGCTTAAACAAGAGTCTTATGTCTCTGGAATTTCCTTGAAATGCCTTGAAATCGTCATTTGATAGCACTACCTCATAATCCCTTTCTCTAAATGCAGATGCCAATTGCATGTCTGTGTTCAGAGAACTGTACCTAAAATGATATATGAGGATCACAGAAAATATGGATTAATAAAAAGATGAAGAGACAGCACAAAACCTATCCAAATCTAGGTGGTGTAATTTGTTGTAAAATGTTATTGTTTCATGAAGAAATGGAATGATGAAACTCCTTTTCCTTACAATGTTATCAGTTCAGCTGTGACAGGAAGCCCTCTGGATACTATTCTCACAGGCTTCTTGTTCACATTCTCAGATAAAGGGAGTTTCTGATAAGTTTTGAAGTTAGGTATGATTATTCAAACCAGAATTTGCATGAATGAGCAATAGTGAGTTTATAATCTATGCACCTGGTAATCCATGCCTGTATCCCCCCCAAACACAAACAAGCCTCTTAAGTTCACCATGGTACTTGGTTGTTTAGTAATTTAATAGGCTTAAGGTTTATTCCTTCAAGGTAATTGTGCAGATACCTTTAATAAAATACACTCAACATTGCCAGAAAACATTCTAGATAAATGAACACAAGAAATGTTAGATGCAACTTTATTATACTGTTAATCCTTGCTGGAAGGCTTCCTGGAGTGTTTGAGGGTAGTGTTAGTAGTGCTGATAAACTAATTTGCCATGGCTCTTAAGTTCATGTTATCTTTTCTTATCAGCCTAAGGCCAGGTCAGGAAAAAAAATTGGAAACATTTGCCAGAGACAGCAAAGTGGCTAATTCAAATGCCATTGCAGAGTGTCAACCCATCCATGTCTCCATAACGGTTAGTGTAATGGTCCATTTAATTCTTCAAAGCAATTGAATTTCCACCCATATCCTGATAAGGTGATATACCACAGTAATGTTGCCAGAATTTATCTTTTTTATAGGCAAGACAAGCTTTATATGCAATACAGTCTAATTTCTCCAATGCAGATTGAGCTAAGAGCAACAAAAGACTTGAGATTTTTGCTCTTATGTTTTCAGAGTCAAATAACATCTAAAATTGTGGGGATTGTTGACTTTACGAATTTCGTTCGGTTGGGTTTTTTAGTTGTCTCAGGATACCAAAGCTTAAAGTGATAAATACCTTGTGGAGTAAGACATAAAGAGCAACATGGCAAATCATCAGCTGTTCCTAAATCTTAGCATGTGTGCTCAACTCAGTGATAGGTGAGGCGGTAAGTTACTGTCACTACCTTCATCCTGTGGTGCTTGCTATACCTAGGACCTCTCAGATCTTCCACTGTTTGCACTGGTTTGCAAGATAAAGGATACTGAGCCTTCTGCTGTCTCCTACTGCTCCTTTCTACGCCACTTTGCAAACTCAACTCATGCTCGTACCATCCTCACAAAGTCATTCTATTGGCTGGTTGCAACTGCCTTGATTCTTCTACTCTGTTTTATCCAGGTTGGTTTCCACAAAAATCAAACAAACCTACCAGATTAGAAACTACCAAACAAAGAGTGAAACGAGACTTCTAGATGACATCCTTGGGTTTCCTGCCAATTTATGGTAACTGCACAGTCCCTCCATCCTGTTGGATTTGCATCTATTATGTGGCAGGATAACCTGCTTCCAAAAGGCTGTGATATTTATTTTATAATTACCTTAACTTATATATGTTCAAGTGCAGGACCAGGTGAATACAGTTTCCAAAATCTGATGACAATTTCCAAAAGGTTTAACATATCATATTGAGTGGAATTGATACAACTGCAATAATTGCAGACAGACCGCCAGAATGTAGTTTTCCTATGTGGAAAAAGAAAGGCTTTTTTTCTCTGTAAGACTTTTACCTCTTAAGCTTAAGTGAATGTTTTTGTGTAAATGACCTTCAGCTGAAATATGCTTAATAAATATTCACTCAATTTTATCTATCAGCAAAAAATTATAAGATTGTGTGCAATGACTTTGAAAATACTGAAATATATTATTTTACATAGGTTGTTACATATTTTTAAATTGTTATAATGTCTTATCTATTTCACACGAGTAATGCAATAGCATTCCATGAATATAAAAAAACATTCCCAGATGAAGATATACTAAGAGTAATGACTTATTTTGAAGAAAAAAAATTACATTGCACTCAAAAGTGGACAGTGCTGAAATTAAAAATAGAGTTACTTTCTAGTCAATATGTATGAAAGGTCTTTTAAAAATGTGTTAAAGGCCTGTACTTAACAGTTGAATTATTTTGGAACTCTGGTCAGAAAGGCATCCTTCACACCTAAGTGTTGGCTCAGCAGAACTTAGTTCAACCTGTGACTTATTGTTTTCAATAAAAGTGAGATGTCAGACCCAGATAACAACTTGAAAATGTACCAAAGTACCATCATGACTGAAGTGTGCTGTATATGCTTCTCCTGAGACAATAATGGACATTGATAGTTTAGGGAAAAAGATTTGCAAAAATGTTCAAGTTTTCACAAACAAGGTTTGATTACAGTGTTAATAGTCTGCTTTGCCATAATATTTTCCCCTTTTCATGAGGCTCTAGTATTAGTTAATGTTGGAAATAATATAAATCCAAAAGAAATATTTATCAAGACTGCTGAGAAACAGTGACCAAACTGAAGAAAACCAGAATTTTGTCTTTAAGTGGAGTGGGATTTTGTCAGTGATGTATTCATTTGCCCCACTTACTGCCTTGCTCCAACCTTCTGAAACTACTTTCTTTCTCCTCAGAAAAACATGGTTCGAAATGTTTGATTAAAAAGCAAAGGCAAAAACATATCTCAAAACCCCGCATGAGCACTTCTTAAACAGTTGGAACAGCATTCTTAAAAATGAAATTTCTCAAACATAGGAAGAGCAATGTCAGCAAGCTGGGAGAGATGGTCATGCATTTCTACTCAGCCCTGGAGAATCCACATCTGGAATGCTGTCTCTTGTTCTGGGCTCCTCAATACAAGAGGGACAGGGAATTCCTGGAACGAGTCCAGCAGAGGGCAACAAAAATGAGTAGGGGCTGAAGCACCTCATTTGTGAGGAAAGGTTGAGAGGACTGTCCCTGTTTAGCCTGGAGAGGAAAAGACTGAGAGGAACTTCATCAATGTCTATAAGTATTTGAAGGGAAGGTGTCCAGAGGATGGAGCCAGGCTCTTGACAGTGGTGCCCAGCAATAGGACAAGAGGTAAGGGGTAGAAACTGATGCACAGGAAGTGTCACCTGAATATGAGGAAGAACTTCTTTATAGTGTGAGTGACCGAGCCTGGAGCCAATTGCCCAGGGAGGCTGTGGAGTCTCCCTCGCTGGAGATATTCAGGAACCGTCTAGATGCAATCCTGTGTAAAGTGCTCTAGGATGACACTGCTTGGGCAGGGAGGTTGAACCAGATGACACACTGGTAGTCCTTTCCAAGCTTAACTATTCTGTGAAATTCTGCGAAATTCTGTGAAATTAATATTAGAAATCTGAATTATTTAAATGTGCGTGTGAATATATACATACATATCATTATAGAATAAGATATACATTTATAAAACAGAGAAGAGGAAGTTAGTTTTAAACCAATCTAACTTTGGATCTGCTTTCTTTACCATCATCCAAATTTTTGTATTAGAATTGATAAGCAAATAGCAATACATTAAATAAGAACAGGAAATTAAATAGAAGAAAATATCAATTTTAGGACCTATGAATGATTTTTATTTGTGTGCTTTAATCAAATGATATTTTCTTGTCTAGATGTCAAATTAGCAATTTTCTTTTCTAAAGATAATGCTCTGGTTTACAGTAGTCTCATCTTAAATACAGCATTCAGTAGAAGAGCTAGTCTGGAAGTAACCCCATAATTTTCTTATTTTTTGTGTGCAGCCAATGAAATATAAGACTAAATTTTGTGGAATCTCTCATGCCTTGTAGAAGGCACACTGAGAATTTTATGTAAAGAAACACTGCAGCGATTTTTTTTGACATAGATGTTACTTAATCCAATTGAAAGTATCATTAGCTTCCTTACTTCTCACATTGGAACCTTCATTTAGAAGCTACGCGGTACTTTTAAAACTAAGTTGCAAAAGCATAAGAATTTTACATTAGTACGTAAACTTGTTTTCAAGCTTCTTCATGTTCAAGTCTGCAAATTGCTAGACTGCAATATATGCAAATCCAGTCCCTCCTATCCTTCAGAAGGATAATCTAGTCCTGAATGCAAGACTCTTCTGCCCTTTGAAGGCCACATCCTATCCAAGCCTGTCTTTCGGGAAGGTTTTCTCTACTCCCTGAAAAGCCTTTGGCAGGAATCTCTTGATGAAGTAAGTCCTCAGGCTATGCGACACAGGAAGTCAGATGAGACGATCTTAACAGTCATGATGGTTTCAGTTTGAAAGCATGTTAGACCTAAGTCGTCTTAGAGAATGTTGGCTTTGAGACAGAAAATCAAAAACCTCACTGTCCTTGCCATCCATTCTCCTTAGCACTTAAGCTTATCTGACTTTCAGAGAACGTTTGATGCTTTGGGGGAAAAAGTTTCATCATTAGTTTATTTGTGATGTAAATACACTTTACAAATAGAGATATTAAGACCTTATTTTGGGGGTTCTCTCCCCAAAGTTAATGAGTGAAATGAATGCAAATCTTCTCAGAACTCAATAGGGAATAGCTCCTGCATTAAACAAATACTATGGATAAGAGGGAACAAGCGCTCTTAATGTGCTAAAACGACAGAAGAGCTAGAGACTTACCCACATTTTATTGTAGAGTCTCCATCAGGATTAGAGAACTTTGTTCCTTTAATTAATACAAGGCAAAACTTTTACTCCATGGCTTCTCATCCTCTTCTGTCCTTTTTTATTTCTTAACATTAGTTCTTTAACAAATCCCTCTTTTCAGGGACCAAAAGCTGATATGTTCTGGGGAAATGCCAGCAAGATGTTAGAGATTGGCACAACTAGCTACTGTCATTCTATCAAGACAATAGGATTTGAGCGAAAGGGGTAGAGTTCTCCATGCAGAATTTAGCTGCTTAATCCTCTCTTGTGGGCTGGCACAAAATCAACAAAAGAAAGAAACCAAATTACCCAGCTCTGCTTTGGCAGATTTAGCCACTGTCAGCAGGCCAGAAGTTAATTCCCTCATATTCTTGTTTGCCACCAACTACGGCAGGCCTTGCTGAGCCAGCTTTCCTGTGTAAATCTGTCAGCTGAAATGATGCACAGCATGAAGAAGGAGAGAAAGGACATGCAAAGAGTGTGGTCCTTTTGCCAAATCAAGTCACCAGAAGTCAGGGGCTGGCACTGGAACTGCCTCCTTGCCTTCAGCCTGAGTGATGTTTTTGACACAAGATGAGAAAGATTTATAGTTTCTTAAATTGCTATCACAGACACACAGACACAGACACAGACACACAGACACACACACCCCCTTCCTTGCCAATAAGTAGGGATAGCTGATACATTAAACTCTGTGCGTGGGAGCCTGTTTCCCTTCTGGCACTCAGCACAAGCTTCCAGCTGCTTAGCATCTTTCTGAGACTCAACAGTAGGGTATGATATGTTAATAATGAGGACTACATAGTCATCAAGGCCAGTAAAATTGCAGTGAGGGTAGGAAATGCATCATCAGTTTGCTCTGTCACAAATACTTACTGACTAGTCACAGCAGTATGGTGCCTTTTATTGTGTGCCCAACTAAGCTCTTGGGTGGATAACAGGACATAGGGGAATCAGGCTGTTGTTGTGTGTCATTCACTATTCTCCTCTTTCCTTAGAAACCAAGAAGCAGCGCTACTGTGGGAGGAGGTAAGTCAGGTGCAAAATATTTGCAGTAACTTGCAAATTGGCTCAAATCACACAGCTTTTGGGTTCTCATAGTGAACCCGAAAATGGGTATTGTTTCATGAAAATTTTTACTTAGGGATGTTTCTTTTAATGCAAAGACAATCTTGAGAGTGCAAGTGAGAAAATTAAGAAGAAAAATTCAGTCTTCTTAAGAGTGAAGTGAAGGAATATAAATATTTTTTAAAAGGTAATGGTTTTCACATGAAAATCACAAATGCCCAGGGATTACACGTTTTTAGTGCAAAAATGGACATTTCCTTTAAGTACTTAGTGAAACATGTTTAACGGAATGAGTAATCCAGCAAAAATGTAGACCTGTGTGTGAAATTCTAAGGCTAATTATGTGTTAACAGTTTTGGTTGCCTTTATTTTTGTAATGAAAGAAGTTTCTACTAATATTAGACCAGTAATGTAAGCAGTGTAATTTAGTGAGATCTCTTTAAGTTTGATAATTTCTGTTTCAGATTATGTAAGTACTAAATAATTGTGCACTACAATGAGGAAAATATTTTGTTTTGTTTTGGGGTTTTTTTGTTGAGACAAATCTTTAGACACTCATCACAAACACATTTATTGATTGCAATAATCAGATGAAATGAAAGGATAGATGAAGCATTTTTTTCTCCTAAAATCTGGATTCCTTTCTTGACATCAGCAAGCTACTTCTAGCTATAATTGCATCACTTTAAGTAGGTGCTAGACTTGGTAATTATGGCTACTGAACCTAAATATTAATGGGCAATTTCCTACTATTCCTGTATGCCAAATCTTGACACAATCAATGGACAAAACTTGCTGCAATTTCTAAATTAAATGGACAGAAAATCAGTACAAAACCAGCCTCTCATCTATTTTGTTGTTTCTAGCTCTAACCCAAGACAGATGTTCATGTTATTAAAAAACACTATGGAAATAGTGTTTAATGGAAAACTGCCCACACTCCCAAGCAGGTTAATCTGGATAAAACTCAGGATGCTACCTAAGAGAGACAAGTGCAAGATGACATACTTATGGGAAAATAATCAACTGCATAAATACAGGTCAGGGAATATTTAGTGGATGAGGTTCCAGTTCTGCAGAAAAGAATGCAATTTATTACTGGTTATGCCATAATACTTTATTTTTTTTAATAGCCTTTCAGCACCAAAACTGGATTTTGGAAGCAGTTTAAAAGAGAAAGTGGCCAGATCCAACTTTGGCCTCAGCTCTAAGTCTAAGCACTTAATTGAAACACCTGACCCAGGAATAAAATCACTGTGCATTTTCTCTGTAGCTAATGGAGAGAAATTGGCATTTCCAGAATAAAAAAGAATTTGATCAAACTGGAGATCTTCCCTAGATATCTCGATAAAGTGCTTAAATTCGCGTGGAATAGGTCCAAGTGTGTCTATGTGTGGTGGTTTGAAACTCCCAAGAATCTAATTTTAAGTTCAAGCCCCCCTCCCACAGTTTGCCCCTGTGAGAGGGTTTAGTGATGGTATGGACTTGATATCTTTTTCACCTCATGTGGAGAGTTTTCAGACAAAACACAACCGTTCGTTATTGGGGGAAGGGGAAAATATTTACAAAGATTTATTTAGACTGAATTTTAGAAATCCTGTGGCCTTGTTAGTTGCCTAAGTGATTTAGGTGCATTTTTGAACTGTGCTTCTGAACTCCCATGCTAGTATTCTGCCTAAACTCATTCAAGTCCCACACAGAAAGCACAGTAGGCATTTTAAAGACATTGGACATTTTTACCTCATGTGTATGACTCCAAAGAGGATTTCAGTCATGTAAGATCATAAACCAACACATGAATTAATATGTATAAGGTTGTAATTACACATTAGGAACATGGTTTTAGTGGTGGACTTGGCAGCTCTGGGTGAACAGTTGGACTTGATGATCTTAGAGCTCTTTTCCAACTTGCATGACTAATTCTATGATTTTAATGCTGCATGCTGCAGTGCTTTACTTGCTGAGATGTGCAGAGCTTGCACAGCCTTACCTATAGCACAGGTGGTACTTTTCTTCACTTGCATACAATATATAATGAAGGGGAGGTGCTTTCCTATGTGTGTTTTCTGCACTTTCCTACATGATGGAACAGCTCCAGAGCTAGCTCAAAGAAACAGTCAACACAAATCCAACCTACAGAAAAGATCATGATAGATCCTTGAGCTTTATATCAGTGAACATCCCTGTACAGTTCATTCGTTCATTCAGCTGGAATTTATACTTAACAAAGGCTTGGGGGAGGAGGGATGGGAGGGATATTGTTTGTGGAAACTTAGTCTGGACATTTTGTTGTAATTTTGATGTAGATTAAAAAATGCTTCAGAGAAACAAAACAAAGATGGTTCCCTATGTAGAGAAGCCTTTACTCTCATAGTCTAGTCAATAGGAATGCATGGGTGTAGCTGAGAGCAAATTTGGGCTCACATAGTTTGAAATCTATTTAAACTCTTAAAAAAATAAGTTTTTAAAAGGATTTCCTTCCTGTCAGCAAAAAGCCACAGACATCAGACGAACAGAGTCAACCACATGTGTGTTTCTTTTCATGCTTCCTAATCAGATGTAATGATTGCTCATACTGGATAGATAGTTTTTATTCAAGGGTGTGCATTCCTGAGTCTTAGGACCCTGCCAAGTGTAAAAGCAAACAGAACAAGCCACACATGAGGTGATATATGCCCTTAGGCTTTCCTGACTTCAGGACTGGAGGAATCTAGCAAAGTTCTTCTTCCATCCTAGCTGTTATAAAGCTCTCAAGAGAAACCACAGCTGGCCTATGTCCAGTAACCATCTCTTTATTGTGCTGGCAAGTTACTTTTCTGAGAGTCCAGAACAGCAGCATAAGGAAATGCACTTACAGGGGTTATAAATAGCTCTGTAGAAAGCTTAACAAAGGTATCATAGTGCATAACTTAATCCACCATGCATGATGCTGTTATTGACAGTGATTCTTCAGTCTGTTTCCCAGGAAAGCAGGGTAAAAATTAAAATGTACGTTAATAAACTGAAATGTTGAGGAATTATAAAAAATTATATAATTTTTCTATAAGCTCTTCACTAGAGCCCACTTTTTCTAGGTCTGTCTGTACTACAGATATCACAGTGTTTGCATGTGCAGCTGAGTTAATTCAGGTATTACCACCAGGTAGTAACAGCAATGTAAAACTGACTAGATATGAAGTACCTAAATTTTCATCCCATTTCTAAAGTAAATATTGTGAAGGAGCAAGATTCAGGATGGGAACAGTTCCAGGCATGGAGGAAGATATACAGCAATTGACAGGACTTTATTATACGGACTTTACAGTTTTTATGTGTTTATATACGCATTGTATGTTGCCCCTATATTAGTATTTCCCGGGAGTGCCCAGGCAGCTTCCCCGTTCCCTGCTGCCGCGCTTCCCTCTGCGATTGGCCGGAGAAGCTGCAGAGAGGAGACAGCCCCCATTCGCCCTTTCCTTCCCTGGCTCCTCCCACGTTCCTCCTCCTTTTGCCTGTGTCAACGTGCCCGTCTCAACAAAGCGTTCCATTTGCACCCCTACCTTGTTTCCGGAGCTATCCGTGCTGTGTCACGGCCCCATCCCCCTCAAACCGTGGCAAAATATTGCATCCTTATGAAGCTCTGTGTTATTACAGGCAGATTGGTGATCATAGTAGATCATTAAAACTTAAGTAAGTATATCCACATGATCTGCGTTATTATATACCTCATACATCTTCATATCCTAATTCTGTGCTGGTAGACAGCTTGTAGCTTTGGTTTCTTAAGAAATCTAAAGAAATAAATTCACTACTGGGTGGAAAGTCATGAGAGATAGGATTTATTTGCATTTTTTTTTTGCTCATCTGAGATCTTGAATATATAATTTCCGTTTGCCTTTCCTCTTCTCTGTCAGCTGCCTTTGAAGAGGGAAGGATGGTGCAGACAGCATACACAATACCTGTTAAAATTGGTCTTAATTTTTGTGACTTCAAACCACCTTTTCCAGTTTAAGTCTTACTTCTGACCAGGACTTTGCGCATTGTTTCCCTGCTGTGTACACCTCCCCCCCCCCCATAAAATAGCATAAAGAAATGATTTTCATTTAGGCCTGCCATTAGTCGTGACTTCTGCATCAGGAATCACAACTGTAATTCAAATGCTTTTCTTCAAAGTGCGAGGAAAGGCTTCCTATGATTAATACTATGTTACACTTTTTCTGCATGCTTTAGCTTTGAGTACCTTTTAGTTCCATTCAGTCCAAATGACTGTGAGTGGTGATGGGCAGACAAAACAACATCAGATGTCTGAAATAAAAAACCTGAGCTTGTGACATCACTAAAATTTTTCTTTGCTTCTGATTCTGAAGACAGTAGTTCTCAAACATCAAATCCATTCTCACTTTAGGAGGATATTAAAACTGTCTGTTCTAAACGTTTGACTCAGCAAAACTAGGTAAAGAAAAAAAAATGCTACAGTTGTAGCTGTGAGTATATGACTTGGAGAAGAAATAGCTAAAGAAGATCTAGATTAGCAACATGAGCTATTTTTAAACTAAAATTGACTTTTTTTTTTTTTTTTTTTAAACCTGAAGTTTAAGGTCAAAGAGTGTCAGCTTCAGTACAGCCACACTTCACTGAACTATAATATTCTCTTACCTTTGAGCAGTGGATCCTACTTTGCCTTCAGGTGTTGGTTGTCTTTATTAAGATCATTCGAAGTCACTGAAATACCAATACTTTAAGTAAGCACAATTAATATAATTCCCAAAATTATGCTGCTCGACACTGCACTGATTTCCTAAAGAGGAGACACTACAGATTTGTTCTGTCTAATACAGCCACACCATCCTACTAAACAAAATGTACCCAGGGATGTTCTCAGTTGTGAAGGCCAACTAGCACAGAGCAGTCTGTGTACACAGCAGTAAATTCCACTAGCAACCAAACTGCCCATTGGGAACAGTTTATGCCCATATTAAATCCCAGGAATTCTGGGGGAGAGTGCTAGCTGGCTGAGGTCAAAAATCAGGACAGAGACCTTTCTGACAATTTCCTAGTCTAGATCACTGAGTACCAGTACCACAGAACATGCTCAGCAGGTGTGCAGCTTCGGTGAGATTTTTTTATAGAGAGGAAATAGATGTTTTGAGTGCAATTCATCCTACATTTCCAACTACAGTCATGTAAAACAAGTCAAATGAATCAAGCTCTGATGGTGTTTATTTCTCACTGTCTGTAAAGTGAACCTAGAGAGACTTATAAGGTATAGATTATAGGAATCTAGAGGCATGAATCTCCCTCACATGATCAGAGCAACTAGTTACTGAGGATGCACAACCAGCAAACATTTTTACTTTTCCAGTATATGAGGTTACCAACTTGAATAGCAGCTTCTTTCTGGCACAAAATCCAGATTGACTCCTAATTTTCAGATATCAAAAGGCTTCTGTGTATATTAGGTTTTGCTTATTTACATGTGCAATACATGTTTTTCAGGAATCTGAAAGAAGTTGTTATTTTTGCAACTGTGGTACGAAATAATTAGACACACAGTAGTAAGAACTTGTATGATGACAAGTTCTGGAAGAAAAGTAGGAATGTAAGATCAGAAGAGCACTTTCATGATACTAAGACCCCAGTAAAGGCAAATCACACACACACTACAAAATCCCTTTCTAAATATTTATCTGTACGAGAAGATATTTGTTCCTGTGCTTTTATTGAATGATTAAGTCAAATAACTTTACTTCTCTGGTTCTTACAAAGTTGCTTCCAGCTTCCAGCCTAAATTTATACATGACTATTCTGTCTTTATTTGTTCTTGCGACAAGTTTGTCATTTATGTTAAATAGTCATTTTACTTCCCCGCTGCTAACCTCCATTACATCCTTGTGGAAAGATACCATATCTTCTCTCATGTCTTTGTTTCAGTGAGCAATGCCAATGAAAGATTTTGGGTCTACTACCTGTCTAGTCTACCTTCTGCGCCTGTTCCACTTTAAATTAGCCTTTCTTGAACACAGATTTTAAAAAATGTACAGTTAAATTTTCTCTAATTCCTTGTAAAATTATTTTAGTTTATTATTTATTTCAACTGGAAATAAGCCATCAAATGCATCTGTTCTCGTTTTTCTTTTCTACAAAGACATCACACTGAGTCTGGAGGTTGTCCTGGTGCTTATTCTGTTCTTTTATTTGAACATAATGAGATCTTTGACTTTTTCTCACATCTGAGGTGTGATTGTTTCCATCTTGTTTGCATTAGATGAGGGCCTTTTCCCCACATTCAACTTCTTCATGATTTTTAAGACTAAGGCAAAAAAATCATATTATTTTGAAGAATGTTTTATTATCTTCGATGACATTCTTATCCTGAGCAGAACAATTTTTGTTTCTTCTTTCTAAGGTACTTTTACAGCTGAACAACTGTTTCAGTAGTTGTGAGGTTTAACTGATCTTTTAAGTTGAATATCTTGCTTTTACTTATTTCTGGGTCATAAGGTTTGTTTGCTTATTTGTTAAATTTTTTTATTCTTTATTGTTTCTCTGCTTAATCCACACATTCCTTTGGAAGAGAGGGTTCATTTATCCATTGAATGGTAGGTTTTCCTTTGATGGTTATTTCTTTTGCTTGGGATGAAACATTAAGATCAGTTCTGACTGTTTAAGGATATCTGACCTCTTCTTCATATTACAGTCATTGAGTTATGAAATTTAGTAGTAAATTTTATAAGTTCTATGCTTTATTCCTGAGTGTTCTGTTCTAAAACTAAAAATGTTAGCTAGTTACTTAGTTTTGTTTATCTGGTCATGTAACTTAAATTGAGTAAGTTCATGATGACTTTACCTAGAGTTATTTTCTACACTATTGGACTACTACTAATGGAAAGATAATATAATTTTTTCAAGATTCCATTACACTTTGGCAAAATTCTGTCTTGGCTTTTTGTGATTACACTGTCATTAGTAGAATATGTGTTCTAACCTTTATCTGTGAAATAAAAAATCATAATGACTTACTTCTTACCAATATTTATACTGCTGACAGTAATAAATCTGTTCCCATTCAAATCCCACCTTGGGACCCTGCAGCATAACTGGTAATGAGAACCCTTCCTTGTGTCGAAGGAAAATCTGTCAAACCTGAGATATTTTGACATAAAGTCTTAAGGTTCAGTGAACAAGCATATTTCTATAAAACTTTTATTTCATCAGGATTTTTTCTCACCAGCTCCACACACATCCCCCAGATAGATGACTTAAACTTTAATCAAACACAGATCTTGCAGATGACAACCAGACAAACTACCAAGCAACTGAGAAACAAAGACTTGGTCCTCATTCTAAAGAACATATCTCTATCATGCTCATTCCAGTGCTTTCTGCTCTTTGCTCACTGGTCCCTTTAAATTGCCTGAAACATTTGATAAAGAGGGGAACTATGTGGATTCCAACTATAAAAAGCCAATGGCGGGCCCTTTTCTTATTTTGAGAGCTTCCACAGAAAGAAATCATATTAAAGGCCAGAAGACAATTTTACAATATAGGATTAGTGATAGTCAGACAGCAGCCTAACACATTCAAATTGTTCTGCTAAAGTGATCTAAAGTAGAAGGAGGTGTGTGTATGCATGGTGTATATACATAAACATACACATATGTACATACATAAATGAAAGCTAGAGAGTCATAACTTAAGAACTTGAATAAAGCAATGGGCTAATCATTATTTTTCCATCGGTACTTTTCCACCTCCCTAAGCCTGCAAGCTGTGACACAGCTTGATATGATACCTAATATAAGAAGCATAGAATCATAGAGAGGTCTGGGTTGGAAGGGACAGTTAGAGGACATACAGTCCAAACCCACCCTGCAATGAGCAGTGACATCTTCAACTAGATCAGGTTGTTCAGAGCCTCGACCAACCTGACTTCGAATTTTTCCTAGGATGGAGTATCTATCACCTCTCTGGGCAGACTGTACCAGTATTTGACCACCTTCATGGTAGAAAATTTCTTCATTGTAGAAATTGTGCAAATCGACCTTCTTTTAGTTTAAAGTCATTACTCCTTGTCTTATCACTACAGGCCTTGCTACAAAGTCTGTCCCCGGCATGACCTTACTGGCTAGCTCTGTAAATGAGATCAGGAGAAATCCCTGATCCCAAGACTCTATGGTGTTCATTGTGTGTCTATATTGATTAGAGCTAGCTCCTTCACATCCATAACACTTCTCCTGGTATCTCCACTGGATCATGCGATTCATGTGATCTTTCTTACACTAAGACACAATTATAAATTTTCAGTGTTTTCTAGGTCAAAATGTACAAAGTAATGGGAAAGGTGTGTAGCAGCTGCCAAAATTATATTTTCATGGCATGAAACTTAGGATATGTGTTGTACTGGGGCAACATATAAGTCATATAGGGGATAACTAAGATTGCTTTGAGATTGGAAAGCTTACTGAGAAAATACCTCCTAACTCTTCAATAAGGAAAGACCTGGTTCAGGTTCATACATATTGCCTTTAAATTTAAGAGACCTTCTTCATATTTTTGAAATGTTGTGCAGGCTTGGATCAGTCAACACCGGAGCAAGTTAACAGTCAAGGAGTGTCGAATTCCAAGAGTCCAAGACTTTAGGCTGTGCACTGATGTTGTTATTTATTAAAGTAGTATATTCCTGGGATCTCTGGTAGCTCCAATGCTTATACTTCTACTTCTCACTCCCTGTCATTAAAAATCTCACACCACTTCAAGAAGCAGACCTGTCCTATATCTTTAAAAAAATGTAAGACTCAGCCTAAACTATGTCGACAATCTAAAGAAATTGCTTCAGGACTGGAACAAGGGTGTCAATTTGGGCATGCTTTTGCTTAAACTGATGCGTCCAGACCTAGTTCCAAGCCAGTGATGACCTTGTGGAAGAGGTCTTTGTCTAAGCTGAGATAACAGACCACACTGACACTTTCACAATGATTATTTTTATACTTCTAAGTAGACAGTAACACATTTCTATTGAATTTGACTGACAACTGGTAAGCATTTCCTACAGCTGTATTCTACAGTTTCATGAGAAATAATGAAGATTGTGGCATTTTGGAGAGGTTCTTGATGACTGAAAGAAAGTAAATGTCCCTCTTATCTTCTAGAAAGACAAAAAGAACGTTCTTAGGACCAACAAGCAGATCAACTTTACCTCAGTCTATGGAAAGGTGATGGAGAAAATAATTCTAAAAATCATTTCTAAACATATGAAGGACTAGAATATGGCTAAAAGTAGTCATATATTTAAAAGGGGAGAATCTTGCTTCAGCAACCTAATAGCTTTCTGTGATGAGATGAATAGCTTGGTAAATGAGGAGAGAGCAGTGGATGTTTATTTTGACTTAAGAAGGCTTTTGATACTGTTTCCCATCATGTCCTCATTAACAAACTAATGAAGTATGGACCACAAAATTGGACAGCAAGGCCAACAAAGTATTGTATTCCTTAAGTATTTCCTTGACAAGAAGGAAATTATAGGTCAAGACCCTAAGCAATCTAATGTAACTTCAAGTCTGACCATTGCAGGCTGAAAGAATTCTAGAGGTCACTTCCAGCTGAAATTATTCTTGCCATTATTAACGTGCTATAATGTTAATATCATGCAAGAATATAACTTTCTCTCTCCAACATAGGCCAACACTGTGTGAAAAATTCTGTCAAATAATGATCATTTTGTGGTTTAAGAGTTAGAGAGCAAATCTTTGTCCACATCTGCTTCAGACGACAGAGCTTTGGCAAGACTGATAGAAGCTGCACTACAAGAAAACTATGGCCCCTGGTATTTGTATCATAAGATATTAGTGGAGTTCACAAGTACAACCATGATTATGATCTGAATTGCTCCCTTATTAAAGCCTGGGACATGCCAAATAGGTCTTACGCCTCTGCTATGTGTGTAGATCCTGGGCACAGTATGTAAACCTTCAAATTCCAGTTATGTCTACAATACCTTATTATCATTTATTCATTATGGAACCTCATGAATTTGGTGATGGAGAATATTTACTCTCCTTAATACTTTACTCCTTAATACCATTGCTCACGTTAGCACTTTATGTGTATTTTTAAGCAAATCCATGCCCTCCTGGGAGGGTATGTGCAGGTATGTTTAAGACGCTACATACATGCTCTATGGAAGGGGATCTCCTTCTGGTAAACCTCTGGTAACATCTCAAGTTTTGGCTAAGATTCCTTGCCCTGACTTTGAACAATTTTGAAAATGTAGTCCCAGTGGACAGTATCATAATTTTAGGAAAACAGATAATGATTTTTTCCACAAACAATAAAGGATTTCTCACCTTAGATGTGGCATCCACCTGAAATAAAATGTTTTCAGTATCTCCAGCTGTACTCTGAGTTGAGGGGTTTGATGGGAAACAGAACAAAAAAACAATTAAACTGGAAATGTGTCTGTATAGCTGTTTTTCTGACGTATGCTATATATATACACATAGAATCATATTTGCCTATAGCATTATATCTATATTTCTGTATCTAGTGATAATATCTGTCTTTTATGCTTGCCAGGCTAAATACCAGTCCTGGTAACAGTTACCAGTTCAGAACTCAGTCATCATGTTGTTTACGCACGTAATTCCCGTTGTTTTCCATAGGCATCACATAACGCAAAACAACAGGATAATTACGTTCCTGGATTGACTCCACTGATTGTAATGAAATTATCCCCAATTTACACTGGCATAACTCGGAGCAGAAGTTGACCTCACAGTCTCTATACAAGCTGTATCTTAACCCAGTAAAATTTGGTCAATCCTTTTCGAATATAAAAAATGCTTCTTATAATAAAAGTCATAAGACTTTAGAGCATGACCTTGAGCTTTAACAACTCAGAAGCTCCCAGAGTCCTTCCCCTCTTTAAAGAATGAGGATAAATTCTGACAGCTGAATAAATATAAAAGGTCTAGTGTCAGTCTGAGGAAACAGGTTTTCATTTTACCACAGATGACTTCAGTTCACAGGTTCTCGGTGAAAGGGAAATCAGCATCTACTTAACACAGGATTAGTTTTTGTCCAGAACAGCCTATGGACAGAGAAAAAATCTCTGCCCCACACTTACTACAGTACTAAATGGACAGCAACAGATCAGAAAACTTTTTCATACCAATGCAAAATGACAGATTCATCTTCTACACTTACTCTTTTTCTCTTCACTAGCTTCTCCCACACACTTACACATTGTTATACCTTCCCTTAGGCTACCAGGTTAGCTCAGCTCACTAGGCTGATATAAGGTCACAAGGCAGTTTCTGTGCCACTGAGTATCTGTTAGTGATTTCTATGTAAATATGACTCTTATTACATAGAAAGGTGGGGTTTTTTTTATTTGGTTGGGTTTTGGTGTTTTGTTGATTTTGTTTTGTTTTGGTGTTTTTAAATAGGGCTATAAATATAGAAATAATTCTACAACCAGTCTTTAGTCAGTGTTTATATATATTTCTGATATTATTTTTTCTATTTAAATCCACTGGTTTACATTATATTCAAGGAGTTGATATTTACTTTGAGCATAAAGACACAGTAGCTGACACTTTCTGCAAAAAACCTGTGTCCTTTATTCTTATGGATGCATCTGAGAGGGAAAGATGGATTTGAAACCGTAGTGCTGAAGGAGGCCCTTCGTTTTTTATACATATTTTAATTTACAGCAGGCATGTGCTACTATTCTTCTTTTCTTCTCCCTCTCTGTCTATTTTACCAAAGAAGAGTGAGACAAACTTCCAACTGGGGGTCTTAAAGCTCATTAGGACATTTGGTACAGGAATGTGTCACAGAAGAAGGCTTTTTAATTTTTCATTTTCTTCAGAACTTTTTGCTATCTGGCTTAGACACCACACTGTTCATGTCCTCCTGTGAGGTACCTGCTACGTGCCAGTGTTCTCTTAACTCTGTCCAGGATTTTTAAGAACTTTATTTACGCCTCTGGTTTCTACCCTAATTTGTGTTATCTAATGTTTAGGTTCTGAGGTGCTTTGTGTGGCAGTGTCTAAACCTGGGCAGAGCTGCTATTACAAAATAAGCATTAATGCTACAGTTCTACAGGCCTTCCTGTACAGTTTACAGCTTCTGTAGTCATATATTCAAACACGCATCCCGGAGCACGCAGCCAAAATTCTACCTAATGTAGACTGCAGTAAATAATTCAGAATAACTAATTTATTTCAGAAAAGAGCCATGATATGGCCATGAACAATATGAAACAGAGAGAGACAGAATTCACTGAATACATTATTTTCTACTGATTATTTGTTCAGCTCCAGCCAGCAAACATCATTCCTGATTTGCATTACGACAGAAAAATTAATATGAGTACAGTCACTCTTTCTTGTATCCTAAAGTCTTTAGACCATGAAAAATATCTAGGAATGTGTGTGTTCTTTCCCACAACAGATGCTAAATAACAGCTTGTAAGTAAAAAAAATGTTATCAAAGTCAGTGGTTCAAAAAACGCATGTGATTTTTTCCTTTGAACACATTTAATATATAACAGAAGATTAAAAATCATAAAGGAGGGTTAAGCTATATATCAATCACAACTCTGATTATGCAGCAAACAAAAGCTGGCAAATGTTGACTTGGTACAAAACATTTTGATCTAATAATATCTCTTTGCCTCCAAAACTTTAAAAGTATTATTTAAAGGCTAATGAAGGGCATAGGATTCCTTCCACTGAACTCAGATAGTCCAGAGCAGCTTCTCAATCACCAGCAATGGTATAGTAAAGTAGGACAGTTCAACTTTGCTATAAGTCAACCAGTGGGCTTCCCAGTAGATCCATATCCACACACAGCTGGAAAATAGCTGAAGGAAGGGTGCATGGATAATGTTAATGAGACAAACAAACAGAGTAATAGGAAAGAGTTAATTGTTTACACATGTTGAAATGCCTGTATTATATGTTCTGGATCCACATATGCGGCCACATCTGTGCCATAGGAAATAATCAGGTACCTTTTACTACCAGGCTCTGTGAATACCCAGAACCACTAAGACCTCCATGAAGTCTTTACTGATTTTTTTCCATTATTGCTCCTCACATTTCCAGTGATACAACTCTGTGTCTCTGTTACTTTAAATGGTCTGCTGGGGCCAGACCATTTATTTGCAAACTGATGTCAGATGGGTTTCAGATTCAGTAACATGTCCAGCAAACCAACATCTGTCCTTTAACATAGATGGCATTTTACATCTTCGTCTAATCCTTGCACTAGACTGAGCACAATAGCAAGAATTATGTTTCCCACAGGAAAAAACATATCCTAAGGAGAAAGGAAGTGTAAAATTTATTGTAAAACCAAGAAGAACATTCTGTCTTATGGAAATATTTTTAGGCAGGTTTTCTCAAAAATAAGCAAATAATCTACCTTTATTTTTGTTTGTCTTTCCCATAAGTTTTGAACATTCTGGAGAGTGTCAATCAATTGAGAAATAGACGTTTTACAAAGCTGTGTAAAACATCTGGAAAATAGGGTCCAAAAGAGACCTAGAAGTCCCTTTTAGTGCTGTGATGGCAGAAGAAACAGCAGTAGAAATTCATAATTCAGCATATTCCATATACCCAACCTAGAGAGTCCAGCCATTGAGAAATTTCAATCACAGCTTGTGTGCTGGTTTAAAGGTAAACCAGCAGGAGAAATAAACCCAACTCAAAAGAGACCACAAGTCAGAGTTACAATTTAATAACAATAATACAATAAATACAATTATACGGTCAAACAATTGGTTTTAACCCACAAAACCCAGGTGTATAACCCAGCACCCTGGGTAACAAACAGAATGGTGTTTGTTGGCCCCCACACTGAGCCCCATGTGGTCCTCGTGAGTCCAAAGTAAAAGGGGAGGAAAATCTGTTGTGAGAGTGCTGGTCACAGTCCAATCGAGGTTCTGGTTCTCCTCTGGATCTGATGAGTGGGCCCAGAAGTCCCAAGACCCCAAGATTATATACACTCAGGTTCGAGAGGGAAGGGTGGGGAAGTTCCACAATGGGTGATTGTGAGTCGTGAGATATTTTTGGAATCCTTGATGGCCCATTAGCAGACATGACCCCTCAGGCTGGGTGTGGAGGTGCTAATGGCTCCCCCGCCAAGGGAGTCATCACACCTGAGTCATTGGCGTGAGGATAGGAACATCCTCCTATCTCACAGGCTTCTTAACACCCAGCTTATAACCTGAGGGGTCAGGTGTGCTCTGAGCAACTGCTGCAAATGGTCTATTGTTAACAGTTCCTGGGAAATGACATAGAGGGTGTAGAATACACAGTTTGGGTTACACCCACACTGGTCCCCGCTGCTCCAACTAGGACAGCTTGCAACAAGCAATAAGATACAAACCCCATAGGAGATCATACTTCAGTAATCAAGAAGAGTAGGTAGTTTATGGAGCTATCTGTGTTTTATTGTTTGTTTGTAGTTTTTAATATAAATAAAAACTTGTTCACAGTCATGTGTAGAATAGATTATTTTATTTAAATTGTATTTAAGAAGTCCTAAGCTTTAATAGTTCATATGATGAGCTATAACCAGCATAGTATCTTGAATTTTGATCTTCTTTAATTTCTTTTTCTTTACTACTTGATGACCTCTTTCTTGTTGTTTTCCTAAAGTGCATATTTAATAAATTATTAATATTTCATCAAAGATTCACTGAAAATTTTGTAGTATGCTTAATTCATGTTATGGACTAAGTAGATTAAGTACTAGGTGATATGCTTACTAGAAATTATATTAAAATATTTAAATACATCTGGGGAACACAATAATAAAATAAATATATTGCTCCTTACAAACTCTTTACAAATACAGTGAATCTCAGTCACAAGGAAAAAATAAGGGTTTTGGTCTTTCTGCATGTCATTGGTATTTTTATCAGCTATGGTGCAGGACCTAACACAACAAAACACAGCAGTGCAGTTCAAGGCAAGAAGTCAGAATCAGTTGATGAAAATGGTTTCCACCTAAAATGTTGATAAATGGCTTATTAAAACAGACTTATACCATAAAACCCCAACCTTGCTATTCTATATCATTCAGAACTTCACTGTTGTTTAATATTTTAAGTATTAATCATCTTAAATTTTATGAGAAATTTCACCCTAAACAAGGATTACAGGATTTGGCTCCATTTTTTTTTAATGTTAATTTAAAACAAAACCAATCAATGTCTAATTGCTATAAAGGGAACCATATTTTCCATGCTGACAAAAATAGGATTGAAGCATATTTTGAAATTGTGAGTCTCCCAAGTTTTTGACAGGGAATTCAAATAAATTTCCATGGAATGTGCACAGACAGATTTAGGATCTGTTTTTTTTAAAGAATGTTTTATGTCATATAAATTACAAAGTGAACTAACATAATAGCCATGACATGTAATTCTGAATTACTACAAAATTCTTTCATAATCTTTAACAAATAGTTTCTCATAATTTCTAACCAAGCTGGAGGTATGTTTGAAAAGGGTTTGATTAAAATGAGCTAAAAGGCATCTCACCGCCACCCACTACTAGTTTCTTAGCTACTATTGTTTTTTTATGTGGGATTGCATTGTGTGAACCAGAAATCTGCAAGATGCTTAAAGTCACCACAGTGTCTTCCAGAGCACAATGGTATACCTACTGCAACAAGTAATTAATCTTGGGCTCAAGATTTCCTGATGGGAGCCTATTGACCCCAGCACAATAGATGAAAGTATTTTATCCTGTGTGTTCCCCTACTGACCCCTTGTCACCTTTTTTCATGCACTGTCTACCCTCATACCAAACCAAAGAATTCATCCTTCACCCCAAAGATATTTGGGGTCTGCTTGACCCTCTCTTGCTCTGTGGAAGAAGATTTCTAGATTTTGCTTAAGAAGATCACTCAGTAAGAAAAGTCTGGCAAAGTTTTACCATACAAGAATGAATGACCTCAGAAGTTAAGTGTGAGGGATGCTGTGCTTTACTTACACTCCTGATCTCATACAGTTTTTAATGGGAAGCTGCATACCATCTCTGCATCTGCTGGGAGAAAAGCTGAGGAACAACTGACCACACTTAGGACTAACTGTGCAAAGGGACATCAGTGCGATTGCTCACAAATCACCATCGTGGTCCTTCTGGGGCGGCTGCTGAAAGCTTGGGAAATGAACCTTTGAGATATCTGACACACTAAATAGTCGTAAGGGTGGATGGGAAAATGGCACATTGTATCACAGTCCATCCGTCTGTATGACCACCATGATCCAAGTCACCTCTAAACTAGCCTGGAGGGTGCTCCTGTAGGTAATTAACACATGGACAATTTTAACCCTGAGTTCATTCTTGAGGCTAATGTCCATAGTCAGGTTAAAAGAGATAGATCTAGGGTAGGTATCTGATGGAAACCTGATTTTTAGAGAATGTCTCTTCAGAGTTTTCTTGAGTTCAGGTCTCTTTGGGTGTCTCAGACTGTAGAGCCAGGAAGGGAGGTACCAAAACTTGTTCCTGAGCACTGATAAAATATTTTGTCTCCCAGAGACTTGTAGTTTGAGATGGTGGACTGCAGCTTACAGACCACATCCAGACAGTGCAAGGAATGTGTAACCACCACTGTTTTCAGCTCTTTGGACTGCAGTGCAAAAGCTAACATTGGCTTTTGCCAACTTAAAAATTTAAAGATCTGTTTCAGCCTCACTCCTGTAGCAGCAACTACCCTCTGCTGAGAAAGCTACGCTGTAAATCTTCAGGGTCCCCTGACACTCTCAGTGACACAGACCTCCAACTGTAACCCACAAGACACTTCAAAGGCCATCTTGGATAAATATGTGAAAACTGTCCTAAACTCTTACAGTAACTGTAGTCCTAGAGTGAAAGTCCCCTCCCCCATTCCCACCCATCAGGCTTCTGTCTACTGTAATTGCTTCATCTCCTTGCTTCTCTATGCCTGTCATTGGGAATACTTTCCAATGCAATGTATTCACTCCCCCACACAGGCTTGAAAGAGGGCGAAAAAGAAAACACTGACAAATGTTTCCCCTGCAGATAATCATGTTGTCATTAGAGCCTTTAAACTTCTCCAGTGTCTTCCATATTCAATCAATAAATTACGTTGGGCCCAAATCTTCACTAAATTAGAATAACTTTATTGTTATCAATGCTAATCCTTTCATTTAGTCCAGCTGCATATCTGGATTGTCTGGAGTCAGAGGAAGTTTGCTACTGAACTGAGTGAAATGGGAACTTAAAATCTGGATTTTTCCTCTCTCAAACAGTCCCCTACTATCTGCCATGTAAGACTAATACAAGCAGAAGGCAGAAAACACAGTTCTCTATAACGATGCAGCTCCGGCAGTCTGTCTGAAGAACATAAAGTGTTGCAGGCTGGTTTGAGGGTGACTTCAGCCCACTGTGAAAGGGCAGTGACCAGCAGGTGACCTGCAGTGTGAGGGGAGCGCAGGAGATGCTGTGACTTCAAGCACTGCCTAAGTCTGCTGAGAAAAGTAACCATTCTCTGCTTGTCCCTTCTCAGTTTGCAACATGGTGGGCAAGTGGGAAACTTGGTTGCATTCTGCTGTCATCTCTGGAAAAAGTTCAGGTGAGAGCAGATGCATGAATAAGTCCAAGGAGCTTTAGGAGGCATAAATGGTGTCACATGGCTGTGGAGGAAGTCGAGGCATGTGAATATGGAAAAAGGTAGATATACATGGACATGTATAAACAAGTTAAAACCTTCCTCTGGTGCCTTTTGGAAAATTTAAAGAATATGGAGTAGGGGTGCTGAGCACAGAGAAGCTGAGGGAGGTGTGGGCAGGAAGGAGTGTTGTGGAGAAATTACAGTTGGAAGGGGGAATATTTCCTAAACTTGTTCTTCTAAGGCCCTGTATGTTTCCGTATATGGATACCTGCATGTGTGTTCAGAAAAGATGTATGAACAATAAAGTTTTATATTTCACATGTATCTTTTTCAGACTTCAAAGGCAGTGCTATGAAGCACTGTGCCCTCCTTCTATAAATTTACCCAGTAATCTCTTTTAAATGGAATTTGGTCCTTCTTTGCTCTTTCTGTTCTTGGCTGAAAGGCCACCAGCTTTCCTGTCCTGCCAGTCAGCCTCTGTCTAGAGCAGACATTGATGGTGAGGACTTAGATATTTTCTTTGAGTAACTTGTGTATTTACACCATATTCATAGGGTATATTCACCCCAAGAAGTGTCAACAAGTGTCATCAGACATTTGCATTAATTATCATCAGGTAAAGTGTGGCCTCTGGAGGCAACTGTCTTAAGATACTGTGTTTCTGAAAAGCTCAAGCAATAATTGTGTGGCAGATAGTTGAAGTCCCTAACCCAGACCATGAGTTTTACAGGTGGAATTCTCTAAAGATGAGGTTATTCAGAGAGATAGCAGGGGCCAGTGGGTGGGTGGTCTTATATGTCCACTGGCATGATGCATTCAACCTACCAGCAAAACAAAGGAAACATAGGAGTTCTCCTAAGAGACAAATGCAGAGCATACAATGATTTTATAGACACAGTTGTTCCGTGGCATCTTTGGGTCACCTAAGAGGAATTTCATCCCTAGTACTCACACATCATCAATACCTAACACAAAAACTTTTTTTTTTTTTAACAACACTAAGTGATGCAGCCTTACTCACAAACGTAAAACAGAGGTAATTACTTCATGTTTATAACATTATCTACATACTATATTTTCCTGCCAATAGTTTTGTGCTGTTCTTCACCTTTCTTTTAATCAATGTCAAGTGAATAGTGACATGATAAATATTCAGTGAGGGTGGATAACAACCTTGTTATACCCAAGGTACCTGATTCTGTCTAAATCATCTCATTCTTTTATATTTTGTTTCATGGGCACCTTGTTTCTAATACGAATTGGACTGAATTGACTACTTGTCAAGATTTTGCATCACTGTATGAAAGAGTAATAGGCTATATTTATTCACTATTTTTCTCATTCAATTACGTATACCAGCTCTTCTGCTATGGAATAGAGATGATCTTTGTTTTCTAACAGTATCATAGAACTCTTTTAACAGGTCTTCTCTGGAGTCACTGTTCCTAAACAATAACATCTTTTCTTAGTGGAGTTTTACTTTAAGCCAAAAAATAGACTGTGTTCATGTGATATAGACATTTCCAATTTTTCATCTCTCAATTAATTAAACTTTTCCTTTCTCAGATATTTTACTCATCTCTAAAATGTTTCAGAAAAAAATGTTTCAGGCATAAATTAGTTTGTACTGCAGCAAGAGCTATTTTTATGTATGTTTGAGCAGAGAAAGAATATTTAAATTATTCAGCTGGATAATAAATACCATAAGAGCAGTTGGAAGACTATTGTTTGCAACATTCTTATTATAAAACATGTATATATCTCAGGCTCGTGGTGGTCATTCCAACAATTTAACCACCTAAACTCTTCCACACATACTTTAAAAAATGCTTTGGTTTACATGCAATGAAAGAAAACAAAGTTCTGGTGTAACTGATGTCCTTGTGAAGCACAGGAAGGAATGTTGAAGAGGATCTAAGACTCAGCCCCCTTCTCTATACAGTGGCATGCCCAGAGCAAGCTCCTCCAGAGCCGTTCTGCTGCCAGCTCGAGGCCACAAATACGTATGAGGCTCCTGCTACTGAAGGTAGGCAGTGAAGGATCATAACTCCTACTTTGTCAGTGCTCCCTTGGAAGTTTCCTTTGATTCTTTTGTCAACAAGAGCAGTCTCAATATCCTGCCTTCGTAGAGTACTTTTCTTCCATAGAATAGACTAGACTAGAGTGGACTAGAATAGAATAGAATATTTCAGTTGGAAGGGACCTAGAGTGATCATCTAGTCTAACTGCCCAATCACTTTAGGGTTCTCCAAAAGTTGAAGGATGTTAACAAGAGCATTGTCCAAATGCCTCTTAAACACAGACAGGCTTGAGACACCAGTCACTCTCTAGGAAGCCTGATCTAGTGTTTGACCACCCTCTTGGTAAAGAAATACTTCCTAATGTCCAGCCTACACCTTCCCTGGTGCAACTTTGAACCATTCCCACGTGTCCTCCCTCTCCATGTCCCCTCCTCAGAAAGCTGTAGAGAGCAATGGTGTTGCCTCTCAGCCTCCTTTTCTCCAGACTAGACAATCCCAAAATCCTTAGCCACTCCTCACAGGACAAATTAAGGAAAAGGACATGTAATATCTGATAATGGAGGCTACTCCCCTTGCTTTGGGAAGTACAGGTTTGTGGTCCTCAGTAATAGAAAGAATTTTAGGAAGAATGTTAGAACAAAAATAACTTTTCCTATGGAAAACAGCCAAGAATAATTTTAAGAGACAGGGAAATATAAGCTCATCATTAAAAATTTTGGCATGGATACATAGAGAAAAATAGAAGAAAACATGAGTGTTTTATTCAATTTCTCTCTTTATTTCTAGTATTTAACATTTCAGTAGTAGCTGAAAGTAAATCTACATGAATCAGGATTTGTATTATATTTTTTCTTTTATATTGAATGCAACTTTTCCTTACTTTTCAGAAAAAAACTTAATCTGATTCTGACCAAAACAAATGAGTTGTATGGTTATTCAAAATACTGTACTACTGAAGCTGATGTACCTCAATGACAGTGAGATCAGACAATAGAGGACATTTTTACAGATTTATAAAGGTTTCTGGCGTCGATATGATTTTATCTGTTCAGAGATATAACACTGTGGGAGGAGCTTTATGACCTGATCTTAAAAAAAATCCTTACAACATAAAACCAGATCAGATCTCACGCATTTTTCAAGCAAGCTTATATTCTTAAAATCCCTCAGGAAAAAAAAAAGGGCAAAACAAACAAACAAGACCTTATTCAATACAAATATAAAAAGCTGGAGTATTCTAATGTTCATCACCTCCCTAACTGATTTTTAATAATTATATTTTTTCCTGAGAAAAATGGTTTCTCAGTTCACACTAAAGTAAAAGATTAACAGTGACCATTTCCTGGTTTATAGATTTTGTGACTCCAAGTGACCGTCTGAAATTTAATTTTTTTCAAGAGATGAATTATCTTGATTTTGAGAGTTTTCCTGACTGAGATTCCACTGTTCATTGCTGTGAAGAAAGCAAATGGGTATCACTTTCTAGCCTTGAACAAGAGAGGATGAAAATGTTGGTTAATGAGTACCAAGCATATACTGCTCTCCTGGTTGCTTCTCCAAAGTAGACGGCAGGGTTTTGTGGATTCCTGAATTTATGTAGTTTGTGTTGCTATTGGTGTCTGCAAATAGTCTACACAAAGCTAGGTAAAATATCCATAGGAATTTCTGATATGGGAACTTTTCTATTCTTGCACTATGTTCACTGAGCAATCAATATTTTTTTACAATTCTGAAAAAGTTGACTGTGAAAATTTATCATAGAAATCCATAACTGGGAACCTGATATGTTTTGAATATTTATATCTGGTCATTTAAATATCATAGTATACTTAACTTTGTCATGTTAGACTTTAAACCTTTCTTTAATCAGAAGTCACATTAATTTAACTATTCAATTTTCAGTGTTACTGATTCAAGTAACCACAGTAGAGGAAGAGTGGCCAAGCCTGTATGGATAGTTGGTGTTTCTCAATCCCTGCTGCACTGGCGGAGCCTGATCAACTGTAATCAACTGCCTCTAGTATGTCTTTGCATTCCCTCTCTCTCTCTCTCTCTCTCTGTGTCTCCCTCTCTTTTACCTTTTCCACCTGTAATGTGTACTCTGGACAACAGTAGCTGTCTGTGAAGAGAGTATTTATAATGCATATCACTGCCCTACATCTATTTATTGGCATCTTCACACTTTAGTAACAATTCGTGGTAGGACAAGATCTAGGACAGGAGTCAGACAGGGTGAAGAACTGAGACCCTGGGAGAGTCGGGCACGGATATGAGATAGTTGCATCCAAGTTAATCTTGGTTGCCACAATGAAGGTGGAGTATAATGCAAAGATACCGACATGAGCAACATGTCACATGAGGCTCTTTAACTAGGATGTCACTTCATATTTAAAAGATGTTGATAAAATCTCTCAGTGCACTGCACCATATGGACTTAGTCGTTCCAAACTTCAAGAATATCTTTTTTACAATTTCATAGTGTATACTTAATTAGAGATGGAGAACACCTTAGAGACAAAGGCAGTAACAAGTTAAAGTTAACCCTATACTATCCTTGGATAACAATAATCAAGTTTTAGTCAAGTTTCAAGTTTTGGTTCTCATCAGACTGCACTTAATTTTTCCTCTCCCTACTGTAGTTACAGGATAATTGGAATTACCTTGGCTTTTGTCTTTCACCTTTGCTCAGAAGAAAAGTAAGTTTCTGCATTTATTCTGTCTTTTTTACTTTGGATAGTCAGAGGTATGTGAAATATTTGAGGTGATATATTATTGTGACTTTTTAAAATGTCATAAATCCAATTCTGTACTGGAAAAAAAATCCTTTACTAGAATGATTCATAACTATCGCTTGCTTTCAATTCACAATGCAATCCTTATCAGTCTGTAAGCTCAGATTCATCAAAAATTATGTTTCCAGACTTGTAAATTAGGAGCACCACATAGTATTATCCTTAAATTAACAATGATGGGACTGATTCAGATGAAAGGTGGATGATTATTCCTTGTCTCTGAGCCTCAACTGGATGTCTGAAATTCAACAAACTGAATCTGAATGCTCAATTCATCCATTTTGAGTCAACAATTTGAACTAGCACAACTCCTGCATTCTGTGTTAAATGAGGTCTTTAATATAATTGCCAAGGATAACAAGAGGAAAACTTTGTTAATAAGTTTTTCAGTATGAACTCTGGTTATATAGCCTTGAGAAGTTGCATGCAACTAACACTACAGGGCCACTTGACTGGCACTGTATTATGGGCTTCACTGATGTTGTTTATTTAGAAGTTCTATTTTCTCATCAAAAACTCTAAGGTTGCATTACACCTAAGATGAGAGTCTTTGATTTTTTCATGATCAGGCTACACTTTAGATATGAAAATGGATCTGTGACCCGTATCTTCTCCTCATTTTAATTATATAATTTCAATAATATAAAGTGTGAACAAGAGGCCTCTACATGTCTTTAGAAATCTCGGCATATATCTACCTGTCTTTAAAAGATGCAATCAGCCAGATAGTTTTTGTTAAGAATATTAACAATAATGTTAAGCAGCGATGATAACAACAATCATAATCAGTCACTAGTAGTAAGGGGATACACTTGATTTTTGTACCAAGGGGAGTGTGAGGGCAATTCAGTTATGTTTGCAAAGACTCTTGAATTAGTCCAGATAATATAATAGGAGCATTATTGTTTGACTGCCAACGTATTTTGTAATTGTTGATGATTTTTGAGATATAAAAGAAGAGAATACTAATCTGCTTAAACTAGAGTTAATCTTGCCAAAAAAGAGTAGTGTTTTAAATTAATTAATCTGTCTTTCATTAATATTGTATTAATTTAGGAACAAAATAATCCCGGAGTTCTTTTATTCAAGAATGCTAACTTCATAATGTAATGACAAAAAGGAGAATGAGAATAGAAATATGTTGCTCATCACTACCACTAGGAGAAATACCTTTTCACATTTCTCAGGATACTTCTCTCTTTGTGGATTTTCTCTCAAAGAAATCAGAGTACAGTTAACCTCTCACAGTCGATAACTGCACACTTGAATAAATCAAAATTAAGCCTAATTCATTTTTAACCCTACACTCAGCAACAGTAATGATTGAGTATTTGTGACAAAACTGCAGAAGGGAGTTCATACTTTAAGGGTCCAAACATTGCCTGTGTTGAAGAAAATGGAAAGCTGAGGTGACCTGATCTGCCTCTGCCCATTAGGGACTTTTTGATAGTCATTGTCTTCAAGAAAAATAATTGCTTCCCAAGAATGCTCAGCTAAATCATTTTATTAGTGTGAACTGGATTAAGGTTATAGGAAGGTCCCTCTTGCTTCTTACCCAATAATATCTGACCATGCATATCAAAGAGTGGAGGAGGCAAATTATTCATTATTTCACCAGCATAATGAAAGCATAAGGGAGGTTTAAAAGGACGCTATCTGCAGCAGGAAACTGTCAAAGAACGTGGGAACACAGCCCTCCTGCATTTTTGTTTCAGCTCCGTTGATCAGAAGATTGAAAGGCCTGCTCTACCTACAGGGGTCCTCTGTTCAGGCCCCACAGTGCAATTATAATCCGTCCTCACCTCCTTTAGAATGACAGCCCAAAAACAAAGCCCAGAGCTTTTGTACAGCTTAGCATTCCTAAGAAACACAAATCTTCATTTCTTTTTTTTATTTTTTTTAACTCTTAAGAATTAATTAACATTGCTCTTATATAATATCAAGGGATAAAACAGCTTAAAATTATCTAATACTTTTTAAGGGTCCAATTTTTTTTTACAGAAGGATCAATTGCTCACTGCTGCAAGGTAGAGCAGTTCTGCTTTTGTCTTCTTGCTACCTCCAGGAATAATACAGTCGGCAGTATTTTGCATGAGGCTCTTTAATTTCATTTTTTTCTGCCGTTATTCCTGTTGTTTACACATTTTAATGATAGAAATTTGCAAGTAGTTGGCTCCTTAGCGGCTCCTGCAGTTAATCTTCTTGTTAGATCTCTGCTTTTCAAAGGGTGTCTAAACAAAAACTATGCACCTCCACAACTAACATATATACTAGGTCACTGTAAAAACATCAAATGGTAGGAAATGTGATGGCCTAAGTATATTAGGAGATGCAGGAGCCATATGAAAAAGTAATATTTTTAATAGCTTCCAACAGCAGACTATTTTGGAGGCCAGTTTTAAAACAACAGCAGAAAACTACTAAACATATTAGCTGTTTAATGTTCCTTCAGCTGGCCCACCACATCATTGTGGTTATCTGAGGAATGCTGTAGATTGCATGGTTATAGCAGCTTGGAAAACTCTGTATTTAGCATAAAATGTTGAGGCTGCATTGCTTTACCCAGAACAAACCAGCACCAAGCAGGCTAAAGTTAACTGTCAGGTTACATTGTAGAATGAGCACAGAGAATGCGTTTGGCAAGCAAATCTCACATCATGTGTGTGACCTTTAAATGCATATATTTGCAGAAGGTTAGACAAGATTCCAGGCTGCTTGAAAGCTTTACTGGGTGAGATCAATACAGGATGCCACAGTATAGTCTAGCTATGCATGTGAAAGTCTGGTTTGGAAATGCAAAACCAGGTGGTAATAAAAACTATGGTAATGACATGAAGTTTTTTCACAATTCTCATCCTCTGATTTCTTATTTCTCATCCGGGACAACCTGCAATTACTTTTAGGCTTTTTGGGGGGATGGGGAGGGGTGTTATACCTTTAAAATGTGGTACAGCTACAACGAAAAATGATTTCCAAGAATACTAGTGCATTTACAGGTCAGATTATATCACAACTGTTCTGACACTTACTGGTGAGTTCACACTATTCTTGTATCACTTAACCTTTTGCTATTTACATTATTTTTCAATTGCTTTATGATTTTTTTAAATTAGTAAAGATATTTTAAATGTGTGCTAAATTTACTGGTTAGGGACCCTTTATAAGCATTTAGAAAGACTTCATTTTAGTGAAATCATGCTTAAAAAGAGAAATATTTTAGTATACCTTTCAATATTTATTTTTCCTGTTGGGAAGGTGCAAGGCAATGTAAGTGAGAATCGAGCTGCCCAACCATAAAGCTAGTTCTTTCTGGTTTGTTATAGGTTGACTTCCTTTGTTCAAAAGGGACAAAGGCACATTATTTTATTCTTTTTCACATACAGTTTATCTCTTTGCCCTTTAAGTGACACCAGTTGGATCGTTCATGTAAGATACCCAGGAGTCTGAGGACAGAAGGGAACCAAGCAGTGAATAGCCAGTGGGGACATATCAAAAGCCAAGTGCTCAGTTTGTCATTCATTACATATGCTATTACCTTTGGAAGTACTGTGGCACGGAAAATCACTTCTGGAGCAGTAGATGTATTCAGGGATTTGGTGGAACATCTGTCCCTGATATATTTCTGCACCAGAACCCGGGAAAAAAATCTGATGTGATTCTCTGAACTGGCTAGTGGAGTCCCACCAGCAAGGCATTTGTGGGGAAATGTTCAGAAATGAGGCTTTCTCCAAACCTATAGAAATCCTGCTTTTTAAGATGAGGCATTAGCTGTCTCTTGCTACATCATAGCAACAGTATTTAGCAAGTAGAGCTTTTTTGTTTTCTTTTACTTTAAGTAATTCTGCAAGTTTGTATGTCAGAATGGATGTAGTGCTTGACTGACCTGCAAATAACTGGTGCTAACATATCCTCTCTGGAATTCAGAACACCTTTTTGACAACCTCTGATAATGTGCAGGACAGATCAGACTCCAAAAACTAGGCATGCCTTGACAGTAAAAGAAGGCTTAAACGAGATCAATCTGTCTTGAGGAAGTGTATGACTCACTGAGCTCTGTCCGAGGAAATATGGAGTTCCACCTGCAAAACCAGAAGTTGTAGCTGAAGCTGGATTTTTTTATAATTTGGATATAATTCTGCAGAGCTTCAGGTCAGAGTTGGTTTAATGAGCTGTGGTAACTGCAAGTTTATTTCTAGAGTTGCTAATAAAATAATTGTGAAAGTTTCTGGCAATTTCCATTCCAGATATCTGTTCTACTACCTAACACCCATTAGCTACAAAAACCTACTTATTGATAGTGTTTATGAGGAAAAAAAGAGCATGTGGACACTATTTGTTCCTGTTAGACAACTGGAATTAATAATTATTTTTAATGGTTTCATTTTTGTTTTGGTTTGGTTTCATTCTTTAATAGGAAATAGAACTAATGAGCTTTTAAGAAATTCTGAAACACCTTAAGGAACTATGACAGATCTTTCAATTTGAGCAAATACACCACAGCCATAGCAAGCAGTCTTCAAGGTTTTAGCCCTAGTGTCATCAAAATATCACCTAAAGAAGAATGTATAGTCCTAAACGGTCAGCTTGAGTCAGTGTTTCCAGTTTCTTAATAATTTCTTTTATAGTGTTTTTCTACAAGGTTTCTCGAATCAAATGCTTACGTTTTCCAGGAAACACTCTTAAAATGAAAAAAAAAAGCACAGATATATGAAGTTATCTTACATTTTATTTCCCCATTTTGTACAGTGTGATCTCTCAAGTATAGTTTTTTCAGAATGGCTTTTCAGATACAAAACTTCTCACAGTTTTAACTTTAAAACAGAATGATAATGTCATCCTTTCCCTGTAAACTGAGGGATTCACAAGAACAAAGCAGTAGCATTGACCCCACAGCTGAAAGCCAGAAGAAACATCCATCCTTAATTCTCTAGAATTCTGAGCTTCCTAATGCAAGGAAATTGCCTTATGCTGCATTTGAATAGAAATACATCATTCATAGTTGGTGGACTATCAGTAAGAAGATAGGCATTTGGAGACTAAACAGGTCTTGAATTCTCTTTGTTCCCAACTGTTTCAGCTGTGAACTCATTCCTTTTTTTTTTCTCTTTTTCCCAGTTTACTGAGTTCATATTAGAAAGTTCCTTTGGTTTACGGTAGATTCCAGAAGCTGGATAAACCAAAAGGTGTTTGCACCGTTGCACCTCCATGCCACCAAAAGACCAGATTGTTTGTGTTTGTGTGTGTGTGTGTGTGTGTGTGTGTGTGTGTGTGTGTGTAAGCACCCAAGTTCTCAAAGGGAGAACTCGATTTCTAATAATATTTAGGTTCAGATCAATTCCTGCTCAGCTAAGTCAGCCAACTGTGGCCACACATCCCCCCAGGAATCCACAAGTCTAATGGCCTTTAGGCATCCAGAATCTCTTCTATCTCCCTAGTCTGAACTGTTCTTTGTATAGTAACAAAGACATATTCTTACTCTGATCTTTTTCACTGTCCCTAAAGATAAGAAAACTCAACACATAAATCTGGCAATTTACATCTTTCCTTTTTCTGACAGGATCTGAGCAAGAGGTCTGATATTGGAATTACCAGGAGAAGCCTCTTCAATTTTTTTTCAAACATGTCTTGCATTTGGGAAGTCTTACAGAAAGATTCAGAGATTCATGAAACTACCATAAACTGGTGCAAATTGTTATGGCTCAACCAAAGCTAGATATGGATAACATTCACTTTATGGATAACACTCACAAGAATACCTCCAATTAATGCAAATGTTAACTTCTTTCCTTCCATATAGGGTTGAGGTGAGAGGATTTCATCCATATTCTGAGTATTGTTTTTCACAACCTATTGGAAAGTAACTGACAATACAATTTTTTTTTCCTGTGCTTTGAAGCTTTGTCCTGAATGTAGATATTTACCCAAACTGAATGTCTTCAATAAGTATCATCTGTGTTCCTTTCTACCTGGGAAAACAATGATGTGAAATAATTTCTTTACCCATTTAAATATGAGTGAAAATTAGTTTTTGTTTTTCCATTAGTTAAAAGTTATTGATCTGGACATGTTCTCATCAAAAATCACTTTCAAGTGTGAATACCTTAATCAAAGAAGTGAGCCAGAGGGTAATTAAATTAAGTAGTGAATATATCTAAAAATACACAAAGGAAACAATAAAAATAATTTTGTAGGTTTTCAGTTTAATTTAGGAGTTGAAATTCAGCTTTTTAGGCAAACACTGTGTCAATTCACTTCCACACCAAATGTGCCAGGTATGTTGAGATAGTTTCTTGAAGGTCACTCTGAAGATCAAAATTTTCCATCAAACTTGCAAACTTTAGCAACCTTGACCAGCCATGACCAGAAGATGTATTCTGAATGCATGTGCCCTGTTATTTTGCAAAAAAAAAAAAAGAAAAAGAGCTACTAATTTGAAAGGGAAAAGCATCTTCTCACCAGGATTTGCCTTTCTTCAGATCTTCTGCAGAAGGTAAAGAGGCTTCTGAAATCCTGCTTGGGTTAGTTGGGTTGAATTAGAATTTCCTGATGGGTAGTGCCAGCAAAAACGTCAAAGAGTCAACTGGTTAATGTTGAAGGGAAGAAACTGCTTGTGCTGATGAGTAGTGTAAACATACTGCTATATACCTTCTCTATATTACATAGAGATTGTGCTGAAGGCAGTCATTCTAAGGCATACCAGTCAGTGAAGCTGCAAAATATTACTGCTTTGTGAGAACATCTTAAGCATTTCTGTTTAATTACTACAGTTACGGAGTTAGAATCAAGCAATTGCAGTCATGTGGATGCTTTTAGCACCTTTTACTACCTTTTTTAAAAATATTTTCACAAAAGTAATTTGTTGCTTAGAGAAATACATTTGCTTCTGCTTTAAATACATATTTTTAGATCAGACATGCTAGGACCTGCAGGGAACATCAACAGTTTTTATTAAGCTTTAGCAAGGCTCTTCCCTCTGGCAAGAGTTTCCACTGTCTGGTGGTGATTTTATGGACAGAGGAAATGACACATTTACTGTTTGCAGCCTGTCAAAAGGACAGTTGTAGTAACAGCATGGTGAAATTTAGGAGATGGGATGAAACAAAACTTCAGATTCAAAAAATTGCAATTTGATGTTAGTTTTTTAAGTGGAGCTCATTCAGCATGTTGAGAAAGAAAAGAGCTGATTCACTGTTTTTGTCCTTTTGAAGTTATGTTGATACTTTCCATGCAAAATTAACTTGAAAGGATACCTCCAAGATATCTGTTTGAAATCTTGCCCTGCCTTACTTTTCCCCACGTTAACTTGAGCAGATGTAAATTAAAATATCTTCTTTTTAGCATCAGATTTCTATTGCTATGCCAGCAGAAGTCAGTTTTCATGCCCATACTGATGGAAAGTGAAACTGGAGAAGAGTTGCAGCAACACAAATCAACGGATCTTCTAATTCCTTTGTAGAGGGGAAGAAAGACAGGGAAGATCTGTGGCCAGGGCCTGGGGAAGCACTGTAGGATGTCTTGTTTAGATCCATGAGGTTAAATCCCCAACTGTAACCTGTGTGAAAGGCATCACAAAGGTTACTGCACCCTCCCACTGCCACAGATATGTCATCTGTGCATACAGGAATGAATCAAATCCACTGTTTGAAAAATGCTTTTAATATTTTGGGTTTGGCTAGGGGTTTTTTGTTTGGTTGGTTTTTTCACATAAACCTTAAGAAAATATTTTCATTATCACCAGTTTCCCTGGAGACATTCTGTTTTGAAATGATAAAGAGGAGACTTCTAGTGCACGTGTTCTTGCCCTCACAGGCACTCTTTGGACTATCAGAAGTACTCTGTAAACTCTAGAGTAACATCCATAACAACACATGGCTTGTTATATCGTGCAGCTAATCAACCATAAAGTTATTTGAATATGTTCTATTTTAATTGGCAGTTGTCTTGCTATCTGTGCTTACAAATAGAAGTTGGAATAGTCATGTTAACTTCTGTCATGTTGCTCTGCAAATTAATTTACGCTATCTTAAAGGACATTGATTATTCAAAGTTGAAATAATTGTTTAGGTGTAATTATAATATCAGAACACAGATTTCTGGTTTTGATAGTGGAAGTAATAGAGGAAAAGGAGAAAAAGTAGGTGAAAGTGGAAAAAGAAGAAAACATTTTTAATTTTGGTTGGTTTACTCTTCAAGTACAATGACAAATACAACTTAAGATATTGTGTGACCTTATATCAGGTTCTGCTCTGAGAAAGAAGCTGGACTGGACCTCTTTAGGTCCCTTCCAATCTAAACTGTCCCACTTTTATAAATACCAAAACCAAAATAAAGGACAGAAAAATTCCAGTTCTTCAATATGATTCTGCTTTCTGCTTGTTAGCTATGACATATGATGGAATTTCTCATTTCATTATTGTTAACATAACTGCACTTCACATTTTGTTCATATTATACTTGGTACACTTAAACAAAATACAATGCAATTTAAAATTCTTGATCTGTGACATTCCTCTTCAAGATGTTTCTTACACTGGAGGAGAGGGTGAACTTCAGGAAAGACATATATGAAAACTGTCTGTCTGTCCTCTACAGACTTTGCTTTTCCTTTAATCAAAGAGAAACTTCATTCATTACAATTATGTAAGATAACCCATACCATCAAACTACAAAGGAAAATACTTGACATTTGATACATCTGATTAAAATTGTAAGAATTTTCTTGCACAATTAACCTCATTTTCTTACCCAATATTCAGGAGTGAATGCAAGAAAAATATAAATGTAGACACTGTGAGAGTCATTCTGTTTATCAGGTGCTCTTTACTTTTTACTACTTTGTCACCAGCTGTCATATTGCCTTGATGGTTTGATATAAAAACAGAGGCTTTAAAAAAAAGAGAGGATAGAAAGCAGCCATTACTCCTCCACATGCATTGTTGTAGTTTCAATGATTGCAACAGCGGTAATGGAATCAAGTCAGCCACCTCCTCAACTGAGTCTGCTGTCAAGAATAAAGATATACCTCATTACATTCTAATTAGGGAAAGAAATCTTGGGCTATCTGTGCAAAAAATGCTTTTTAGGGCATGGAAGTCAGATGCTTCTTGAGCTCTTCTTTGCCTTCAAGGAGAAGCCTGAGTGGGTCAGAGCACTCAGACACCAGACTGCTCGGAGCGAACACGTTGAGTCAGCCAACATTGTGATTTTGCCTCTGAAGCAGCAAGGGTAGGGGAGGGTGAACTTTAAACAGAGGTAGCAACCTGCGGAGTAGTAAAACACGGGATCATTGCATTCAGGTAACACATCAAATAAGAACCTTTACAGAAGAATCATCTGGATTTACAAGATAACATTTATATTTCTTTTAAATATTTAAATCAAGGTCCAAGATCAAGAGCTGGTATGTCACTGTGCCTTCAGCTCCTCCTAAGTATTTCAGAACTCCATAGCTCACTGCTCCTTTTCTGCAGTGCAGAGTGACGCTCTTGCTATGTAAACCTAAGGAGCTCCATTCCATTGGTAAAACTATTTATCCACATTACCTATCTCTATTGTGTCTCTAGATTACCTTCCATAAAATTTGATATTAAATCTTTTTCATTATATGGAGAATCACTTCCAGAGGAAAATCTCACAGTTTTTTCATGAAAAAAAGATGTTACATAAAAGTAATGGAACTAGCTATTTAAATTCTGGATAGTAATAACAATCAAAGTAAAGATATATATCTCCAAAATGAAAGGAAAGAATAATTTCTTATCCAGTAATGCCCATCTGGCAGAACTATTGTCTATCCAATTGCAATGCACCACAAATACACTGCATATCCACTAGAATTTTTGCATACACACTGTGAAATCAGAAATTCTTTCCAAGCTTGTCAAAAGGCTAAAAACTTCCTTCCAGTGATGCAACACCTAATGAAATCAGTCTCCAAACTGATGATTGCATGAGAAGTAAGCTTTGAGTCCTGAACACAGTCACTCTGTGGAACACTCAGCTGATCCCTCTCTTGTTGTGCAGACCCAGGTGACTGCAAGGCTGTTCCTATTAATAAGGTAGAGAAAAAGAGGCTGGATATGATAAACAGGACAAAACAGGATTTTACACTGGAGATCAGAGGCACATATAGCACTCTCTCAGTTCCAGACAGCCAAACACACATGCAGGGAAGCAGAAGAGGCAGTAATTGCCCTTGCATAGTCATGGACTGTTTCTGGTTTCTCAGCAGTTTTCTTGGAGAGTGATCACCAGTTCAGCACCTGTGGTCTATCCTTTAGAAGTCAGCAGAGTGAGTAGAAAGGAAGAACAGATAATGCAAGAAGAAAAGGAAACAAACGTAGGGAACATCTTATACAGAGAGCAGACTGGCAGGCTGCACACTAGAACCTCCATATCACACTATAACCTGGGCTCAAAAGCCACAGTTCAGTTCTCTCAGCTTTAGGTCCTCACATCTAGTCAACTATTAACGACACCAGCAGTCACTCCATATATACATTTGGCTCAGCCTTTGAACTAGTTACTTTTTGTTATTGTTGCTATGGGAAGACCCTTGTAAAAACAAAAGGCCAAAAAGGACCTTCTGATTTCCTAAGTGTATTCACAGCCACAGCTCATTTGTCCAGGTGCTAGCCTTTCCTTTATTTTTGATGCTTTCATGACATTTGACAGTGAACAGTTTAAAGAGTAGTTATGTGCCCACTACACCTTCTTCTGGCTAAACCTGTCAAACCAAGCTTCCAACACAACAAATTCTCTCATCTTATTATCTAAATAACACCTCACCACAAGGTCAGGTAATTCATACCTTTTAGGAAGAATCTTCCTTCTACTGTAGCCCTATCTGTGCTGTTCCAGCTGTTCTTGAGGTGAAGTCTCTGACTTCGTGATTAACAGCTTCATGAACTAGTGTGGTACTGGAGGAAGGTGATACTTCTGTCCTGTCCCTGACAAAATTTTATGTTTGCCTGGACTGAGAGGTAGCCAAGGAAACTGGATGATCTCAAGGTCTTTTTTTTTTTGCCCATTCAGCTCTTTCATCAAGCCCTGAAGAAAGCTTTTCAGCAAAGGGTCCCTAGCCCACAAGGACAGCAGGGGTTTCTGCACTAGATTAATACTTTGTAATATCCTAAGCTGCTGGAGCTTTTCCTGACACTTTAGGGAAGTGGATGAGGTAGACCAGCTTGTTTCTTTTGCCCTCTATTACCGTAATGATTGGATTTCACCAACAGGTAAAGAAGTCCTTCTTACTCCTTTCCCTGTGTCATGTGGATGTGGCAGCATCCCCAGAATACTCCTAACCTGCTGCTTCTCACCCTAACCTGAAGCATGTGTTTGTATCATATTAACAAATAAGTCATCACAGAGACCTTGTGCTCCAGCCTATTTTCCACCTTGGCTATGTCACAACTATTAACATGATTGTGGGACTACAGATTCCTCACACATGGGAAAATAGGTCAGTGATTTACAGAATAATATTAATAGTCATGAATCAAAATATGTACCTGTCTCTTGATACAATTAAATTGTTCCTGCTTGCTTCTGCACTGTCTTTTCCCTAACTCAGAATCAACCTGACTGTTGTGCACACATCTTAAGAATCCAACACGCCTTTTATTTCCACATCATTTTGCCTTCTAATTTGCTGTAAGATGTTCCAAAAGGTAACTATTTCTGATGACTGTGAAGAATTCAACACTCAACATATCTTCCTTTCCTCTAATGTGCAATAAAAATGCATTGATTTGAACCTTTTGCAAAATATAGGCTTGTTAAAAGGCACATTGTCTGCAAATCTGGTACGCTAATTTCCCATTTGTGATTGGTTCAACACGCAGATACCCTATGGTAAATAAAACCCAAGGTTTGCAGAAAAGAATTTCTGAGTAAGTTTATTAGGTTAAAAACTGTTTTGTTTTGGTGTACCACTGTTGTTGTTTTCTCTTGGTCCCACATGGAGAGCAAACATGGCCTGGAAGAGTGTTATGTCAAGTACCTCCCATCATGCATTGTCTCTGCTCAGTGAACTGGAGTCTAAAAAAAGTAATTCCTCATTTTCATCTTGACTAGGATTCCCCTTTTCTTTGCTGTGAAGCTGCACTAATCCTTCATTCAGCACAACCCACACCCTCTGGTTCCACTCGGAGTTCTCCCTTTCTAACATCATTGTATTCTTTATCTGGGCCTTCTTCTTCCAATAGTACTCCTTGAAAGCTCTTTCACAGACAAGAAAGGACCAGCTCCATAATGGCCAAGTTGGCCCTTTTCTTTTCTCTCTTTTTTTTAAGCTTCCGACTGAGCTTTGCTATTTAATCTTCTTGAGGCGTTCAAGATGTCACTTGCCTCTGATGACTATAGACAAAAGGGAAATCCATCCAACTTGAATGCAGTGTATACTTGAATACATAGGGTTGCTTTGAAGAGAGTTTCTTGAAGTCTCTGTGTTTCATTGGCTGTCCTGGTGGCCTTCATGCAGGTCTTTATGTGAAATCATATGCCCTTTCACAGATCACGTTTCTTGGAAAGTTACCTGAATTTATACACTCGTAAATGTTAGCAGGTGAGATATAAATCAAAAGAGATTGTTTCAATCGGTATTTTTAATGAGCTAATGAGAATTCCTTCCTCTTCAAAAGTATAGATGAACATTTGTTGTTTTGTGGATGCTTTGACTGCTTAGTTTGCACATATTTTACAGGTAGCAGTGTCGTATTTTCCCTTCTCACTGCTGCAAGCTGAAAAAACATGAAACATTAATACAAGGTATTTTAATAACTGTTAAGGACAGTATAGGTAAAATACATTTATTTATACTCATAAATGCTCTACATTACACATATTCTCTAAGGGACTCTGGTTTTCCTGAAGTGTTGAATGCCCCAAGACAAGTAACTCGTTAACTGCTGGTTACCTATGAATATTTATACAGACTGACAACCAGCTGATGGTGTGGAGGATGTGGATGAACAGGTATTTGTCCATATAGGTTATCATCAGTATAAATTACATAGTCCTTGTATAGATTCAGTTTTGCAAACTTATTTTTATGTCTCATCTATAGGTAAAATTCTAGGAAAACAACAAATTGGTAATGTTCATGTTAACGTGGATGGAAGTGCCGGTACTTTTACTAAATTGAAATATAGAATAGGAATTTCTTCATTAAAATATGAATCTACCAATTCCTAGCATTGGTCAGGAGAAGAAAACTCGCAGTCTTTGTAGAGATATATACAACTTTTCATTTCCCATATCAATCATGAGAACAAGTTGAAGTTCAGATAATGGCCAGTTCCATTTACCCTAATTGTGAAGGACTTAGCCTGACTGTTTGCATTACAGACTGTGGCCACTGGGTTCTCAGTAGGGGTTTTCGGCCTACTCCATCCCGTAACAAACCCATGTTCATGCGTCGATTCAGATCCATCACCCTGAGATAAACTGTGAATATTGCCCTTTGTCCCACGCTGCATTCTTTCATGCATTGTGTAGTGACTATTTAAGGATTTAAAGGCTCATTTGCACAATTCTTTTGTCAGCAGCCTGGGTGCAGAATGGAAAAGTGATGGCTTCTCTGTCTGGGTTATGCCCTGAAGCTCTTGTGAGAGGAATCTACATACATAAGTTTTTCTTACACATGCAGAATGTCAACACTAAAAAAAAAAAATGACCTGTCTGTTTCTATAGCTTAAAAGGTTATGGGTTAATATACGATGTGATTTGTTTTCCTCTTTTGTGGCATTTTAAAAAAATCAACAGTTGAAAACAAACAGTAAAGGAATACAGAAACACTGGGTATTTAAAAATTCAGCTGATTAGGTTTGCTGGAATTTGCAAAATAAATCTCCTTTGCTGAAGGAGATTGATAACATTAATAATTTAGATGCTTTCAATTGCTCAGGAAATGTATGAGAAGATAATATTTCAAAGGTCTATCTCATCTGCCTATTATACATGTCTGTTTTGTTAATGCATGTTTATTAAAACAAAAAAAAATCATTGAAATGACAGTTTTGCATATATGTGTATATATGTATAAATATTAAAAAGTATCTACATTTATTTATTTATTTATTTATTTTAGAAAACAATCTTGTTATTCTTTCCCTCAAAGTTGGTTCAAAGTTTACAGAAAAGGTTAAAATTTGGTAAAATCACCTCCTTGCACTCTAGATGAGAACTCAGAAGGCTGTGCTCACTCTATCTGAACAATTTGTCTGTCTTATTTATTATATCAATGATTTTTATTTGACAGAGATGGATGTGTCATTATATTAATTTACAGTAATTTCTCACAAATAACCATTGAGGATTTGAAATCATATAGCAAAGTAATGTCTCAACAAACTCAAGTTGCTTAGCTAGTATACCTGAACTGTGGAGGAATTGCATTGCCTTTTTCCATACAGCATTTTTCATTAAGATTTATGACTTACAGTGCTTAGGAATTAGCTGCACTTCTTTTTCAATGTTTTGAAAATGAATTGTTTTGTAATGTGTCTCATATCATTTAGTCTGAATGTGTGACACGTGACGCATGCAGTTGCTAAACACCTTGAAACATGCAAGATTGTGGCCTTCAAAATAAATCTAATTGATATTTTTAGACCATTAGAGCCTTAACAATGTGATTATAAAAATTAAATACTCCATAGGCTGTACTATTTATCTATTTATTTTCCACCTACAAGTTATTAACATTAGATTGAATACTGAATTCTGTCTCTACAAACACTATAAGTTTTTATCACCCAAATGTTCACTTTTCCCAGAGTTATTAAACCATTTTCTAGTCTAATGTGTGTGATCAAGGTCTCTAAAGCTACAATATTAATCAAATTTCTCCTCTAAGCTTCTCTTTGCTGGAGTCCAGGTACCATCTGGTAACAAATGATGGTAAGTGATATGTTCCAAATTATGTTGTTAATGGCAACAGTTGGCTTAATCAATCTACAGCTAAGGCTTATAACTAGTATAACCCTTGCTAAAGCTTCTGACTATCACGTTGACCATGTCTTTCCCCTGTCTCTTTGCCTACCTGCATGCTTTTTGTTCATGTTTCACCTTTTGTTGAAGACTGTGTGGCCCAAGAACAGCTGCCAGTTCTGCAGGATCCCTGGGCCTATGAAGCCTTGTCAAGGAAAACTGTGTAACTGCCTCGACAACCAGTTTTAAATCCATTTCCACCGAAAAAGCTGCCTGTTTGATCTTAATATATAGATTGGTTTTTTTTTCCTTTTGAAGCAGTAAAGACAAGAATTTAAAAGCTTTGAAAACTAAGAATTAATAATTTGTAAATATTTTATATGGAACATAGTAAAACTACATTTACAATACAGACTTTTTTTTTTCCTTCTATTTGCTAAGCTTGAAGTAGAATACTGAGAAATAAAAAATAGAGAAATCTTAAACTGGATACTTCTGATAGAATTGTGGATCCTTAGAAGTTATGTAGCTCATGATGTCTGTATATCTGAAGATTTGTCTGTCATCCTTAAGTATAATGTGAATCGTTGGTCTCCCCTCCAGGGAATTCCATGAACTTTTATGCTATGATACATGTCTTGTTTAAACATTTGTATTACTCTTCTTTTTTTATTACATTCCTTAGCCTGAAGATATGCAAAATCATGTGAACCCAAATGTAATGTGCTCTCTGTGACAGACTGATGTCACTGACATGAGATAGCCTTTGAACTCTGGCTCGTGGTCCTGGCTGTGAGAAATGGCTGTACCAGAGAGGATTCTAAATATTGCCACAATTTCAGAGTAACTGAGGCTGAGCTCTGTCTTGACCCCACCACTTCAGTTAAATGCAAATGACCATTTGAAAAATCTTTGTACCCAATATGTGTTGGTAGTACCTCCAACACATAAAAGATTCTGGTGTCCAGGACAGTGATAAACATTTATTCCTAATTGCAGCAATGCGTGAGAGTCCAGATGAAGGCCTGAACCAGATCACTGAGCACCAGGGTGTGTAGCTGGTTGTATTGTTTACCATCATAGGAGGAAAATAAAGCCCATAGTCCTCCTGAGTCATAGACGTGGAAAGAATTGTCTCTCCACATGTGCTCTGCCATTCTTTGACACCTTGACACAGATTCAAATCCAGAAATCTACGGGAATGGTGTGCAGGAAGTCTCAACAGTCCAGAAATTCAGGTTTGTAGGACCAGCTTGTTCCAGCGCACATAAAGTACCATTTCACTCGTTTCTCCAGTTTGGTAAAGGTCTTTGTCTGAAGTCACTGTCTGAAACAGTGAAAGAAAAAGTGGCTGACAAACAGAAAGGAGATGCAACAGTGTGCCAAAAAAGGAAGGGTTAGAAAGAATTTCAAGAAAGCATCCAGTGAACATGATCAAATATACAGGCAAATACATCTATTACCAGACCTTCCTGACAAATGTTTGCCTAAACCATTGAAAAAAATCTCTGACCAACAACATTTTTAGATTCTTTTCCTGACTAAGTTTGGAGTTTTATACCAGTAAAAGATCTGTATTTTGCACTTCTAATACTTGGTAATATCTGGGTTTTTTCCTATGTTCAGATATATAGGGAATATAGAATCATAGAACCATCAAGGTTGGAAGACACCTTCAAGATCATCCAGTCCAACCATCCACCCAGCACTACCACTGTAACCCCTAACCACTAAACCGTATCGCTCAGCATCAGATCCAGACACCTCTTGAACAACTCCAGGGATAAAATATACAGGAAAAAAACTCCAAGACTTTTTTTTTTATCTTTCATAATGTTGTATATGAGTTTTTGTGGATGCCTCATCTAGCTTTGGTTCAACATAATATAGCAGCAGATTTAAATTAGATTTTAGAAAGATGAGTGATATCTTTACACGTGAATGACATGGCAACATATCTCTAATATATGGTGTATATAAGCAGTTGTATGACAATCCAAATCAATTTAAACAGATTCAGACCAAGTAAGGTCATAATAATATATTTCAAAATGTTACTATTCATTATATTTATATTAATGATGATTATGATGAACAGCCTTTTTTTCATCTAGAGAGAGACTTTTGACTTTGTATCTAATTTTAACCTATAGTACTTAAGAGCATTTTCCTCAATCTTTTATGTCAACCTGAATATCAACCACAGTGATGACACTTTTCTATTACCTTGATTATTTGCTTGGCTCTTAAGATTCAAGATCATAAATTTTATTCAACTTACACTGGAATTATGCTTAATAGTCAAGTTCTTTGAAGACAAGAATATCCATATGGGAATGCAAGGTTTCTCTATCCAGATAGTTAGAATGGATTTTTTTACCAGAATTTGCTAACAGGAAGGATATCTTTTAATCTCAGTTCAGTTAACCAGAGATGAATCATGCACAACGCAATTGCAAATCAAACAGTTATGGTTATTTTTTTCACATGAGTGAAAACACAACTGCATTATTTCTCTTTGTTAAAAAACACCTGGTTTATACTGTCAGTCATTGTCTTATTGAACATTTAGATATTCAGCATACATATTAAACATTTCGGTTAAGAAGTTTATACAAGTTTTTTTTCATTTTGTTACCAGCTTTTTCTTAGAAAACAACATTTTTCTTCTAAGGAAGTAATTAACAGTTTTAAATTGAAAGACTCCTATTTTACATGCAATGCTAGAACTTTCGGCAATGCATTCTGCATTTATTATTGTGTCAAAAATTTCCTTTAGGAACAAGATAGACACAATCTGCCAGGTATTGCATCTTGAAGTCAATAGAATCTGCTGTCCCACAACAGAGAAAACAAAATTAGCCCACTGACTACTAAGAAAATGCCAACATCATGTGACACAAAGTGAATTCAGTTTTTTATAGGGATGGTTACTTTTCTTTCTAGATTGTGTGCAGACCTATCAGTCACCTGGAAATTTCAAGGGGGATTGGATGCAATGATTCAACTGTAAAATAGCAGCTGGTAACAGGAAATAGATTTGAAAGATGAACAAAATTTAAAAATCAAATACAAAAACTGAAGAATATACAAGCCACAGAACAAATAAAGCTACATACAGTCCAGCACCTAGAAAGATGCATTTGGGAAACACTGGTGAGAAACTGGTATCCTATATAAAGGAGTTTCTGCAGCCATAGAAGGGAGGTTCATATAGTCAGAGAAGAAGCTGTTTGTAGGTCTGGAGGGGATGTTTGCAGCAAAAGAAGGAATCTAGCTCAATATTCTAGTAATAAATCTGGAATTATATATACCACCATAGCAAGAATTGTCAAGGAATAACACTGACCCTCAAGGAACCCTGGTTCCTTTGCTCCATTTCCACTCTATTAAACTTGTTTCCAACTCATGTTCACCTGCCAATATTCAACTCATATTCAAACTGCCAATAATAAAGGGTGCCTAGACTCTGCTAGCTCCTGAACTGTGCTGGCTCCTGAACTGTGCCTGGCATAGGTCTGGGAGAGTGCTCACTGGCTGACCAAAGCAATGTCAAGGTCCATATTAACAATATTATGACACAGGTGATGAAGTTCCAGAGGCTTGGGTTTGGTACATTTATCTACACTAGTATGACGATAGCCTGAGAAACATCTTCAAGCTGCAAAACAGATCATCATCATCATGGCTGGGCTTCGCGAACGAAGATTTGGGAAAGGTCTCTACCCACGTTTGTCACAAGCACACTGGTGGCTAATAAGGCCAATACGAGACAGACATGTCCGGTTGCAAAAGGCACAGCAGAAAGACTCCTTAGGTGGTATATTCTGCAAGACACGATTCTTTCTGCCTTGTCTTTTCTCCTCGAGAGTGATCCTCCATGCATTCTCAAAGGCATCAGCAGCGTTGTAGATGGTGTGTCTCCAGACCTCCTGATTGGAGGCCAGAGTAGACCAGTTATGTTGATCAAAAAACAGATCATAGAATCATAGAATCAGCCGGAAAAGACCTCTGAGATCAAGTCCAACCCTTGATCCAATACTGCTGTGGTTACTAGACCATGGCACTGAGTGCCACATCCAGTCTCATCTTAAAAACCTCCAGGGACGGAGAATCCACCACTTCCCTGGGCAGCCCATTCCAATGTCTGATTACCCCCTCTGTAAAGAATTTCCTCCTAATATCTAACCTAAACCTTCCCTGGCAGAGCTTAAGACCATGCCCTCTTGGTCAGGTAGAGGAGAATGAAGACTCCAAATTCATTACAATGCTATCATATTGCTGATGGGAGCAGGGATCCAAGCAAAGAACTGACTAAATGTAACACAAAGAGAAGCAAAGACATCAAAATAAATGAAATATCATGAGGTTAACTTTCTGTTTTCCCCTGATTACCATAGGCAGTTCCTCACCAAACATGTCATTCTTTATGATCTCCAGTCAAAAGTGGCCTTCTTATTTTAGAGCAAGGGAATGTCCAGTATCCATGTGAATGGTGGCCATGCCATACCAGCTGGCCACTCTAGTGCACGTATGTGCCTGAGTTATTTTATTTTTCAGCAAACACATAGTCTAGGTGTCAGATTCAAGGCTGTGAATTCCCACAGCTATGAATTTTAGTGAATCCCTTTACAGTTCTTGCCCTAACTGTCTAACCCCATTGACTTTGATAGAAGTTATACACTTAGACATTTCCACAAAGGGCTCTTAGTAGAATTTTTATGATGTTTATATATAAACATATATGGTTTTAAGAACAAGGACTGTAAACTATAAATCTTTGGTCTGTAGCTGTGGTTTAATTTGTCTTCAAAACTACAGTGTTGGTGACACTGTAGAAATTATGTCAGGATAAAACAGAGAATTACAGTTATTATCCATGTCGGTTTACTTCATTGATCTTATACAGCAATGCCTTTAGTGTAAAAGAATTTACCTAGAGGCATTAGTATTCATAAATATGTATTTTGAGGGCATTATATAAGTTATTTTATTTTTTCATGTTATCGCTTCCTCTTTGCCCTTTCAAATTTTATTTTATTTTTATTCTCACTTTGGGACTTTGAATTGATAATATAACAACATTTGCATTTAATAATTTGCATAATATAATTATAATAAACTTTAAAATAAATGAAAGCTTGCAGATTACAAAACTGCAGAGCTCAGCAATACTTAAGTACACACAGAGAAGAATGATGCTGATAAGGCAGTCTGCCTTGCTAATAAGTGTAGTAAAATCTGGTTCCGTAAGCCACAAAACAAAGCTAATTAAGACAGAAGAATTCAAACACAAATTGAAAGTGATCTTTTTTTTTCCCCCCTCAGCTGTAGAGTTTTTCTATAAAAGTGGCATATATAATACAGTGTATCTTGGATTTATTCCAAGAAGAATTGTGAGCCAGTGCAGAAGGCCACGCTGGGATTAACAAATGCATAAAAGAATTTGCACCAGGAGTACAGCTGGAAATAAACAATGTAAGATGACCTAACAATTTATGTTTACAGGAGGAAGAGAAATATACTCAGATTTGAAATGGAAGGTGCCTGACTCTGTTCTGCTTGAAGCTGCAAGAATTTGAGGGGCAACTGAAGAAATTATTTTTCATCCTCAGTGTAAAAGACTGCTGTGAGCATGATCAAGTTCTGCAGCCCTGATTTCAAATTTTAAACTTACCTATGATAGGAAGAGTATTTCTTACCCAGAGAAATGCTATTTTAAGGCTTTGTCTTTCCTTGTTGCCTCAGTCTTCACATTTATTATGCTTCTATACTTATTATGCTGTTGACACCCAAACTCCTGTTCAATCCTCTGTTACATTTCGCCTGATTTTTCCTGAGCCACTCTGTAGTTCTTTCCTTCCTACACCTTGCCATGTGCCTTCTCTCTGTTCCCAGATCCCATATTTTTTAGGAACATTCTTCCCATTAAGTCTTTTCCTAGACAGTCCCTTTGTTCCTTCCTGGCCATCCTTACTGCTACTTGTCCACTTCTGATCCTTATTCGCTGTCAGCTCTGCCCCTTCATAAACACCTGCCTTCTACCATGGCATCTTCCTGTAGTCCAGGAAAGACTAGTATTTTCCTAGGAAAGTCTCAGAATTAGTAAGCCTAACTTGTCCTGGCAACACTGCAAAACAATAAATCCTCTTCCCAAAGTAACAACCATCTGCAAACCTCCACAAGGTAGAGGAAAACCAAACCCATCTTCCTTTCAGGAAAGAAATACGTGAATAAAATTCAGCATTTGGACCCAATTTGTTGGCTTTCGATCATCCCTCTGTTAATTTATGTGGATGTAGCCAGAAAGTTTGAAGAATGAACGCCTTGGGCAATTTCAGTGGAGATTACTGTAAATCTTCAGTGCTACAGTTGTTCTGGGGACAGATAGAACTTGTGGCTAGCTTGGCATCACTTTGCATTACCACAGAAATGAATTTAAAAATTAATAAAAGGAGTCAGCACAGCCACAGATAATTGACTATGGTACAAAGCAGGATAAATAATTCTTGAGAAGAGGGCATTCGTTGGGCAGGGTGCTCCTAAGACACAACAGTTTTTCAACCTTAATTCTGTAGCTTGCTAAATGAGTTAGCAAAGACACAAAGTGACCCGAACTTTAGGCACACTTGCCTTCCATTCTGAAACAGTAGTGTTTCCTCTTGCACCACAGATTTACAGGGGAAAGGACGATGGGACTTTTAGCCACTGTTTCAAACTGTACAATAGAGAAAGCACATGTGGAGACCTTCATTCATCTGTACCACTGAAGCATAACTCAGAGTAATAAGAAATTAAGAATCAAGGTTTGACTTCTCATGCTTATTCCATGGTTGTATAGCTGAAGCATTCAATATCATCAACTTTTGTCAATGTAAAATCAGCTATTTCAAAATCTGCAATATATATGTTTATCCCATTCCTGATCCTTTAATCACAGAGGCCAACTATTTATGACAGTGATGTCAACAAATTAATTGTGGGGAAAACAAAGTTCTCCATAGTCATCTTGACCCCTAAACCTACTCCTCTCAAAGATATTCCTTTATTCATTTTCCCCAAAAGTTACTGTGAGAGTCCTAATATGCAATATAAATTCTTTCAATGGTAGTTGTTAGGTGAACTATAGATGGCATGACAAAAGGGTAGTCTTGGAAGTAAGTGAAGTGAATGTCTGAAGTTATATTCCACTTATTTGATGTTTTGTCTAGCCAAATACCACTATTATGAGTTTTCAAAAAGGAAACTCAAGAGAAAGATGAATATTACTGGCAGGGATTTTGTTTTTAATTAAAGATATACTCTCAGATATAGCTGAAAAATATGTGCCATCAATGAGTGCCTATTTGCTTCTCCTGTCTTACTATTTGCAAGTTTAAAAGGAAAATTACTGCAGGTTTTCTAACAGCATATATAGAGTCTTGCCTCTTCTCAATAATTCACATGGAACGCACAGTTCAAACAACAAAGAAGAGCTGTCTGAAATATTTTGTCATAAAATGTTACTGCTGTTTGAAAGATATTTTTAAACTCCTGTCCTCTCCAAAGACCTTATGGGGATTTTTTCTGACTTTCACAACATATTATTTCAAGTCACCTTTTGAAAACAGAAAAGCCACATGTTCTTGGAAATACACAGTCTAGCAAAAGAATGCTGGACTGCATTCATAAATAGTATGTAGGACAGGAGTAACCCCAGGGGCCAGTTTGCAGTGAGCATGTGCTGCCCTGGAAGCAGACAAGCAGTAGCAGCGCTGCAGCTGAACAGAGGTCTTGTCAGAGCCACAGAGTAAATCCCCAGAGTAGTCTGACTGTGGCTGACTTGAATTTGTTGATTTACATTCTCTGAGACAATGTGTGGTTTCTTCTAATAATTACATGACCAGTTCTCTTAACTATTCATCATCTTTAGCATATGCCATTATGAGCCATTTCTAAACGAGTCTTAAACATAAACATAATACTTTATTTTCCTCTTCCTTATGTGATCCAAAAATAGAGACTTGAAAGCACCCGCAACTTCCCTTGCTTTAAAGGCAATTTCTTTCCAAATTGATTAAATTACTTCCATGAATAAAGGCCCAAGATTAAAAAAAAGTTTAAAAAACCCACTCCAGAGTACCATTTGTGTACACCTTGGGGAGCTGCCATAGGAAATGTTTATGTAATTTACTTGAGTCCCAGCTGAATGAGCTGAGGAGAAACATCCTTAACAATGAACATCATCATCTTGTTACACTGTGCCTGAAGTTTGGAAAGACTTGTAAAAATCAGCGTAAAAGATAATAGGGCTAGATTCATCTCTGACATATGTTTACGAATGTTAAATAAATGGACCCAGCAGACAAAAATAAACTATGTATCTGACACAAATTTTCTTCAATGTTTTTGGTAGCAGACTGTAGGTAGCATAAAACCACATACCTTACCCTTAGTCACATGATAAAATAACATCATATCAAGGACAATTACGCAGTTAAGGACTGAAATACACTGTTTAAATAGTATAAGAATCACTTCTATAGATTGAAAAGCAGAATATTTAAGACTTGTGAAATAAATTCCTGTTTAGTAAAATGCCATAGGAAAAATAATAATAAAATTCAAAGGATAAAAGAAAATATTAAATACATGAAAAATTAGGTCATCTGCAGCTGTACTAGTTTTCAAATATTTTTATCTAATACTTGCAGTGTAGAGTTCTGTCCATACAGGTGTAAGCCAAAAAAATGTTAACACACTAGGAGGATCCTTGCTAGGACAACTTCTGTCTCTAATATAGAGATGTCAACAACATAGTGATAGTTGATTTTGTTCTTGCTTTTCATATTGCCTTTAATTTTGTGAGAGTTGCTAAGTAAAACTGACAATGAGAGAGAACCTGCCAAGCCAAGTCAGTGTGATTCTCCTCAGTTTGTATGCAGAACAAACAGCAAGTTCTTTCTATCTGGCCACTTCATGCCAACGTGACCAACATGCTGTTAAAAGTACAATAAGGGATGTACTCAGATGACATGAGGACCAATGGAAGCACCATGGGTGCACTGCTGAACATTAACTTATCCAACATCAGGATTCTTTCAAGTCCGGAGGACGTTTCAGAAGTAAGCCAGAGATGCATCTCTTATAAACTCTACATGGCTGGTAGATTTCAATGGATGTCGAATAAAATCATTCATTTCTTGTGGAAGAAATACGGAAGCAAATGCATACTGAGGTGTGAGCACTCATGCTTAGTCAGAGGGTAGTAACATCCTCTAGATCCCATACTGTTCCACCAAGGGTCAGTTAGGAATCTGTTAGACAAAAAGACAACTCAGTAGTGCCATGTGTTTTTTGAGAATTCCCTTCCCACACATCTGTCAACAAGATGTATAAGTCAGAGCAACTTCTGCTCTTCTGGGCTTTCCCAGCTGTGTTGGGATCAGTGATGGGACATCATCCCGTCTGTTTTTTCTTTTCCTCACTCTGTCCTGCTTTCATAAGAATAGAGCATTTCTCCACCAGGCTGCAAGCCACTGTATACAAATTCAGTGATTCTAATGCATAATTTTATTTTTCTTCTTCGTGGCCCAAGTCATGCTAGAAAGGCAGTATCACACATGCTGGATCCACTAAACTCACTACCTTTTTATTCCGTCCCTGTAGCTTGGCAGACCATCATGATGGCTGGTTCCACAACCCTTAACTGACAGTCCTAACTAGGTTGTGTTTTCCTGAGCAGTTCTCAAGTCTCAGTGAAGAACATGAACTTGCTTGTCTGAAGGCAAGTTTTGATCTCTTTTGATCACCAATGTAGCACCAATTCCTTTTGGTGACTCTCACCTCTTCAGAGCACTTTGGTTAACTTTGTTCTGGAAAAAGCTACTTTATGTAGTTGAACTCCTTGTGCTTTATGAGTATGTCACTTTTAACTTTGTAGTAAATGACCTGAAACTGAACTACCAATACAAAGATTAATATTTTGATGCTGAGCAGTGTGGCTGCAAGTGATCAAGTTAACTTACAACTTATTCTGTTGCTGTTAGTCTGCTGTTTGACCCTTTGCTTCTGTTGTGTGTCTCTGTTTGCGCTTGCCTTCTCCTCTCTTTTTGTTTCTTTATACTCCTCCCAAAATGCATTTTAAAAGCTCTTCTGTTCACTGTATTTCTTAGAGTCCATAAGTATAATATGCGTTAAGATGTAGGACTGCATGACTTATGACATCTTTTAAAGGTGATTAAAAAAAAAAAAGAAAGAAATTTCAAATCAAATTTGAATGAGCACTTTTACGGCTATGCATTTTGCTTCATAAACCAGGAAAAACATGCATAACAACTAAGAAACACTAAGACTACAGCAAGTTTAGTCTTGAACTTTTTGATGTTAATAGCTTCCTTGTATTTGGGCGCTCACATATATTTTACAGTTAAATTATAGTGGCAACCCATTTCAACAGTTCCATCATGCCCCAGTAAGAAACAATTATTTTATCTTTATGGATACATGTTTACAGTCATTTAGTCCATAAAACTGACTATCCCTCTTTTTGGCATCATTAAAGCCAAAACTAAACAACTCAGTCAAAATGATCAGTCAACAAAATGTTATGGAGTATAGACAAGCTGTTACATGCCAGAAAAGCAATTGTTCACACAGGCTTTAACAACACTTCTGGTATGATGACTTGTAGCAGTAAGTTGATAGTTCTCATAGCTGTTTTTTAATGTGGCTACAGTACAGTGACTACTGGGAAAACAAAAATAAACAACATTTATAAAAATATGTATAGCTTCAGCAGACAACCGTAGGCAGGTTTTCCACAATGTTACCTGCTTTCAAAATTAATAAAATCTCTCTTCTCATGGGAGCAATAACTTCCTCCATGCTAATTTCCCCCTGTTATTAAATTCAGAGGGAAGGCTATTGGATTAAACAGTGGCAGGAGGAACCACAGAAGAAGATCATACCATAGAAAAATTGTGGAACCGTGTCACCAGGACTGTCTCATGTAGGTTAAGAAAAATTAAAAAAAAAATAATAAAAAAATAAACCCCCAGCAAAGTACAGGTGCATTACAGAACCACTGATAAATGGGTCTATAAAACACCTCCTCACTGCCTAGAAGTTTTTAATCTCTAGTCAGACATGAAGGTCTGCTAACTGTTGTGAAGGGACCTGTGGGAGGTCATTAAGATCAAGGTCCTGTATACTATACATCAGTCTGTGACATTTCTGCACCTCCAGTGCAATGTTTTAGGAGCTCACAAGTAAAAAATTAGTTGAAAATTTCTAGTTTCAGCCCAACATTCTGAGTTCTGTCATGGTCCAGTATCTGTCCTATCATTCACAGATGTTTGTCTAACCTGTTCTTGCAAAGCTTTGACAGGATAGGATTCTGCAACAAGTTTTGAAAAATGTTATACACAAACATCTCTTATTCATGATATCTATGTGTTCATGACATTTATGTAAGACATACTTATATAAGATATCCCATTCAAAACTATTAATTCCCTCCAAATCTACAATAAGTCAAAGGAATTGAAAGCATTATCTGACCTGGAAGGCTGCAAAGTGAACACGTAAGAGTCTATGTGCCTGCAATGTTCTCAAACATATGGAATAATGTTAATTCTAACGAACATTTCATAGGAAGGTCTCTCACTGGCCTTGGGAGAACACCTGATGCAAAGCAGATATTGAGGCATGTCTACGTACAAAGTGAGGGCTGAGGCTAGTTCCATAATTATAGCAAAATGAAATGATACCTATGTATTTGTCTCAGATCCTGGGAACTCAAGCTAGCTTGTTTAAAGAAAATATGGTATCTAATCAGCATCAACTTTTCGTTACAGTGCCCTGATTCTGTAGTTTGGTGGTCAGGTTCATTCTTCTAGAACGTGGAGTTTTCCAGATTTTGTTACAGGTTAGTTCAGACAGAAAGCACAACTTTATCCCCACTTTCTCCCCCCCGAAGACAAGTTGCTCAATTGTTGAACTTTCTGTTGGACAATCTCTTCTTGTTTTCTATCCTGGGATAGAAATAAATACCAGAGTTTTTCAGAATTTTTTTTTTTTCTCAGCCAGTTCTACTAAAAGGTGATTACTCCTGTCTTCCTTTGGTCTGAAATCTTGTACCTTTAGGAATTCTGCAGCCATATATCTCTGGTCTAGGTGTATATTGAGCTAGTAATTACATTCCCAATACTGTAATTTTGGTATGTATAACATTGACACATCCCTGCATCATACTTCCTGAGAAAAACAGCAGCAAAGTCAGATCTTAACATGCTTGAACTCCAGTAAAAATAAGATCACAGTTTATGGATTTGTACAACTCAGTGAATCATTCAGATCCTAAATTCACATGTGTAATACCCAGGAATTGATCCTATTATCAAAGCTAGTAATGTCAGTACTTTTTTATGTTTTCTACTTCTTTTTACTGTGTCATCACCTAAATACTGGTCCAAAACACTCTTTGTCAGAGTAAGAAAAATATCCAGAGAGCAGATAATGTAAATATGTTTACTTACTGTACAGCAAAGCAGAAGTACCTAGACAATTAATTAATGTATGTGTAGTTCTTTGAAGATTTAACATCGAAATATTATTATTTAAGAATGTTTGGCAAATAACCATGAAACATTGCTGTTATTTTTGTGCCTATTAAAGAATTCGTCTGTGTGGTAGACTTTCATCCCACAACTGACTTGTTTTAGTAGCTAAATCTCTAGAGAAGAAGCTCCAATTATTCGCATGTGAACATTCATATATAAATGGCGGTGGACTCCTAAAAATATGCAAATATTTAACCCATAGATAACATTTTTCATGGGACTAAGAATCCTGCAGCTGTTATGACATAAACTGCATCTTGAATGAATAGCTCTTTGTTATATACAATATATTTTCTAGTTTTTATTTTTATTGCTAATATTTTTTTCTGTATGCTTTGCATTTTCATGATGCCTCAAACAGTTAACATAGATCATGGATTAAATGAAACTCATCGAGCATATTTCAATCTCTCAACATGAAAGGCCTATAAAATATTTGAAATGTATTGGGGAAAGCATCTGATTGTACAAAGTGATTTCATTTGAAGTGGATTGGTCTAATTTGCATAATTAGGAAGGGCATAAGGAGACCATGTGTAAACAGATAGTTCTGTAGAATGTGCTATAAACACCTTCTTTTCAAATCAGTGCAGTTTATTCAATGAAATTTATTCAATTAGTAGTTTTGAACAAGATGTGTTTTGGGCAAGTTTCATGTGACAAATGACTGATAGACGAATCTGACTTACAAAACCAGGTCTATCTTTTTCTAAGAACATTTTCCAGTTTGCTTTCTGTAACCCATCCCTTAAAATTTGGTGGATGTTAATTGTTACTTCTTTGAAGTGAAAGTTAAAAAAGAGCATATTGCCTTTTGTCAGGTCCTTTTATTTTCTCTTTAATAATGCTCATTTTACCTTTTATTCACCTTACTTCTAAGACAAAAACAGCTTATCATCATATTTGTGTTGGTTAAGTAAGGTATCTAGGACTTCAATGATTAAACAAAGTCATTTTTTGGCATATGAAAGTCATAATAACACAGAGGCATCCATCTAAGCATATACGATAAATAGATAGATAGACAGAGAGATAGACAGGTAGATGATAGATAGACAGATAGATAGATGTGTGTGTGTGAAGCAATCATTACCAAGACTTCATTGTGATATGTTTAATAGGCAATATTTCAATGGCTGAAATAAAGTAAAAGTTTTTCATCCTTTTCTCTTCCCCCTATATGCAGTACCAGTTAACTAAATTCAGGTGCCCTCCATTGTGCATTTTGGATGAGTACAGAAATTACTTGTTTAGCTTGTTCTCATTGTACTGTAATACATTCATATATTCTAGAGTTTATTTATTCAAGAACAGGCTTTAGATTGTCCTGAATCTGTGGGAAGTTTGAACTATGTGAAAGAAATTTGTTTGTATTCTGCTTTGGAAAATGTTTTCAGTTGGTTAGATGTACAGTTAACATGAGTATGGTTTAATCCTTTTTCTCTTGCCCTATAAATGCTTGATATTTCCTCTTTGAATTACAAGTGATCTCTTTTCCAGAGAAGAGGCTCAGATGCATATAAATTTAGTGGCAGTTGTTTGCTGCTTACTAAAATCTTTGGGTGGCACACTCTGCATGTAAACATGCCAATCTTCACTAAAAACAGGTCATTCCAATAATTCTGAGCTGTTTATTTTACCTTCTAACTTTTTACTTCCAGCTACAATTATAATTAAGAGTTCATTTTATCACACTCAATTAGAGTCATATAATCATGGAATTATGGAATTATGGAGTCATGGAATGGCCTAGGTTGGAAGGGACCTTAAAGATCATCTTGTTCCAAACCCTCCACCATGGACAGGGTTACCTTTCACTAGACTAGGTTGTTCAAAGCCATATCCAACCTGGCCTTGAACATTTCCAGGGACGAGGTGTCCAGAACTCTCTGCCCTTGTAAAGACTCCCTCTCCAGTTCTCTTGTAGTCTTTTTACGTACTGGAAGGTGCTCTAAAGTCTCCCCAGAGCCTTATCTTCTCCAGGTAGAACAACCCTAACTCTCTCAGCGTGTCTTCATAGCAAGTGTGTGTTTCATCCTGGGCTTCTCAGTTGCAGGCTTTATTCTCACTTTATTTGTAGACCTCTTTTTAATAAATACCTGTCCATCTAGTAATGGTCTCTTTATGCCTGAAATGAAATCTTACTTCAGTTTCAAACAACACAACTGAGACAGCCCTGCTGCCTTGTGCATCCCAAGAGCATTTTGATAATAATACATCTCTCTCTTATCACAAAAACTGTTGTTGCTTTATGTTAATCATTAGAAATGATTTAGTCATTATATTCAGACCCTAAGCTAGACCACAACTTCCCGTGTGACTTTCTCAAAGTCTTTGTTCTTAGCTCACTACCCAGGACAGAGAGGCAATACCAACATCCCATACAGGGCGCACAAGAATTATTTCATTGATGTTTCAAGTACCAGTACACCTATTTTAGAGTACTTATTAAATGTTATTGACCTCATAGCATTTGCATGCTTTACAGGGACATATTAGGACATTGTGATTGAAACACAAGGATTGGAGGGTCATTTAGACATAATACGCATACTGTTAGAAAATTACTGGCCTAATGCAGCAACAGCTAATACTGCTCCCAAGAGATATTTATCTAACCAGTTCTTAAAAGCTACAACAACTTCTGGCAAATTATGTTTCAGTGCTTAAAAATCCTCACCTAAAGAAAATTCTTTCCAAACTAGATTTTCCTTCCTGCATTTTACACTATTTACAATAGATGTAGTGAACAATATGCAACCTTTTTGCTACTTACTACCTTTACCATACAAAACCTCTTCAGTCTTCATTTCTTTATGCTAAACAATTCCATAAGTGATGTTTTTGCCAGCTGTTCTCCTCTGGACTCATCAGCTTGTCCACATCTCCCTTGAAAAGCACTTGAGAGTGGGTTAAGATGAGATATCAGGCAGAAACTCTATATTGTGATGATGGTGAGACACTGGAACAGATAGCCCAGAAAAGTTGTGGATACCCTGGAAGTGTTCAAGGCCAGGTTGGATGGGACTCTGACAAATCTGGTTTAGTGGAAGCTTTCCCTGCCCATGGCAGGAGGGTTGAAACAAGATGATCTTTAATGTCCCTTCCATCCCAAGCCATTCTGGGATTCTCTGATGCCATATGTAACATCTAATGCACTTCAACTCAACCAGTGAAGTATCTTGTGGACAGGGAAGTTCTGCAGCAAAGCACAGCAGTGAGAATACTGATCTAATGCTGTTGCGATTCCCCACTGCACTTCCAAAATGCAACCAGTGTCACCCACAGCTGTAGCCTGGTGCCAGAGGGGTTGACAGCTCTCTATTAAGAGGCCACAGAGAAGATGTCCATCTCATTTGTGTGCACAGAGAAAGGAACTGAACACAAATCTCCCACACCCCGTGTCAGTGCCCTGACCATTAGTAATGGACTAAAGGAGGGACTTCTATGTTGTGCAGTCTGATTCAGTTGACAGGCTCTCAGAGTAACCTCAGCATTCTAAGCATCCTCACTGTGCTCACCAAAGCCAGACCAGTGGGGTCCAGGAACAATTTACCCCTGAGACAGGTAGAGGATAAACTTATCTGTGAACTCCAACAAACTTTTAAGCTTAAGAATGATGCAAAACTGCTAAAAAGTCTTTCTAACACAGACAGAAATAGAGATACAGGTGCCTGGGGACTGCCAATCACTAATACTCAGACTAGGTTACACTGTGCAGTGCTGTATTGATATACCTATATTTATCATTGTATAAACTGGCTTATTATAGGCATTAAAATAAGAAATTCATTAATTTAACTCCGAGAATGAGGCCTAGAACTCTCAAATCTATTTTCCATAAAGAAAAAAAAAAAACTGTCTGCAGAAGATGAAGATTTGAAAGCTCATGGCTTAAATTCATATCAGTAAAACTTTTCACAAGGCAATTTACAAATGCAGTTCCTTTCAATGAATGTTGATGGTTAAAATAAAGTAATTTTCATTATAGAATTGCTGGATAACTTTATTGCAAATTTATAATTTATGTTGATATTACAAATTCAGGTCAAGTTGCAGATGCTGTTAAAATAAAAGAGCAGATCAGCTGACATTAAATTACAGTAGTTCCAGGGCATGGCTTTTCTATAATGTTGACCTAACCTGACTGAGGAGAATCAGTAGTTCTGTCAGCTCCTGTAAGCTTTTTATTACATTATAGGCTTGTATAAAAATTACCCATGAGGAAATTAATTCTACATTTGACACAAAGGCTCAAACTGTAGGCTATGGAGCATTACAAGAGTTATGGGCTACAGCAGAGGCAATTCTGGCAATTCTATTCAGAGGCAGGTTTTTCCACTGTTCCTGGCTTATTTAGGACCACATCCTGGGATTCATTCACCTGACAAAGGACAACTAGGAACAAACTAACTCTTCATGTAAATCTAATTTTGTTGACAGACTATATCAATTTGGGTCAAATATTTGAGGACGCTGATCACAATGTCGTAGTGGTTTCTCACTGAGCAACAGCAGAGGTCCATTTCAGTCTGCACAAGGGGCAAAGAAAATGTCTCCCACCGTTTGATTTTGAAAAGAGCCAAAGATCTTTCTGAAATACATTGCTTTTTGATAAGTTATTTAGATTGCCGTTGTTGCATCAAACCACTATTTTTGAACCCCGAGGTTAAAAACATGGATAATCAGCATTTTACCCGTATCCCTCAATCTAATATTTCACCTCTGACAGTGCTCAGCTGCAGGGCCCTGGGGACTACCAGAATATCAAGGAGGTCCCTTGTCATTAGCTGCAGAGGTTGCTCTTGACTGACTCCTTTCACACCTACTCCCCCTGCCAGCTGGAAGAAATGCTCTGCTAGGAATAATTTAGCCAAAGTATGGGTTGTAAAAGGTCACTAATGGGAAACAATGTTTTTCAGTTTAATGTTCTTGATATCATAGATTATTAATTATCATGGGGTCATGAGCTTTAATCAAAAGAGACTTGATTGGTTCAAAACAAGAAGTCACTGCAAGATTACGAAGGAATTTATGATGCCAGAATGCTATCTGGTATTACAAAGGGAGCACAGACATCAGGATCAAGGCCTTTGGGAGGTTTCATTTTCAGTCTGCTCATTCTCAAAAGTAAATTACTCTGCTAATATTGCTGAGCTTCTCTGAAATATGTATTCATCAAATAAATAATTTACATTATAAAGGCAAAGGACAATAGATGCAAAAAAGCCATCAAAGGCGATATTTTAATATAGTGTTTCCATTTAAAAAGTGGAGACAATAAGCATGGTAGTTTTCACTCTCTCAAAGCATGGGTTAATTCTTGTGCAAATATTCAAAACTACCTATGATAGCAAAGTGTTTTGGAATACAATGACCCTGTGAATTGTGCATTAGGAAAAATGTATTTGAAATAAAGTTATAATTAGTTCACAGGGATATTGCTGTTAGCTGCCAACCAAGACAGTATTCACCCTGGCAGTCCTGGTTATGTTGTCTATGAGCCAGTATGAAACCAAATGCTCAGTGAACTGAATGATTCATTTGTGCTGTAATTCACAGTCACTGCATGATACTATTTTGTATATATTATTTCAGAGGAGGAAGGAGAGATGTCATTGATGCTATGAATGTTCTTAACTGCATAAGTTCACTCATCCCCTCTTTCATCATTTGCACTACCTGTAGCTTTGGTGAAAAACAGATATTGAATAAATGACTAGACCCCGACAGATCTATGCACCAGTGTACCCTAGCCTTTCTTCTGAACAGGTAAGAAGAGTATCTTGCTGAACTATGTTTAGGACCAGATTTTGTAACGTTTTATTCTCTCTAGAATTACAAGCATCATTACGTGCCTGCATTTCAATACCAGTAGCAACTGAGAGTTATTCTGCTACTTCCAAACCAGGGCTAGGCAAGTTTCAAATCCCCTTGTATAATACATCCTATTTTTCAGCATACCAGATTACCACTTTCAAAGCCATTCAAAACTCTTAGCCAGCATATTCATTGCTTTTTCCCTCTGTCAGATCACACAACATCCAGTTCTTCCTCCTTTCTCCTGTGGATGTCAGCCAGAGTTGCCTGTCAGTTATGTTCTCCAATAAGCCTCACACTTAAGTATCTGTCTGTTCACTGAATAGCTCACTTAAAGAAAATAATAGTCATCTTTTTATAGCATCTTTTTATAACATCATATTTCTTTAACAGTGTAGTAGATAGAGTAGTTGCACAGGGTGGGGAAACATGCTTTTTTGAGGTTTTTCTGTAGGAAAAACACATTTCACATTTCAAGAGACAACTCTAAATGGTAAACTACAGTCAGAATCCCTTTTCACTGTCCTTTAGTTTATGACTTTTTAAATATTCATTGTTTGATTTCCCGGTTCCAGGAGGAAAGATGGAACAGAGCAGGACTATGTCTTTGTTCAGGATGTTTAAAAGCATACTAGTAAGGGCAGTCTCTTGAATTATGAGCTCAAACAAAACTGAAGACAAAAGAGATCCTAATGATCACATTTTCTAGGAATGTGTTGTAATCAACAGGCTATTACAAAATACAGATAATGGAATGACCTTTATATAACTTGCTGGGCAGGTAAAACAGTGGATTCTTCTGATAAAAACAGGGATTGGCAAGTGCTGGAAGGAGACAGATCTATTTCCATGAGCAGGCTGACTAAGTAGTTGTTCTGTGAATGTGTACTTTCAACTAGCTGCTCTGGGAATGTTAAGGCCAAAAGGAAGAAATTATGGCAAATTTACACAACCAGGATGGATAAGCTACTGAGCAACATACAAGGGGAAACCTTCATTTTGCTGAATGTCTACAGGGTGGATGTCTGTACCTGTGCTAGTCACCAGGTCCATTTTTTAAAAAAAAATTTATCTAATCTAATTCACCCCTCTATCTTAGGTAATGGGTTGTAACTTATGGGTGTCTATTTCTCTCAGTTCATTAAAAAAAGACTGTAAAATTAACTGAGATATAAATATCTACCTAAAGTCAAATAAATAAATACATTCAGAATAAGAGAGAGTATGCTGTATCACTGTCTAAAACTTTGTATGAATTTTTGTTAAATTTATTTGCTTCAGCCAGGAGCTGTCACTCTCACACAGAAATTGCTGAAGTACTATTACCCAGATGATGCTTGATGGCCCATTCTGACCTCACCATTTATGAATTCAGTACTAAATAAAAAAAAAAAAGTAATTCAGCAAATTAGTGTAGCAGCACAATGACAAGTGTCAAATAGAAAAAGATTAGGCATTGATGCCAGTCTGATGGCTGATGGCTGAAGACTATAAAAATCCATGTGGAATCATGGGTCATCTACCACCACCACCTGTGACTCTTAGAACACTTCCATCAACGCTGTCTCTGTACAATCCTAAACATCCACTGGTCAGATTATGTGACCAATACATCTGTTCTAGAACAAGCAGCAGTCACAAGTATAGAGGTCATGTTGATGAGAACACAGCTGCGATGGGCAGGGCACGTCTCCAGGATGAAGGACCACCGCCTCCCTAAGATCTTGCTTTATGGTGAACTTGCCACCAGCTGCCACAAGAGAGGAGCCCCGAAGAAAAGATACAAGGACTCCCTGAAACAACATCTCAGCCTTGGCCATATTGATCACCGTAACTGGTCTACTCTGGCCTCAAATCATGAGACCTGGAGACACACCATCTATAACGCTGCTGATGCTTCTGAGAAAGCACGCAGGATCAGCCTTGAGGAGAAAAGGCAAAGCAGAAAGAATCGTGCCTTGCAGAATATACCTCCTAAAGAGTCTTTCTGCTGTGCCTTTTGCAACCAGACATGTCTATCTCGTATTGACCTTTTTAGCCACCAACGCTCTTGTAACAAAGGTGGGTAGAGCCCTTCTCAAATCTTCGTTCACGAAGCCTAGCCATGATGATGATGATGATGATGATGATGATTATGACATCTTTCATATAGTTGGGCAGATGTCTTGTTTTTCCAATACCTTAATTTTGGCACACTTCTCCAAATTAACATTTAAAAGTAAGAGCAGTAATAGTAGTGGTAATAATAATAACAAGTACTTTAATAATAAAAACAACAATAATAATAAATTCTCTTTCTCTGTGCCTTGGTGCCATTAAAAATAGATAGACCTACAAAACTTTGTTATTGTTAGTAATATCAACACAATTTTGAGGTATTTATTAGATTGAAATGGGTGGGTGTGTTTGTTGCCTTTTATCATTGCAGGAATGAGAGATGAAAAATTAAGATTCCTTTTCTGATAAAATTGTGTAACACTGAGAAGTCGTTTCAGCACTGAACATTGAGGTATTTTTGTGCTCTTCCAAGACGGCTGTAAGAGTTCCACTTGTCATTGTCTAGAAACTGCTGTAAGTTCCACACATGAGAGCTGCTGCAAAACACCTGGTCTACTTCAGGAAACATCTTAGAAGTTTGCACAAGTGAGACCTATTTTAGAACTATGTGACTGAGTATCAATGCTTATTTATCATCCTTATTTACAACTGGGAGGTGGTTGTTTTGCCTTCTTTGCAAGCTTTTCAACAACACGGGGGCATGGTAGAGGCATATGAACAGATTAAAAGATATTCATAGAAATACACCCCCATCATAGGATGTATGACAATTCAGGTTGGAAGGGACCTCAGAGGTCTTTAGTCCAACCTCCTGCTCAAAGCAGGGTCAGCTACAAGGTCAGACCAGGTTGCTTAGGCTTTAATTTATTTATTAGTTTGTTTATTAGGTTTCCTGGCTTGAGGAAGAATTCTTGAGAAATATGGGCTTCATTCACATCTCTTCTTGAAATTTTTTTCCAGTCTGTCTGTCAGCTGCTGAGGTGTACTGAAATTCCTCCTTTGCCTGTAGGCATAGCAATAACTTCAGCAGTGAATTGTTGAAAATATTTTCTGTTTCTATTGGATTCACTGTTTATTATATCAGAGCTATTGTTAGTATTAATAACAAGCATAATAAAAATAATAAAAATATTGAGAAACAATATATAAAATATTAATAACAATATTGGGAAACAGTTGGGTGTACTTGTAGTATTTTTAGAGGATCCTAAAGGCAGCCCAAGAACCTAGGGTGGTAATTTTTGTTCCAGTTTGTAAATATCAAGTTGAAATTTAAAAAAAAAAATAAAAAAATGGAAACCATTAACAAGAATCCTATGTGGAAAACACTGGTTACAACATACAGGGCGAAGGCTGTTATACCCGTGCCATTAAAAGTGTCACTTGTAATCCTTATTGTCAAAATGGTTCTTACACACCACAGGGTTATCATGAGAAAAAGGAATCAGGGATTATATTAGGTACATCACATCTTAATATTAGAAGAAACAGATTTTCATAACTACAAAAAAGAGCTAGTGTTGCTTAGCATTTTTTAATAATTATAATTAATTTTCATTTGAAGATTCATTATTTTGTCCAAAACACCTACTGTTCTTGTTAGCTAACCATAAAGCTATATGCCTTGATTAGGAGGGCTGCATATAGCTGAAGTGTATTTATGGCATTTAATATAGAAAGACCCTTCCATTTGCATATTTATTTGAGGATTTCATGAATTAAACATTGTGCAATACAAACTTCCCCATTTTACTGTATTCTTATAGTTCGTCACAAAGATGCTAAGACTTACAGTGCATTGTGCATCATTAAACTGATCTTGGAAGGGAAGAAGGAAGTTTAACCTTGACCTTTTCATATTCCTTCAAACCACGGGTAAATCAAAATCCTTGTTCTTAATAGCCGTCAACTCAGTTTTTCCATTTCCATTAAATTTACCTTAAAAGTGTGTGTTTTATATAGTTTGTTAGGTTAACCCCCCCACAGAAATACACTGTTCTGGTGTAGCTACACACAAACTGGTTTTATTCATCACAGAACATTGAAATTGGGATTACCTGGTATAACTTTATAGAATATAAGAGAGACTTTTGCCAAAACATTTTGTGTACTCTGTATCGAGGGTGATTTGTTATTAAGAAAGGTAAAAGCTTTTTTAAAGCTTTTAAGAAGCTCCTGTAAATATCGTGAGGAGGCTCTTGTGCAGAAAACTTGTGAGATGGTGAAGTGTAGATGCTATCAGGACAGCACTATTGGGTTTACTCATTTTTCAATCTCAATTTGCTTTTTAGAAGGTGATTCCCATCAACATAACCCAATGTAGGTCAAATATCAAATAGTGAATATAATGAATAAACTTGGTTTGATGAATGAAGACAACCTTATAAAGGTTGGCAATATTTAGCATATGTTCTTATTCAGTGTTATTGCTCTATTCAAGCTAAAAAAAAGAGCTTCAAATGTATGACACTAGTTTAGTGTTCATTGTACAACACTAATCATTCCTTGGGTTTTAGGTAACTAAGAGTAAAGTGGGAGACAACAAAGTGTCACCTTGTGCACGATGAAGAGGATATTAACTGCAGATAAAGAAAAGTTGTGGACAATGGCAAGAAAAAGATTTTTTACAGAGAGTATTATGTATTTAACTTGAATTAAGCATTAAATTTTAACTTGAATTAAACATTAAATTTTCTATAAAGGACAACCATTACCACTTCTTGAGGATTGAGACTACAAAATATGCATTCTCCATGCACTATTGTCTTGACCTCCTTCAGCTTTTTCCTATTTCAGGATTTGTCAGTAACAATTACTTTTAGTAGTATAAATGAAGTAACTATGTCTCTAACCCTCAACAGATTAAGTAGCTCACTTAACCCTACCCTTCTGTGTAAGATATGTCCCATCGATGCCACTTTTTTGAAAAGCCACCCTCATATGAAAGATGTTTTCTGACAGTTTCTAAAGTCCATCTATGGCAAAATCAGAGAAAGAGCAGGAAAAAAAAATACACTGAGAAGAGAGAAGAAAGTCAAAGTGAAAGCCAAAAGATCAAAGAAATGTAGAATGTTTTACAAGGTGAGATAGATTTGAGGCAGTTGCCAAAAGCTGGAGTGAAATATAGGCAAACAACAACAAAAATAACAAACAAAGGAATATTCAAATTGCTGTCCACTCCAGCTGCTCAGTTTAGGCTGTTTTTCAAAGGTGACACATCAATTCACAGCAGCTGATAATTCAGACTTACAAGTCTACTGGGGAATCGAAAAAGAAAGCAAGTGGGGGAGCAACTCCCCAAGAGTTCTTACATTATGGACTTTTCTGTGTTTACGCTTTTCATACTTATGCTTTGCATAAGTAGTAAAAAGAGAACAAAATACAATTTTTATGTGTTTACTTGAAGGCATTACCAAGAGGACGCTGTTCTTTTCTGCACCAGTATCAAAGATCATTGTTCTACCCTGGTAGAGACCCCTGTTTTGTATTAATCACTGAGGAACCATCATGAGCAGTCTCTGTGTTGCAAGTGTCCAGCTGTGAGATTTTGGTCCATTCCAGCATCAGTAGAAAATTTCTTTCTGATTTAAGTAAGGCTCATTTTGTACTCATCACTGTTTTTTTCAAACAAGAAAAACATATTTTAGTCATAGAGTTTAAAAAAAATTGTAGTATCAGCAATGGCCAGAATATAAGACTTTACAATATGACGATGGGTTTTATGTGCTATCCACATAAACAGTCCTTCTGGTACAATAAAAATAGCAATTCCTAATTTGTATTTGCATGGGAAATTGCAACACAAGTGGCAAGAAAAACAATTACAGATACTTGTTAATTAAAGTTCTAAAAATGAATTATACAAATAAACCTCAAAAGGCTTTTTAAAGTGTTTCCAAGATTTCTTTACAGATTTTAATGAGAATTTTTGAATTACTATATTTGCATTAAGGGCAGAACTTTAAAATAACTCAGCTTAAGTATTGCCATACTAACAAGATAATAATTCCTTTTACTTCAGCATAGAAAAATAAAATATATTTTCGTGGTATCCTAACTCAAGATTATGTATTTTACACTCTGAATGTAGACAGGCAGAATAAATAAATAAAATCAAACTTAATTAAAAAATAAAATCAAACTTAGAAAGTTAAGTTACATGATCAGCTGGGAAATATCAGCAATAAAGATCAGAGTGCAAGTTTTAACCAAAATATTCCAAAAACGCAGGCAATGAAACAAAACATTTCATGAAATCTTGTCGATCTCAGAAAATGTGTTCAATCAAAAAATAAATTGTAGAGAATAAAACTATGTTCATGTATAGATCTAAGTATTCTTTCTCCTTATGTTCAGAATGTAATACTTGTCCTTTTTCTTTGATATAAATGACATAATTTGTGTTGATAGAATTTAAAAATCCAAGAAAATTCAAAACCAAAGCAGAAGTTGTTTTACATGGTCCTGAACATTTCTGTTAATTTCTCAGGCTCTCAAAAAATTCTGAAAAATATTTTGTAATAACTCCAATATATTTTATTATTGCCAAAGAACTGATAAGATATTTTCTATGGCTGAATATGTCAGAATACAAGGTGTGTAATAATGTAACGGATTATTAATTTATTTATATAAGCAATTTACTTATGATCACTCAATTAAAGTTCACCAATTTAATTAATTAAGTCGCTTTAACAGCCCACAGATAAGATGGGCAAAGTGCATCAGATTACTCCATGTTCCTACTATAACATGTAGAGGAAAGTTATATTAGAGTTGGGAATATAATGGAATAGAGCATCTTAAATGAGACCTGATCTTAGCAAAGCCTCAGCATGCTGCTCTTCAGGGCAGCCTCTACAAGGCTGTACAGGAGCTTGGGTCCCAGGCAGCAGCAAGAACCGAGGGAAGTCCCTGGAGAATGCAGTAGCTTTAAAGAGAGAAAAGTAAGATTTGAGTTTAAAAAAAGTTGGAAACTGTTATCTGTACGTACTTCTAGACTTGTGGGAAGTCTCTATTCTTGAGTTCTCTGGAACAGTGTAAGACAAATATACTAAGGAAAAGGGCAATATTTCCACTGCAATGACTCACAGAGAATAATTAAGCATCTTGATGAATGGCAATTTCTCTTCTTTTACATATCCTAGATAGTACTGTGTCATCTAAGGAACTAAACAAATACGAACAGCCCTGAAATCTGAAGGACAGAAGGGCAGCACCATTTGAAGCCACTGCAATAACATTGTGGCTTACTAATAGAAACACGATTTCTTGTTTGTATTCCTGTGTATGATGCTCATCATGTGAGCAAGAACATGGGGATGAGTAAACACCTTGTCTCAAGTTTCTGAAATAAACCCTGATTTTTTGAATTGGAGTATTCTTAATTCTTTCTCAAATAGTGCAGTTTTCTAGACAGGTATGATACCTGCATCAACATTTGTTTTCTGGTAATTTTTGTCAACATTATATTATGTAGAATAATGTCCAAACAGCATCTGTGCGGCATATAGTCTTAGTAATATATGCCATGAAACATTCCCAGTTCCAACTCAAGGCATGTATTTTTTACTATTTTTTACTTTGACCTTATATTTTGTCTGTAGCAGTCATACAGCACAGACATAGAACAACATGAAATATTTACTGGCATTATTTTTTTAATACATATTTTGCGTAAAACTTATTTCTGTCTGAAAGAGCTTCATTTGGAGCCAAAAAGCAAATGCACAGCAGCCACTGTGAAGTATCTATATCTATCTCTTAGAACAAAAATTATTTTTATTACACATTATAGTACTTAAAGAATTGTCAGTTGGCAACAGTTTTGGTCCTCTGACTTCTTTCTTCAGTAATTAGCAACTGAATATAGAGCAGTTTATGGGAAAGTCCATCCAAAGTAGTCAGACAGATGTTACAGATATTTCCTTATTTGTACATATTTAAGGATAATCTTCAAACTGCATTATTTCCAAATTGCATTATTTCCAAAATCAGAAAAAAAAAAATTATTTAGATGGAAGTAGATGAAGTCTTCATGAACTTCATAAGATCATCTCGGCAGCATAACGGAATAAAAATGAACACCTTTTTCATTAGCTACCATAATGTCCCATAGCATGATTTGACAAGCTTTCTGTCATCTTCTCTGTGATGCTTTGGTATTTAAAGCACAAAATCACACCCACCCTTGGAGTGGTAAACCAGTAAGAATGACCTCCACAGAAATGTAATTGTTATTTTAATTCTACATTTACAAGACAACAAAATGCCAAGTCAGCATTGGTCATTCCCTTTTTTGATCATTACCTGTCAGCTTTCTGAGGCTTTATCACATGGCCTCCAGTTTCATTAAAAACAAAACACAACAAAGAAAACCAACAACAAAAAGCCCAAAACAATGCACACACAACAACAAGCCTACACATCAACAGCTAAAGGGAAGTCATTCATCCCATAATTGCCCTGGCCTCAAACAAGCCATGAAGTAGTGCACACAATAAACGCAATCTGTCCTCTTTTAAAGGGAAGTTCAAACAGCTGCCTTGAGTTTTCTATTGCATATTCAAAGTGGTAATGTATGAAATTATTAACTTCTAGACTGGAGTTTATGGAGTTAAGAACCCCCCATCAAGCAAACAAACTAACGATGTGGTTGGTTTTAAGGATTGCTTTGTTAGAGACTTCTGGGTCAATTGGGCTTTCAAAAAGAGCTTGGATACTTGAAACATTTCGGAAGCTAACTTAATTGAAGACGGATGGTGTCTGACATCAGAAATGCCCGTTTTCCTTTCTTTGCATGTCATTCCCCATGTTGATTTGTAAGGATACCTAAGGGTTATATGCCAAGCTACCCAGGGGAGAGACTTTTTGGTTGTTTGAAAGCAAGTGCAGCTCAGCTATAAGCCAGTGAGCTGTACAATTCATCAGGGGTTTGATCCAAAGCTTGCTAGAGTTAATGGGGACACTGACTTTATTACTTTGGATCAGAACCACTGCAAGTACCACTGCAACCATGTCTTGAACATGCCCAAAGGAGCATGCATTTGACTGTCTGACTGCTCAGCTTCGGGATTTTTTTAATAAAATATTTGCTGCAATTCTTCTTTCCTTTCTAAAATAAATATCACTACTTACTGTCTTTTTTGTGCTTCTCTTGCCTCCTGCCAGCCATCATACAAATGTTATTTTATTGCTCAAAGGTGTTGACCTCTTATTTTCTCCTCCTCCACCCTTGCAATCCTTTTCCCAAAGGATTTAAAATCATTAAAGGGAAAATAAAAGTTTTTCTTCTCCCAAATCAAGATTCACTGGATTTTTTTTCATGGTTTCCTCCCTGTGACATAGAACAGAGCTTTCTACTGAGGTTTCTGACTTCCCAGCATCTGTGCAAAGCTTCAGTGTGCTTTATTCCAGTTTTAGTAAACAAAAGGAGATTCCTTTATCATTGCCATTTTTAATATTTGGAAAAACTTTATTTATGTAAAGGCAGGAAGCTGATAAAAGATGAAAAAGTTCATGAGCTGAGTTGACGCAGTAAGGACAATGTCATCCTAGGGACCAAAATCTAAGTGAATAGACTGGCTCCAATCCCACAAAGGGCCATAAATGTCCAGCACAATCTATGAAATCTACAGTCCAGAATAAAATGTGATTGTGGAGGAGTCTTAAGTAACTTACAGGGAGACTGCAACACCTCAGAGTGGGGTTCACCAAGAACAAAGCAGGGAGCTGCCCAAGCTAACCAGTATGAAATCCTGAGCATAAAAATGAACATCTTAAATCCCACTGCTTTAGGGGAACTCATGTGTTCCCCAATTTCCATTTTTATTGTAATCTCACTTGTATTTGAAAGTTCAGGATGCTCTACTTCCAACCTGTGTGGCATCCTCTATCCTAACTTTGAAATGGAATGGTTTGAGACTTTTAATTCCACATAGTGACTGAAGCCCTACACTTTGCTGACTCATGAATCATATCCAATGGCAATTAAATTAGTCTTGCCTGTAGTTCCCTGAGTACTTCAGAACACATCACTTCCCATAGAATCACAGAATCATTTAGACTATGTTCAACTCACGTATCTGCAAAAAATTCTTGAAGTATTGCTTGAAGAAAAATAGAGCATCCGTTTTATTCCATTACTGTTATCAATGGCATTCTGAAAAATTATTTGCCACATTCAGGTAGCCTGCATATTTAAACTAACACATGCTAAGACTGTAACCTCTGGGGCTGAATGGCTCCTTGACACTACTGCTTGTTTATTCTGGCACAACAGCTGGGGGAAACTCTAGGCACTAGCCTAATATAAGCATTATTTAAAATATATTTGATAGAGAAATAACCCACTTAATTTGCTTAATAAAGATTTTATTGATGAATAAACTTTTACATTCTCCTTTACTGGTCACGACTCTTCTTCAGTGAACAGCTGAAAACAATGCATTATTCTGCTTGACATAACAGGCAGTGTGAAATCTGTTCCTGGGAGAGGTAAATGATAGAACTTAGGGGCAACTCAACAATTTTAAGGCATGTGGCTTCACACAGTAACTTACGCTTGCAGTGATATAATGCCCCATATATGGCAGAAGCTACAGAAAAAACAACATAGTCATATCCATACTATTGGATCCTTGTGCCAGGGGTTGTACTGCTTCAGCCTGACAAATGAAAACTCACCCTGCTCCGGACTTAGAGCCATCTGAGCGAGCACGACTCACAGAATGAGCCTAATTGTCTGTGTGAAACAGGCAGGGACATTTGCAGATGTAAATTGAACAGCGCTGAAGGTAGCAGTAGAGTTGTAACGTTCTATAAATTACTTTCACTGGCCTGGCTCAGCACCCCTCACCGAGCTTTCAGCTTGATTCAACAGGGCTCTAAGCAACCAGGGAAGAAAATTTCTTTTAAAGAAATTTAATGCAGCAGAACTGATTAACTGGGGAACAGCCTACAAACAGGCAGCTGAGAGAATGTTCTCGGCAAGCCAAACAGCCCTGTTATGTTGGTTTTATTAATTAACATCTGGCTTCCTGCCTCTAAATCGGGTCCCCTTCTTTGCTGCTTTAGTGCCATGTTTTCACCACTTTTACTATGAAATGTACCCCGAGAATGTGAGATTAAATCCTTTGGCTGTTCAGCTTCTGAAACACAAGTCAATCCCCTCTAAATAGCATACAGCAACACAGCTCTAGTGGTCTCAGCAAACCTCATTTTCTTACAGGGATTTCGTAAAGAATGGCAAAAAGGAAGAGACAAAGTCCTGCACCAAAGAAAGAAAAATAATTAGTGGAGTAGACAGGGTGTATAGGAGACAGCTTTTAACTGCAGAAACATTCTCCATCATTAGGAGTGCTCAGATAGGCATACCAGGGCAGCATTATCTCCATGGGCTGGGCTGGTCCTAAGCTGGAAAAATAGCTATATGTTATGGTTGTGGTTTGGAAAAAAAACAACATCAAACCTTCCCACATGTTACAAAGCAGTGCTGGTCACTGCAAGCTGCTCCTTCAGTTTCTGAATGCTACAGTCCAGCCTGCAAAAGTAAAGCATACTATTCAAAGTAAAGCATACATCTTTAAAGAGATATACTAGAGATATGGACTTCTTTTTAGTTGATGGTTTTCAGAACACATAGCAGAAACCACACATGTAATTGAAGGCAATAGCTTAATCTGAACAGGCTAGAAAGTTCTGTATTTTGCAGCTTCACAATTGCTCCTTTAGACTGTGTTCCCTACACACTGACATTTTTTAGTATCCATCTTGGTTAATGGCCATGTGTTTTATTTACTAATTACATTACACATCTTACAAGACAGGGCTTATTTTAAAGTTTTAGTTAATCGTCTTGTGTTTCTTTGCTTTTCTATCATTTAGTTTGTCAGAAATGTGTATGTTTGTTGGGTCCTGGAGAATAATTTCTTTGGAAGTGACTGTGTTATATTGTATTTACTGTTCCTCATGATATGCTGCCCCTTTGTGAATTTCTGTTAACCCTTAGACTATCTTTAGTTTCACAAAATGCTTTGGTGTTTTGCTTTTCTCATAGTTACTACTCTCTGACCACATCTTCTATCATCTAACAAACAGAAAATTAGTGATCATCTTGACAATAAATTCCATCTTTATTTTAAAAGAGCTTTTCTTAACATGTGCAATTGCATCAAGCAATAGAACGTGATTGTCAATAGGTTCGCATAACTTGTCCTCAAGTGACATGTTTATTTACTTACTGCTGAGCCACCAGTTCATCTGCTGTAAGATTAGTGGAGATTTACAGAAAGAAAAATATATCCTGTTAATGCTTCACAAGTTAAGTTTTGTAGTTCAGTGTTACTAAATCAACTGTTTTTACAGTGTTAATGCTTGATTTGAACCACCTTATTAAGCGTAAGGGGGCTGATTTTATTCAGTGTGTGACAGTATACTATGCTGATTTCTTCACATGCAAGGGTTTAAAACTCTACATTGGTAAGACCTGAGCTGATCCCACTTTTTAAAGCAGCATATGTACACGTCATGGTTTTAGTCCGCTTACTGCATTGCCTAAAGCAGCAGCTGATGTCATCTTATGAAAAGAAGAGTGTTCCTGGGTCATGTGTTCAAGGCTGTGTTTTGCTGTGAACAGAGCTGTAACAGTGATAATCTCTTGCTATAACAGATAAGAAATCTATTCCTAGCAACATTACATGCATGTAGAAATCAAGGTCCAACACAGGCACTGGTAGAAATTTTTCTAGTGATTTTAGTGAGCACTAGATATGTTTAAGAGAAAAATAGTTAAATATTGTTATGAATGGATATTCAGCATTTTCATCTCACAGAATCCAAAGGGGAAGGATCATCTCATCTATCTTTGGGCATTTCAGTGTTAGGTTTATAGTCTAATTTAGTCTTTGTTTCCCCTGCAGTCAACGGGAAAAGCTGAATAATGTAGACAAGCCAATTTCCTACACAGTTTCACAAGAGAAGGATCCTAGAGCACCAGGTTGCACAAGATTTCGACTGCTGAAGTTGAGATGAATTTCACCTCGTATTATGGATTTCTAGGAGAATGAATGACACAATGAAGTGCAGTTGTGAGGGATGTCTTGCTTCTCTGTTATTGTCTTTCCTTTATGTCATTAAAATCTATGCGTCTTCAGACAGCCCTGCTTTTTCTGATCTTTTAACTGATCTCTATGTGGAGGGTCTGTGGCAGACAGTACTCTATGTAGCCTCTAAAATTGCACTTCTTCCAATGGAAGTGAAAGAAGGCCCGTACTTCCAGTAATCTTCCATGCGTGACTATTAATTACATTTTGTAGCCAGACAGAGGTTTGACTTGCATGGTAAGCATTTCAGGGGAGCCATATATATTAGCCTATAAAGACAATGAACCTCCCTCAGTTGTCTAAAAAACAATTTCTGATTTGTCAAACAAGCATTGCCTTGCTTGTTTGCAGCTGTATCTGCTGCATAATGTAAACTACAAGCATTAATTTTATTTTAAGTAAATAAAGAACTTTATAACATTCCTCAGGTCACTGAAACTAATGGTAAAGCCCATTTTGACTTCAGTGGTGGTCGGGCAAATTTTTTAAGTACCTTGCAAGCTTTAAAGTGAGAGGAAATTATTCTGTGGTTTTGGTCAATATTTTCTTTCAAAATCTTTTCATGGATGTTACTGCTGCTGAATTTGGCTGAGCATTCAAAGTTATCTGAATTTCTAAGAGGTTCGGAGATATTTTATCTTTTAAGATATATCTATCATCAAAGAGAAACTGTTACCAAATTCTATTTTGCTAGATAGATAAAACTACTGAAAAAGTGTGCCTACTTACTAGCTGATGAAAGCAATTTTCTTTGATTTTCCAAAAGATATTACAATGAGATTCAATAGTTTTCAGGAAGTTAGAAATAATTCTCCACTTCTTTAAGCAGGGGGATTTGAAGCACTCTACATTGTTGCCTGCAGCAAGACCTTCATGTAGCAGAGATATCTTGAAGAGCTAGATCTTACGTAGTTAAGCTAAATAATGTTATTTTTTCCATTTGTTCGTGTAAGCTAAGTAAGGTAACACAATCTGAAATATTATTTAATACTTTGTGCACACAAGACCTCCTTAGGGAAGTGTTGGCTGGAGGCTCACCTTAAAGTGGGATACTAAATAAGCCTACTGAATTTGCATCATTCTGTGTGCTCAGATAAAATGCTCTAGGAATCAGCACATTGTAGAAATAGACCCAGAATTAGGAAAATAAATATTCTTGCAGATTTAATTACCTGCTTAGATTTGCCCAACTTTTTCACAGCTGTGGATGTGTTGCCAGTTTTGGGGAGCTCCCAAAGACTTCCATGCCCTCTGAATCAATCACACAATAGCAAGTCCTTAAATACCCAGATATGAGCAGCTGCACAAGGAGGAATCCAGCAGCTGTTCAGCTTCTCTGTCCTGCCAGCTGCAAACCAACATCACCAAGAAAAGGTGCTGGACTGGAGGAGCTCATCCTGGAGAGTGCAGTTGCTTCATACAGCTTTACCCAACGTGTGGATAATCCAGCTCCAGTCATTCAGGGGACCAAGCACCAAGCAGGGCCAGGAAGGCATCGGGCCTTGTGAGATACCAGCAATTAAGCCACTTTTATTTTTTTCTCCTACTGTTTGTCATACATCTTAGATCACAAGTTTTCCAGGGTAGAGTTTTCTTATTATTATGTGCCCACTGCAGTAGAATATCCTTGTCTCTGCAGCACTATTCAAACCTGAAATTTGGAAAGGTGAAAGGTCTAACTTCTTTCACTTTGAAAAATCCCTTCTGGGATCATCCAGCATGTCTTAAAAACTGACCCACCTTAATTCATAGATTTTTGATGTATCACTCAGCTTCTTTCCTTTCCCCAAGGGAAAATGCCTCGTGTTCATTAAAATCCTATATATTTTTAGAATACAAGAATCATGTAATTTGGATTGTTTGGGGTTTTTTATTTTATTTATTTTTTACTAAAAACCATGTCCTATTGGGGAATGGGGAGAACAGAGGATTTGCTTATTTTTTACTATTTTTGTTTCCATACTTTGACATTATAAAAATATTACTTGTTTCAACATCTAAAATTTCTGCCTTTGTTACTACACAGAGAAAATATACTTTCCTCAATGACAGATTTAGGCTTTCAACATACACTGTTAGATATCACAGAGCATAATTCCCCTTCTGCAAGGAATTCCCAAGAATAATTCAATCAGTCAGGGCTGGGCTTTGCGAACAAAGATTTGGGAAGGGCTCTACCCACGTTTGTTACAAGCGCATTGGTGGCTAAAAAGGCCAATACGAGATAGACATGTCCGGTTGCAAAAGGCACAGCAGAAAGACTCTTTAGGTGGTATATTCTGCAAGGCACGATTCTTTCTGCTTTGCCTTTTCTCCTCAAGGGTGATCCTGCGTGCTTTCTCAAAAGCATCAGCAGCGTTATAGATGGTGTGTCTCCAGACCTCTTGATTTGAGGCCAGAGTAGACCAGTTATGTTGGTCAATATGGCCAAGGCTGAGATGTTGTTTCAGGGAGTCCTTGTATCTTTTCTTCGGGGCTCCTCTCTTGTGGCAGCCGGTGGCAAGTTCACCATAAAGCAAGATCTTAGGGAGGCAGTGGTCCTTCATCCTTGAGATGTGTCCTACCCAACGCAGCTGTGTTCTCAGCAACATGGCCTCTATACTTGTGACTGCTGCTTCTTCTAGAACAGATGTATTGGTCACAAAATCTGACCAGTGGATGTTTAGGACTGTATGGAGACAGCGTTGATGGAAGTGTTCTAGGAGACGCAGGTGGTAGCGGTAGACGACCCATGATTCAGATCCCTATAAGAGAGTAGACAACACTATGGCTCTGTAAACACTGATCTTGGTACTTTTCTTCAAGTGTTTATTTTGCCAAACTCTTTTATGAAACTTTCTGAAGGCACTATATGCCTTTGCTAACCTGTTGTCTATCTCTCTGTCAATCTTACCATCTGAGGAGATGAGGCTACCTAGGTAATTAAACTGTTGGACTGATTTGAGCTCTGATTAGCCAATGGTGATATGGGGATGATGGAAGACTTCCTGAGGTGCCAGTTGATAGAGAACTTCTGTCTTCTTTAAGCTGACTTCCAGCCCAAAGAGCTCAGCAGCGTCTGCAAAGCAGGATGTTAAACGCTGCAGAACTGCTTCTGTGTGGGCGATGAGGGCGGCGTCATCAGCATAAAGCAGCTCCCGGACAAGATGGTTTAAGATCTTAGTGTGGGCCTTCAGTCGCCTTAGGTTGAAAAGGTTTCCATTTGCACGATATCAAATGTAGATACCGTCCTGATCATCGAGGTTAGCAAGATATTAAAAATCCTTGATTTATTTTTTGTGATACTTTTGGGAATCCAACTATGAACAGATCACTGTATCAGCAGGTTTTCCAAGGCTGTGAACTTCATTTTGAAAAAAAAGGTTGTGCTTAGGCTACAGGGAGGATTACTCAACAGGTTCTGGAATTCAGTTCTTCATGGAGGAAAACATAAGTGCAAGTATTTATTCATTTACAAAACAAATCAAGACAAAACTTCATAGTACATTACATGAAAATATAATTTTTAAGGAAACATCTGCCCAGGGCATGCCTGGGCAAGAATAATTAGCACATGAGTAAAGATATTAACAGATCCATGAACTCTGGAGAATAGCTAAGATGTCTCTCACTATCCCTGTGATAGGACATGTGTCCTGTGGTTGGAAAATATTACCTTTGTAGAAGAAATAAATATCTTGGTGTTCCTTCTCACTCTCCACTTTTCCAAGTAAGCTTACTGTTTCTTAAAAATTGGCATTTTCCTTTCATTTAAAGGAATAAAATGGAACCATAGTTTTTTAGCATCGCACAATGGAATATTCACCAAAGAAGTGAAAACAAATGATCAAGGTAAAAAATCAATCTTTTCTTTCTAGAGAAAGGGCGAAATTGATTGTGCAGAATGGGGTTTCTTTGAGGGAGGGAAAGCAGAAGAGTGTGGTGGTTTTTTGTTGCAGCTTGACTTGATACTCAAGAAAATAACAAAAACTTTTGCAAATATTCCTTTCCCACTGCTTCTTATAGCACCTTCCAGTACTTAATGGGAGGGGCTACAATGAGAGCTGGAGAGAAACTTTTCACAAGGACATGGAGGGATAGAACACGGGAGAATGGCTTTAAGCTGAAAGAGGGCACGTTTAGATTGATTAGGAAGGAATTCTTTACTATGAGGGTGGTGAAACACTGAGCAGGTTACCCAGAGAAGCTGTGGATACCCCATCTCTGGAAGTGTTCAAGGCCAGGCAGGATAGGGCTCTGAGCAATCTGATCTAGTAAAAGGTGTCCCTGCCCATGGCAGAGGAGTTGAAACTAGATGATCTTTAAGACCCCTTCCAACTCAAGTAATTCTGTGATTTTACTCTTTGATAACTCTTATCTAAGGGACAGGGTGAACGACAACAAAGTTGTCTTTCAAAGTCTCATTGTTACCTTTTATGTCCAAATATGAAAGTCAGAAACTACAGTAAGTGAAAACTGTAGTGCTAAGCAATGTTTTTTTGGGTTTTCTAATCCCAGAATGAAAAAAAAAAAAAACACAAAGAAATGTCTGGACTTGGCGATCATCTGCATCAGTGGAGTGATCCATAGTTTATTCTAAATATGGAAATGTGATGAGTGTTCAGTGCAACTGGTTACTGCATGTCAGCACAGCCAAGGCCATCTAACACACAACCACATCTGCACACAGTCATTTCAGTTCTGGCATAAAACACAGTAAATTAAAATCCTGACCTTGAAAAAGATTGAGAACATGAATATGAATATCTGTCAGTGAATCAGTAGACTTTCTGACAGTTCATTACATCATCATAACTCTCTTTTACCACCAGTCAATTCACTACTTTGATCCTGTAGTTCCCTGCCAGCACTGAGCTAGTGTCTTGCATCTCTTCTACAAGGCTGCTCTTGAATCAGGACTGAAAAGTGCTACCTAGGTTTAAAAACCTGAGATCTCTTTCAAAATACAGTTGTTCAGAACTGACACGCAGTTCTATAAAACACATATCAAACCAGTTAGTGAGATGAGTAGCCTTTTAGCAGACAGATAAGACAAATATCTCTTTCCAGCAAGCCCTCTGTTGACACTAACTTAGATCACTGACACCACAGAGAGCTCATCACTGCTTCAAACAGTAGAGAATCTGCCTCCAAATTTTTCAAATATTTCCTCTCAACTTGTTAATTTAATAACTATGGTTCAAAGAAAATTATTCTTCCTAGGAGAAAAGAATAGAATAGAAATGAATATGCTCATTTTTAAAGCAGCATATTGCAGCAGAACAGCAAAGATCAAGATGCAACCAGGAGTTAGAGGAAGAATGAAAAGGACACTCATTGCTGTGCCCTGCAGAAAAACAGGAGGCTTTTGTGCTTAGAAAGAGGAATTTAAAAATTCATTAAACTGGAAGTGATACAGTGGGTTAATTCACTGCCCTTTGGAGACATGAAATGTACTTGTGCAGAGAATGTGTTTTTCCAAATCCCAAAACCACCACCACACAACTTGGCACTGAGAGGAACAGCTGCAATGTTGCTAGTTGGGGGGACGTGCATTGGCAGAGGCCGAGCTGGGGAAGCTTGTTCAGCACCTGCCTGCATCGTGCCTGGCTTGAGGTGGTGTTACCAGCTTCTGACTTTGTTAAAATCCTTCAAATCCAGCACACTCATAAATCTTTCTGCAAGATAACTGTTGCCAATAGATGATTGCATATGCCTTCATGCCAACAATTTCTCTGCTCTGCATGTATTTTCAATTTTATAAGAGTAACGAAGGTAATAGAAATGTATGTTGTATAATTCAAGTGGTAGAAAATTCTTTAATACATTACATTGTAACAAGTATTTAATAATTGAATTAACGTGCACCATTATCAATAAACAAGATCACGTAGTCTCATCAAAAGCAAAATCCATTTCATTCATCTTGGACTGTTAAGGAAATTCTATCACAAAGAAATATTTATATGGATCTGAATGATCATAGAATCATAGAATAGCTTAGATTGAAAGTGATCTTAAAGATCATCTAACTCCAAACCCCCTACCATGGGCAGAGACACCTTACACTAGATCATGCTGCTGAGGTCCCCATCCAACCTGACCTTGAACGATTCCAGGGATGGGTCATCCACAAGTTCTCTGGGTAGCCTGTTGCAGTGCCTCATCACACTGAGTAAAGAATTTCCTCCTAACGTTTAATCTAAATCTCTCCTCTTTTAGTTTAAAATGGTTTCTCCTTGTCCCACCACTATCTGACCATGTAAAAAGTCCCACTCCATCTTTTTTACAAGCCCCTTTTAAGTACTAAAAGGCCACAATGAGGTCTCCCCAGAACCTTCTCTTCTCCAGGCTGAACTACCCCAGCTCTCCCAGCCTGTTTTTGTAAGAGAGGTGCTCCAGCCCTCTGATCATCTTCATGGTCTCCTCTGGACTCACAGGTCCACATCTTGTGCTGAGGACTCCAGACTTTTCAGACCTGATCAGCCAAATTTAGCTAGTCCCTTGAATTACTGTGGTTAAAACACATGACTGCCTGTCAGAAGAGGTGAAGTGACTGTCTCTTACTGTCCAGAACTGTTTGACCTGCACAGCATATGTGCCTTTACAAGGGAACTGGGCTGCTCTTCTTCACTTCAGTATAGCAAATGGATAATGCATGTGATTGACTTTAAAGATTCCAGTAGATTTGTTTATAAACTGTGTATAAAAGCATTTGATTGCATGCTTGGCTAAACTGGAGTCAAACTCAGTGCAATATTTTCATCTGGGAGGAGATGATAAAATATTTGACTGCTAATAGTTGTGTGTACAATTTCACAGTCATAATCCTTAGCCATGGCTTATAAGAGCAGTGCTCAGGGAGTAGCTGATTCAAATCTTCTCAAGATGATGCTGAATTCAGGGTTTTACTTTCTGGGTAAGTATGTTAGAAAATCAGCTATTGCACAGAAGAAAGTAGGGAAGCTACTAACCCTGTGTTCTTCAGCAGAAGTTCTTCCACAATGACAGTGAATATTTAGCTGGATTTCCGTGTAATGAGTCTTTTGAACAGATCTAGTGAATTTGACTTCTCTGGACATTTTGATTAAGCCTAGAATGACTCCTAATAACTAAAAAGCTAACATGGGTAACTAATGGGGCAAAAGGGTAATGTGGGGGTTCAGAAATATTGAGGTTGAGTAAATGTATGCGCCCAAAAGTCCAGGTGATACTCCATCTTACATTTAGAACCTACATTCTGTATTTCTTGGGCAGTAAACTGTGTAGCAGACAGTCTGACCCTGCTCCTGGGCAATTCAACTGACCAAAAAATTCTATTAACTTCCTAAATCTGGGGCTCAACTCCCTTTTTACCATATAGGCATAATCCCTCTCCAGGGGATTCAATATCACCAGTCTCTTTGAATAACTGTATACAGAAGGTGGTAAGAACAATATATACATGTTTTCTTTTTAAGTCACCTATTGGCTAATCTTCAGCTCATTTCAGACTAGGTATTGGTCTATATGTTATAAAAGGGGATAAAATTTCAGGAAAGGATGGCAAGTTATCTAAGGGCTAACTGAAGGTCAGTTAAGCAAGTAGTTTTTCACATACAAAATATCATTAGAGTAGCATTAAAACCAGTGTTATATTTCATACACTAGTGCAAGAAATTAGGTATATCTTCTAACTTAATTAATTTAAAACAGTTAAAATAGACTTCATAAGTAAAAAAAAAAGGTAAGAAAAATTATCTTGAATAGGACAATGCTTTCATAAATTAAATATGTGTAATGGGAATTTTATATGAATTTTATATCCATGAAACTTACCTATATGAAACTTACATAATGCAAAAACAAGCAGCTAAAATTGTCAAATGGCTGTGTTCATGCCATAATATTTTTTACAAGCCATAGCCCACAACTGCTGCAGTTGTACACATCACTTTTCTCAGCTGCACTAAAAAGAGTAAAGTAATCTTTTTGCAGTTTAAGTGTTTATTTGGCCCACTGCTTCTGGGTAAAACCAGAGCTTTGCAAATATTAGTTTCATATTTATGCCATTCATTTCTCTGTGCAATAGCACATATATTTAATGGGGAAAAAATTGTTGTCATTTGGCTGGTGCAGCAAGTACTTCTGTACACTTCACAAAATAAATATTGTATTCTTTTCCCTCTAGAGCAGGTTCTAATAACCTTACTCATATCCACCAGTATTATTACCATATAACTAATTCCATATACCAATTATCATATAACTAATTCCACTGAAATCTATATAATTGTTTTTAAAGTGTTATTCATTGAAAATGGATCAAAATTTTATCCTTCATTTAGATCTTACAAATCACTAAAATTTCAGCCTGCAATACTTATATAATTTAGCACCGCTATAATTTTTGTGTCATAACCACCAAGTTTTATTGAAGTAAATGAAAGAGTTTTTTGTCAACATGAAATGCATTGGGTTGTACTCTATGCCAACTTAGTCATAGTCTGGCATCTACAAAAGTACTCTGCTTTCTTCCTAACCATGCTCCAAATTATATCAAAGTAAAAAAGACCGGTAATTTCAAAGGAAACACATATAAGTAATGTGAAGTGCTTTTGAAAGTCTTACATAGAGTTAATATTTCAAATTTAGCACCTGAACTGCACCTCACTACATATATTCACAGAACGTATATATTGAGATCAAAGCTGTTTCTGTTAATGATCTTTCAACTGCACATTGATACAAATACTGATACAAAGGAGTAGGAAGAAGAGTAGAATAGCCTTGCTACATTTGTTTGAAAGAAAGCATAAAACAAGAAAAGTGATATTCTGCTCCTGTTTAAATCAGTAGTACAATTTCTGCTGACTTCAGCAACTCCAGGATTTCCTCCTAAATGTATTTCAAGTTACTTAAAAGCTTCAGAACATTCTTTCAATGAAGTAGCTTTAAAAAAAATAAAATCCCATTTGGATATTAATAGATCACTGTTGCAAAAATATCATATGTCACAAAAAATGTAGCAAAAATGTATACAGGCTTGAAAGCATATTTTCCTGAAAACATGTTGGAAGTGTATTTCTGACAGCTAATTAAAGCTTTTCCATTCTATCAGTCATGTTTGTGTGAGGTCCAATGAAACCTGAAATGAAATGCATTATGAAGGCTACGCTTTAACAGTCAAATTCATTTTTCCTGTTACATCCAGAAATTAAAATCTTGATGTCATTGACTCCAATGGAAATTTTACATTTGAATTATTCAAGTTTCCTTATTTCTAAAGCCACAGAATTAGAAGCAGGATATTCTGGGAAAACTCTAGACATACTTAGGCAAGCAGATTTTCACCATATAACTCTTTATCTGTGTAGAATCTCATATACAGATCAAAATGTCACCCCAATGCCCAACTAAAACAATTTCTTCCTTACACATAGCAGATTATTTCTAGGAAGACTATTGTTGCACAAACACCCCAGTGCTCTTACTTCCAAGTTTTTGCTGGAATTTTCTCTCTTAGGGTAGTTCCATTCATGCAGCCATATTCCTTGCAGAATAAAAGGGAGAACCATCCTCCCTTTAAGGCACAGGTACAATCTGTCTGCAGGTATTTGCAATTAAACTTATCAATATTCGAGTCTGTACCCTGACGGGAACAAAAGTTTCACTCTAGCAGCATGGTTCATACCCATGATCCTTTCTCTGCAGTCTACTTGTATTTTTTTCATAGAATCTCTGCTTTTCAAGGCTCTCCATGTTTCACTTTTGGTGGAGCTCCATAATGTGGAAAACTTTCAGACCTTGGCATTTATTTCTTTTCACAAATAGTCATAAAAAAAATCTATATAAATAACTAGAGAATGAGAGTGTGTCCTGCAAATACAATGTGGCTGCATGAGCAAGAAGTAAAATGGCAAGAAGAAACATTCCAGTAAAAACTTAATAGAATTCAACAGCAGGTGTATCAACATGTAAGTCTCTAGGACCAACATGGAAATGTAAAGATTGTTTTAAAATGCAGGAAGCCAGCCATGTACTTTTACTTCAGTTTAGAAATTGTGAAATTAAATGGACAGCCGTGATGCTATAAGAAATCATCCTGACTTCTGATTCATGTGCTGAAGTTGATCCTGATGGGTGCAGAGTATCAGTGACTCAGTGAACAGAGTATGAACTGTTCTCATGAGTCTTCATAGGTGGTGTGCAATTATTTGAGAATGCATAGAAGAATTCATAATGGGATAAAAAATAGAAGTATCTTTACAAATTGCCTTAGGAAGAGATTTAAAATTAAATATAATTAACCTATTTTTGCTTTGGCTAGAATATGGTACCTTTGATCAGACAAGTTCAAGAATGAGCCCAAGAAGACAAATTCTCCTTTAGAAAAAAAATTGTTTAGGTCAGCAGAATTTATATTTTTATAGCAAAAATCACCTATGTTAAAATTTTACTTTAAGCACTAATTTTAATTTCTCTCTGTTTATTGCTATATTCCTCAAATAATAGCATCAAATATCGTATATAGTATCATATACTATGTTGCATTTTAACAACGGTAAAGACTTGGATCAATTAAATGTTTATTTAAACTGAGTGTTAGCCAGTGATACCAGAGATGGCTTCCCTTTCTGTGAATCGACACACAGACCTCATCTGAGAACAGAGGCTCTCTGTGACTGGAAGGAAAAATGAAAAACAGTAATGGCACAGAATCTTCCCTTGATCAGTGTCTAAATCAACAACAACTCTTGCATGACTGCTGATTCTTTCTGCATCAACTGACAGTGCATGTTTGCTAAATTCATACATGTGATAAGATTCTTGCAGAGCATATGAAAGGATGTTCCTATTAGTCTTTTCTTTCTGACAGTTTGCTGACAAATGTACCATTTGGATTAAAATATTTCTTTTAATTGCAAGAAAGAAGAGGTAGCATTACAGGAACTAGTCATGTCATAGGACCATCATAAAATGACTGCTATTTGTTAATGTCATTTACAAACTGCAAAAGTAACATTAGTAAGTGGAAGCACTTGGTGCAAAGGGAATTAACCATACAGTAAAGGAACTTTATGGACAGATCATTAATCTCTGACTGCAAAGAGTTAGACTTGATTTTGTGCCAAATGTTTGACTCTAAAGACTTTGCCAAATAGCAAAATCTAAATTATAGAAGAAATACATATTAAAATAAGACCATTTAAATTTTACATCTACTGTGAGAATAGGGAAACACTATCACATTTTTAACATAATCTCAAAACGCAATTCCTAATCCAATAAAAACATCTAATAAAAATTGGCATAAAGTTGTAATAAAATTAATTAATGAGTTGTGTACCATATTATGTTTTCATTTCCAACTTGTTAAATCAACAAGTTTTACCACTCATTCTCATGTGCTACATTTTTCTCACTTTCCTCACTATTTGTGTGTGGGCACAAGAGTGGTTGAAAAATATACATGTTCTGTTAATAACTACACTTGACAATCAGAAAATATTTCATCACCATGTTAGTTCCATGCACAGTTAAAATGGGGAGCACTAGCTGTGTTTCCCAAGAGAAGCTGTCTGCAGTGGCTGACCCATGGACGTTGGCACCCCTTGGAAGAGAGCTGTGATGCACAGAGCAGCCCAGGTTCTTCCCTGCACAGGGCCAGGGCAGAAAGCTACCTCATGGTGTAATCTGGCTAAATTGTCCATGTCTAAACTCAGGAGTCAACAAAGCTGGGTGCCTTCTCTCTTCCTGGTAGGGACAGAGGTACAGTGACCTACATCCATACAACTAAATCGTTTAATCATCTACAGTTGTGACTGCATCCAAGATGTTTTTGAGACCAGTTCCTTGGCTTTGTTATGCCCCAAACCATGCCTAGCAGTTTTTTGAGAGAGTACTATTGGGCACAGGCCAAAAGCATGAGAAAGGCCATGACACAGACCAGCAGTGTACAGTCCTCAGTTAGCAAAGTGTAGCAACACAAAACATGTAAGTTCTCAGCATCCCAAGAGGGTGGGAACAGATCACGCTCAGGGATCCAGCAACAATTGTTCCCCATATGCCCATCCGAGGATGCCAAATGACTGATGGTATTAGCACACTGACCCTTGGGCAGGGTTGTATGCAAAGAGCAGTGCTTCAGGAACTGGAGAATGGCAAAGCAAGTTAATTAGCTAACAGGAAGAGCATGGTGTTCTTAAAGCAGGTGCAAGACTTACAGCAGAAAGAGGAAATCATTTGTTCTGCTTCTTGCATATTATTTTGGCCAGTATTAAAAATATTACAGAGAAAAATTCTTAAACATCAGTAAATTGGAGATTATTAGGTGGCAGGTATGGGACTCAAAATGATTGGCACTGTTTTGAATTCAGAGTGAATTCAAAAATAGAAATTCACCTCAGTGTAATAAGATTATATACAGGTGGTTGCTTTCATTTATTACAAATAATTTGCATGTCTAATACCTACTTACAGGAACTGCTACACTAAAACAGTTATCATATTTCTGACAAGGAAAAAAGGTGAATTTCCACAAACTGTGCATTATAAAAAAGTCTTACGGGGATTGTTCTTTGCCTCAGATGTTTAATAGGAATCTACATTAAAAATATATATATATATATACACATAATTTTCATGACCATTTCTCAAAGTACTTTATAAAACTTGTAGGAAGCATATTTATTTGGCTTTTTCTAGTAAGAAAAAGGCACTTAAGAGATGTTATTTGACTTCTGACACCTGTGATAAACTGTCTATAGTTTTTTTATGCTTTCTTCTTTTCAACTGATAGCATGAGCTTCACTGTTATGCAGACTGAACAAACACAGTAAAAGAGAAGGCAGCTTCCCTGGCAAGCTTCTCCTTTAAGGAGAGAAGTTTGGTCCTGGAACACAGAACGGATCTGACAAAGCTGTAATTGGAAACCGTGTGATTCTTGCTTCAAGAAAAATTCCTGATAGACTTCAATAACATATCTATGCTTGATATTATAATTGCTCGGGTTAGTCTTCCTTGGATTTTGATGGAGCAAATCAAGACATTGTACTTTGGGAAATTTCTTTGTGTTAAAACTGATCTGTTTAGGTGTATGAAGATATATTCAGCTGCCAGCACACAGCTATGCAGGGCCATGGGGCATCTGAGAGGTACAACATCAGCACTGTGCTGCATTCAACTGGAAACACACAGGTGAGATACCATAGGCTGTACTGATGGGTCCTCCTCAGCTACGTGTGAGCCCTGGGGTGAGAGGTCTCAGTCTTAACTGAGCTCCAGCCTGACTGCTTTGCCATTTTATATAAAAATCAGTCCAACACTGCACTGGGTTGAGACCTTGCATCAAAACCCAAGACTGGGTCAGCAGCTTGGTTCCAGCCAGCACACGGGGTGAACAGGAGACTTGCAAAATCACCAACATGGTACTGGAAGTTTGTTTCATGCCATTTGCTTTTAAAGATCCCAAAGGTTTCAGAAATGATGAGCAGGATCTTAAATGTGCAGACTCCACACTGATGCACAGAAAATTTGGATTGAATGCTTCCTCCAGAAGCCATAAAGATGTGCAGTGTCTCTAAGGAGAGGTCTGCTGGCAGGGTAGACTTTTATCAGGAAGTTGTTTATACTGTGGATATGTGAGTGTGAAAAAAAGAACTGGCATCTCTTCATAAACAGTTATGTAGCTGGGTGATAAACTGCAGTTTTCCATAAGGCTTTCTAGGACGAAACATGGACAGTTGAAGAAAGTGTGCTCGTGTGCCCAAGGGACTCGGTAAGTAATGTTAGAGTAAAATGAATCTCTAGTTCAAAAATAGTAAGTGGTACCTGCAAAGTCACAACCTGAGGTTAAAAATAAGGATTTTTAAATTTCTGGGGTTTGAGCTTGCAGTGAGGATTCACTATTATCAAGTTTTCCTTGAAACCATGAAAGTGAAAAGCATGCAGAAATTGAAAGAGAGAGAGAGAAATAACAGATTCTTCCTTATTTGTCTCTGGGAGCTAAAGCCTGAAGTATTGAATGCAGTAAAATGAAGCAGTAGAAAATGGAAATGAGAGAGGGAAGGAAGGCAGGATGGGAGTATAAAACTGAAAAAAAAAAAACAACCTGAAGGCCTTAGGAAGAGGGATAAGAGAAATAAAACCAAGAAGGATCAAGTATAAAATAGAAGGGAAATCCCTCAGAGTTAATCCAGAACAACAAAGTAGTCTTGCTATGTTACTAAATACCATGTTTTGTATAAGTATCACTTAAACCATCTCTTTAATGGGATATGGCAGCTGCATGCCAGGGCACAGTGACACTTAACAAACAGCTGAGGAGAGGAAGGACACAATACTTTCTACAGGATGAACTTTATGAGTTCATGATGTAATAAACTGAGTCAGAGTCTGGCTAGAATGCTGTAGTTAATCCCTTTAATCTTCTAAAAAATTCTATTAGCTATTAACAACTCCAGTATTAATTTTGCCTCTCACCTGGGAAAAATCCCATGCCCTCTGCCACCTGACAGCTCTAGCACCAACTTGGACCTTGGATGTTCAGTAACATCTCCAAGAAAAAAAGAAAAACCACCAACATTATTTCCTCTTGTTATTGTCTTTTCCTTTTCTTAATATTCTTAAAAGTAGCATTCTCAGAGAATGCTATCAACTCTACAAGGTATGACACGTTTGCATGCAAGGTGATGCATCTCCCAGAAAAATCTGCCTAAGAATGAATATGACAAAGCCTTCTGCTCTCAGATCTTTGAACTTGTACAAGCCAAAACAATCTGGGAATGGGTTTTCATGCTTTTGACCTTGTGCCGAAATTGTTGACTCCCATCTGGCTTAGGATGAAAGTTCACATCATTTCCCTCAGGAATAGACAGGAGTTCTTGCCCTCAGTTAGATTTCTCACAATTTATTCAGTTTGTCTTAATGGTACTTATGAGGAAACTGGGAGGACATATTATGAAAAATAGACATTTTCATTTAAGTAAACACTGGACTACTGTGGCTGTAAATACTATGACTACTGTGATGACCACTGACATTTGGCCAAGAGGCAACCTAGTTTTAACTTTTACCCTCAGTTAAAACTGCTATTTAGGGACTTATCTACATTTTCAAAATTATCATAATTAACTCAATGTCTTCAATTAAATGATGCAGATTTCACATGTAGATTTATATAGGTTTAAAACACATAAAGCAACACTGGCTTGCATCCATTCTAAGATGTTGTTCCTTTCATCCCATAGGTGAAGTTTGGGGTTTGCACCTGCATTTCTGTATGTTTTTTGCAGTGTTTCAAACACATGATGTTATACCCTGTAGAGCTATTCCACTGCATTCCTGACATATTTTTGGTCAAAGGCTTTTGAGTTTTAGCTGTCTTTGCCCTAAAAAATTTAGGGGTTTTTTAGGGGTCAGAATTGAAACCAGGGTTCAACTTTGAAAAACTTATAATTTCCAATAGGAAAAATCTCCATTTCCTAGCCAAACCTTGCTGGACCAGTTACAGAAATAATAAATTCTGTGCCATATTACTCCAGTGCAACCGCTACAGATAACGTAATACTATGTAATGAAATAAACTGCAAAATATAAACCTGGAAGGCTTTTTTCCAGAGGATTGTAACATCAGGTTTGGACCACTGATATGCCTAGCAGATGACCTAATCTTACATCCTGTAAGGTACTCAAGCTGAGTTCTAGATACCTAAATTAAATTACTTTCCTATCACCACCAGGTGTGGTGCTCTTGCTAAAATATAAATGCCAGAAAAGCACCCGATGTTGATACGAAAACACCTTCAAATAGGTTTTTTTCCAAAGTTTCTCACTCAAATATTCATATTTAGCTGTCTTGTGTTCAACTTCCAACTAGAATTTCTTATGATTTAGTGCCACTCTTTTCTCTGAAGAATGACTTTATGTAGTGCCTTCTCACTGATATATGAAAAAGGCTGAGATCCACAAGGCTTGTTAGTGGTATTACTCAAAGCTTTAAAGTAAGGAGGGACAGTTATCCAAGGGCAGCAGCAGAGAGATCACTTTGTCTGTGGCTCCGGTGCTTGTCTGTAGACCTGCAAGGGTGTCAGGATCCCAATGGTGCTGTGATTTCATGGAGCACTTTCAGTGATGTTATGACTAATATATTATCAATGGTAAATGCCAGCTTAAAGCCAGGCTATCTGTACAAGCTGCACTCATGTTTAGATTACCAGTTAAACACATGTCAGTGTTAACTTTCTGTCAAATACTTTTTTCCCATCCACAAAGGACTTTTGTGATTTTTCTTTTTTTATTGTTTTAATTAAAAAAAAAAAGAGAGATACACCAAAATTAGATTTTATTCATTTGTCATACATTGTTTTGGATTTCCCTGAACATTTCCAGGCCCATCCTGGAGTCACCTTCTGTTTAGAATTTTTGAAAGATTTAGAATTAGAAAAGTAAAACTGTGAATTAAGCCAAAGATGCAACAAACCAAGTATAGTTTTACTTAGCTCTCAAATGAAGCAAATGAAACTTGGTTTTATTCATCACAGCAGTAGACAATGTATTTCCTAGCTTTATAAAAAGACAGAAATAAGACTTGATTAATGGCTTTAAAGTGAGAGTAGGTTTAGATTAGATAATAGGAAGCAATTCTTTACTGTAAGGGTGATGAGGCACTGGAACAGGTTGCACAGAGAAATCGTGGATGCCCCATCCCTGGAAGTGTTTGAGGTCAGGTCGAACCGCACTTTAAGTAACCTGGTCTAGTGGAAGTCGTCCCTGCCCATGACAGGGGGGTTGAACTTGGTGACCTTTAAGGTCCCTTCCAATCCAAAGATGACTCTTGGAGTCTATGATATCCAGTGAGATTGTGTGGATAATGCAAGCATCATCAAACTGGAGGGACTTTGCCCAAAGAAACATTAATATTTGTATTCAAGTATATAACAAATGGAGATGCTACTACCCACAGTTCTATCGCTGTTATACCGATTCTCATTCTCCATGATCTTTTTGACCTTTATTAACAAATAAATAAATACAAATTTAGGATTACATGTCTAGGAATACCTTATAAGCAACCACATCTTGATGAGAAGTTTCTGTACTGAAAAGATACAGAGATACCTTTTAAATTTCCCTTAGTCCTCCATTTTATTGAATAACAATGTCCAAACTCAGAGTACTGTACACAGAAGAACATGTTTTGATACACATTTGGGAACAGAGGGTAAAGGATTAACAAAGGTCCCTTTTAAAACCTTTTACTATCTCGTTCTGTGAAACTTCCTTCTGGTTCAGTGATGTCCAGTGTTGTATAGGACTGGGTCAATTAGTATTTTCTTCATACAGCAGTGGGTCAAATGTGTTTTTATAACTCGTACAAACTTTATTGTACTATAACTTCATCTGTTGCAAAAGAGTCATCTTTGAGATACGCAAGAACCAATTGGAAAGCAAACACACCTGGTTTCTAGAGACTTGTTGACTTTGGTTCCTTTCCATTATGCAACTGTTTGCATCTCTGCTCCTTATGAGAAATCCCAAGTACTCGAACAAATCTTTTATAATTTTAAACAAATATTTTGGACTAGGTGACTTTTAAAGTTCCCTTCAAACCCAGAATTCTATGATTTTCTTTATTCATGGAAGCAAAGAGACTACCAGAAGCCATCAGAACACATCAGCAGCTTTCAAGTACTTATCTGCCTGTTACAGTGGATATTCTGTCTAGCTTTGGGTTTTCATAGACTTCCTAATACTTGAATTAAATATTTCAGTTAAATGTTGAGACAGCTCTCAACTACTATTGATTTTTTTTTTCTTATTACTATTTGACAGCCAGGAAATGAGAAAACATGGGCAGAAGTGGAAGGGACAGCATGGACAAGCTCTGAATCCATCTTTAGGTTTTATAGCCCGCCTGACTGAATAATAAAATTCTGGACATTGTAAGAATTTAAATGTGCCTCGAAGATGAAAATTCTAAGGCATGAGATCATTCATGGATAACGGTGTATTTTAAAACAAACATGTTTTCATGACAAATATTTTTATGAGACAATTAGCAGCCCTTCCCTTTACAGTTCCCTTAGAAAATAAGCAGACACTGATTCACTTCCAAGTTGCTGATGAAAAAATAAGGACCCAGAGGAAAACAAAGCAGACAGGGACAATACTGTTGATATAAATGAATGAATACATTCCATTGACAATTCAGTTTGTCAGTGAGAGTCTAAATAGCCAAAAAGCCCAGACTTGTAGGGAAAATAATTTCCTGCTGAACTCTGGCATGTGGTAGAGAATGATTAACATTTCAAAATATTTTTCAGAAGCCAAAATTACTAAATTATTTTGTTTGACGAATGGCAAAAGGACTTTATTAAACATTTCTTTTTTGATAATGTTGAAATAAACTGTTTCAAAATTATTAAAGTATTGTATAATATTACATTTAAGAAGTGCAAAACAAAAATGTAAAAATAAAATATATTACATGTTATTTTAAGTGTCAAATAGCCTTCCTTAAATGAAACACAGAATTTAACATAATCATTAGTTTTGATTTAAAATAAAATGCCCATAAAATCCTGTATGCTAATCTATATGCTAATATGACAGCAGATTGAAGTTGTTCCATTATAAGTACGTATTGACATAATCGCTGGAAACATTTTTATTTTGACAGAACAGCATTTCACCTCAAAGAGTGTTGACTAACTCTTATGCTAAGAAAACAGCCTAATGCTGGGTTTTGCATCACGATAACTCATAAATTCGTGGGAAATCTCATTTTATACACACTGCAGACAGCTTAGGTCTCTGTTCTGCCTTTGGAAGTGACTCACTATGACACACACACAGACACATCTGGTATTTATAGTTTCTTTTGTCCCAGCTTCAGTTGCCTTTGCTCCCATGTCAAGTCACAAAGATCCTAGGGCAATATAGAATTTCCTGAAAATAGTTTAATTGCTCACTGACATTATCTTGAGTGAAATCTAATTTAAAATGAAGACTTTGCAGGTCTTGCCAACTTGTGAAACATGCAACACTACATTTATTACTGGTAAGTGAATATCTGTCATGATATTCAATCCACTCAACATGAAAAAAGGGGTGGTATTCTTCATTTCCAGCTTTAACCAGGTAAAGTTGGATGTATCACTGTAAGCTATTGACCTTAAACTGCCTCTGTGGTCAGTAGAGAGAAATAGCCATTTCACATGACAATTCATCTGACCTTTCTTAGGTACATATTTTAAGATGAGATGAACAGTCCTCTAGGGAATTAAAATGAGATAAACTTCCATCTAGAAATTTGATATCTGTATCTAACCTAATCACCAGAGGCTTCCTGTGCAGTCAGTGGAGAGAAATAGGCTTCCTCACATGACCTTCATTGTCCCCAAGGACTGTAACCTCTTGAAATATGCCTCAGCCAGGCTGCAGAACTGGGGAGTCTGGTAGCAGGCTAAAATCACTGAATCCCTGCATGCAGCATAAGTTTGTAACCCATCTGCCAGAGAGTGCAGCCCCACATCAGTCATTTCAAACGATCCCTCTGTTCAGGCCTGACACCTTACTCTGTAGGCACCAGGGCATCGCAGTACCTGCCCCTGCTATTCCAAATGCTCACACACACACACTGCAGTAGTGACACAGTGAAGGATCATTAAAAACACTCGGTAAGTAAGGAGCTAAGAAACATCCCATCTGCTTTTTGTACTGGATTAAAACTTAATGTTACAGTGGCATAGTTCTGAATTAATCACATCAACTTCAGAACAGTTATTGTGGCCTGGAGCCAGTAGGAGAGCACAAAAGCGGTGTTTGTGAGACTTTCTTCAGCTTATGGCAGCTGTTTAGCTCATCTTTGATCATACTTACTTTTTTTGCAGTTAAGCTTTTTGGTCACACTATCTTTGCAGAGATAGCTGTTCCAAACAATACCCGTGTTCACATGCCATCAAAGGTATTTGTGCATGTGGATTAGCTGGTTTTTGCTTGTCATGCACTTATTCGCTTTTGTGTTGTTTTTGTTTTGTTTACAAAAAGATATTCAGCTACTCAAGGAACGTAAGCAGCAGCATATGACACAGCTGAGCAGCTGTACACGAGAGTTAACATTGGTCCAAATGTTCCCCTGTAGCGGATAGGAAGAGCTGTGCCATCCTAGATCAAGGCAAGGCTGGTAGCTAATACAATACAACAATGAGCAGCAGATGCTCCTAGGAAAGAGTAGCAAAACAGGGCATGCCTGTGGCAATGCATCCCTGGAAAACACTTCCAGTTTTCGGTACTTTGTGGCTCAAAGACTTCCTGAGCTGGTGTGAATGTCTTTGCATTTAACAGCCCTGAAAGGATTTGCTTCCATGTGAATTTATTACTTTTTTAATCCATGTAAACTTTCAGCATTGCAAGCATCCAACAGCACAAAGTTTCTCAGCTTAGTTATACACCACATGAAGAATTTCCTCCCTGTTTTCAGTTGCAAGTTGTTAGTTTTATTTGATAGTGCCTGTTTTTTATGGTCAAAGAGATACAGAATGATTGTTCCTTATTAACCTTCTCCAGCTCCTGCATGATTTTGTAGACCTGCACCATATGCCCTCTCATTCATCTGTTCACAAGGTTGAGTACCAGTCAATTGAGTCATGTCTCTTTCCGAAAGGTTCCATATCATCGAACACTTTTGCTGTTCTTTCTGTACCTTTTCCTGTTCTACTCAAGTGCTTGTAAGCAAAAAATGAACCCAGAGAAATATCAAGATGAAGGATGACTAAAAAAGTATATATTTGTAAGAAGAGGGCATATTTTGGGGATATACACTGAGAATAAATAGAAGCCTGTTTTATTTTTCTTTCTAGGTGAAGGAGGTAGTAGCAATTTAAACAGTTCAATACACTCCAACATTTTTAACAAATATCTCCATCTTATTTGGTTAGACTCTAGATGAGCAGATTTCTCAATGATGATAATAATACACTTCCATAGATATTTAAGAAATTTTTACTCAACAAGTAAGAATTTTAATCCTCTCCAAATCATACTTCAGTAATACGACTGACTTGGATTTTTTTGATGCTTTTCTATAGAGGTTCCAGAAGGTAAGGAAATGAAATGTTATGCAAATATTTGAAAATGATAGCAAGAAAACTGTTGTAATTATAAGCTGTCAGGTTGACACTGAACTTAGGCAAAACAAGCACTGAGTCGCAGCTGACACAGGACTAGGTAAAGAGGTAAATGAAGAAAATGTAACTGATGACAATCTAGAAAACTACAGAAAATAAATTCTATCAAAGTAGGAATATATTTTTATGGGATTATGAGTCGATTGATGAAGAAAACTTTATTAACCCTGTCTTCCCCCTTAGACTTTCAACTTACATTTAATTAGGTGATGCTAAATTAGTGTGGCACATTAAAATTTAACAGAATATATGAATACTTTTAAATAATATGCCGTTCACAGAAACTACAATTACTTCAGACCTAATTCAGAAATAGAAAAAGAAATAATCATTCTTTAATAACTAAAATTAATTATTTAATAAATAAATTTGCTCTTCTCTGAACTTGTTTGTTTTTTGCTTTCAGTTTTATTTTTTATTTTGTCACTGGAAGCTGGATAATGCCCACTGACTGCAAGTAAAAGTTCAGTAAAACAAGAAAACCAGAAAACACTCCAGTGACTTTCTGAAGTTATTTTTACTTGATTTCTGTCATTTGCATTTGAGTGTCATGTGATCTTTCCTAATAATTGTCAAAGTAAAACTGTCCAGGTATCGATAACCTACAGGAGTGTAAAGGTGTTTTCTGTCTCTTTTGAAGTTGAGTCTTTATACCCCCTTGAAAAGTTTTGTATTTGAAAACTACCTGCTGATTGATTACTAGAAAGATAGTGTAGGTGAGTTAGGGGATTTCTAACACAGAAAGATTATTTTCCCTATTTTTCTATTCAGGCAATTTTTCATTAACGCTATGTCTTGGATTAAATAAGACCCATCTCCTTTATGGACAGAAAGGAAAAAACGATGTTTTTCCAAACTTTAGATAAACGGCAATCCTTACATAATGGTGGGCATTTCCTCTTTGGAGCTCACCACTGAATCAGGACATTCAAACAAACTCACCGCTAAGCTCTTCCCTGGGGCCAGGCTCAGTGTGTCCAAAGCTGTGCTTATTCTATGTGCTTCGGTCAGCAGATATGCAATCTTAGACAATAGCTTCTTTCTGCTAACAATAGCCAGTATTAAGAATGTCATCAGATATAATGGCAATGAGTGGGACAATTCTGCTTTCTTATGAAAGCTTTCATAATGGAGCGGTCATAGCGTGCGTGTGTGTCTGTGTGTCTGTGTGTCTGTGTGTCTGTGCATGTTTTAAGAAAGATCCACACTGCAGAAGCAGCCTGCTAGTCTCAGAAGAGCTGGTTCATGAAAGGTGCCATTTATAGTGCTTTCACAGTACCATAGAATGGAAACATTAGGTAATAGTAAAATCCCAGAGCTAGACTTACTAAATTCTGAAAACTTATTCACATTACCATGCTTTATAGGGCTTTAGGGACTTCATAACAACAATCTGTGCAACTGCAGACTTTGTTTAATGAAAAAATAAATAGAAATAGTTACCCAAAAATTAGCCTAAAGACTGGTATTCCCTTGTTAGTGCCCTTTAATAATTTTCACTATGCCTCCATTTGCACTCTGTCTAGAAAATAAAAGGCTTATTCATGCACAAAAACACAGATCTGCCTTCTCAGTGAGAAATTTTGTAACATTTCTGAAGTAGAATCAACTGCAGCAGCTCAAGGTCTTTTTCTGAAAGAGGAAAAGCAGTTAGCTGGATATTGCATTACTTTCAGAAGATTTCTTCACTGTTGTGTAATTTATCTGACAGTTGCCACAGGGCTTACATGCCACTTTAGTTATCCTACTGATTTTTAAGGGATGGAAATGCATGTGGAAATTAGGGGAGCATTCATTTTTCCTCTTAATTTCATCAAATTACATGGACTGTGATTTTAGATAAATCACACTATTACACTGTTTCCCTTTCTACATTTACAGAGACTTGTGGGTTCACTTCGGTTTGCCTTTAAGCAGTCACCATCTGCATCAACATGCCAACCGACTGGGTTAGTCTGATATGTCCTCTAACTGGTGTCCTCTCAATATCTCTCCTTAATTCTCTGTCATGAATTTGTTTGGGTTTTTCTTATCGGGAGATATCAGAGCCAAAGCTCCAGAATGTCTCACTTTTGTACAAGGCTTCCTGTGTAGTTTAAATGAGAGAGGTATAACAACGAAAGCAATGTGAATTTATGCTACTCCAGTGTGACAGAAACAAAGAAGTTGGTTGAAAAGACAGATAGAAATAAAACAGCTTTGCAGTCTCAAGTGACCCTCAGGCAGGTACAGCACATATGCCTTCTGGCTTTAGTGCAGACAGAATTCAAAAGATCAGCCTTTTTCTGACCCCAGATATGAGCATCTGGCAAAGACCAGCATCCTTCACAATTTTGGCAGTTTGCAAAGACACAGACTGGCCTGGATTACAAATCGGAAGCATTCATCACAGCCGAAAGTGTATTTTTTGCCATTGGGGTAGTAGAAAATCAAGAGAGGCAGACACACATTGGGGAGAGGAGGAGGCAAAGTAACCCTGCTTTTTCTCCGCTCTTGAAACCCATGATGCAAATATTTATGCATGAGGCTGAGAGGAATTCTTGGGTCATCCTTCTACCCTGTCTAACAACATAGATCTAAAAGGAGAGCTAGCAACAGTGCCTAAGTTTGAAAACGTGCTGATGTCAGAATTTTGCTCTATTTACATGCCTTTGGCAAAGAGAAGCCAACTACCTGCTTATCATAAATCTCTCCTCTCCCTCCCTTCATCCTCTCCACTGAAACCCCTATGATTTTCAGTACAGAGCACCAAGCACAAGTAGGTTATTCTGTGTATGAAAGCAGTGCTTGTGAAAGATGCTGAATGCACAGTCCCGGAGATCCACGTCCTCTGCAGCATTGCAAAGGGAAAAAAGATACATCATGGATAGCAGCACTGTCAGCTCCCTCACTCTGATTTACCAGCTTCACTGGGTTTAAAGAAACACTCACTGGGGCAGAAGGATCGTTCATCCTTTATAGCCAAGTTGTTGTCCTAACTGCTAAAATTGCCGCATAGGCTGCTAATTAGAGCCAGTTATGGTTATGGCTTTTGCAATGCTGACAGATGTGAACTGGTCACCCAAAGTTTACCCTGAAGGTTGTGCCACTTATAAAAGCCATCAGATGTACTAATCTGCTACACTCTGGTAGATTTATACCTGCCTAAAGATGAAATCGGAGAGAATAGAGCTGAAAAAACCCTCCAGAGCTTGCTTGATCCATCTTCCTACACCGGACTATCCTGTCTAATTAATTTCTGGGAGCTGTTAGTCTAACCCCTATTTATAGACCTCTTCTAATGGGGAGTCCAGAGCCTCAATATGTGATTCATTCCAGTGTTTTGTGAGAACTTCCAAGAGAAGAGTTGTTTTCATGGTTAGCCTAAACTATCCCTGTACTTCCTATTTGTCATATTCCTTTCCTTTTTGTGGTCCTGCCGTACACCAGGTAAACGTCTCTCTGGTCTTTTCTCAGTTTTTGATTGTTTCTATCTTTCTCCAACTGTGACATTTCCTGGACCATTTTCTTCTATTATTTTCTTTGGATTCCATCCAGCTCGGTTACATTTTCCCTGTAACACTCAGTCCAACCCAGACTGGACACTGTTACAGCTCAGATTTTGCAAACTTGAATCATGCAGGAGCACAATTGCAATGTCTTACAGGTGATGTTCCTGCCTATACATCCCAGACTACATTCATGGGAATGCAGAAACAAGGTGCAGCTCACCCATGTGTGTCATCTGAATCAAGTGACTCACTGCTGTCACTCTGTTTCTTCTCCTCCTTTTTCTGACTCCTCCCCCACAGAAAGGGGATAATCTGGCCATACTCCAAAATCTCTACAGAAGCACTGGGAAGCATGATGTATTATTCTATGCTGATATTAAGGGTAGCAATAGATAAAAGGCAAGAAGAAACCTTCCTAAGACTGCTGCTTCTCCCCAGTGCCTCTGGGTGGAAGGTGGGTAAATCTTCATTTAGCAACATATTTACCAGCATAGGAATAATCCTGGCTGCTTTCTAGTCACCATCTAATCCTTGCCTTGGTCCTATGAAAAAAAATTACGTGTCATCTAGAAAACAATCATGTAATTTAAAACAGTATGTAGCAGTAAAAATATCCATAGGTTTGGGGGCTGACTGTTTTTCTTAAACCTGATTTCTAATACAGACAACACTCAAACTGCATTAAAACTGTTATTTTCATGACAGCAAATATCTCTGAGCTTGTGTATTAATCTGGAACTTTCGTGTATCACAATGCCCCAAACACATAGCTGTCAAACAGATTATTTCTGTGATTGATATAAGATGTGTGGGTATGACGTCGAGAAAGGGCTGCATTGTGGGACAAATGTCCCTGAGCTTTTGGTACTACAGTTCCCAGAGAACTGGTATACATTTAAATTGCTTTATCTTGGTATAATATAACGCAGAATTTCAGTAGAAGTCATATTAACTCCCTTCCTAGAAAACCACAAAAATCCCTCATTATATCATTTACAAATCATATAATTTGTTTTTATTACCCATGTAAATAAATATACACACAAACAAATACATACATAGAAAGGCATAAAATTATGTCTCAGCCATAGTACAGCAGTTAGTCATATACTACACATTCTACTAGGAGCAAAGCGTTTCTATAAAAATTAAAATATTTGAATATGTATGCCCTTTGGGAATTTCCCCGTTTAAGTATTTGTGTTTAGTAAGAAAATGTTGAAGAAATTTAAGAATTGACATTACATTTAATGAGGTTCTTTTATTTAAAAAAAAAATCACAACAAAATCTATCACATATATCAAAAATTTCGCACGACAAAAGTACTCTAAAATAGCCTAGGTTCTCCTTTATGATAAGAAGTGCACTTGTAACACTGTCAAATGATATTAGCTTTATATCATATACATATCAGTTTCCTGATGAAATAAAGGCCCATATTTTGCCATCAGGGCTGAGCAGTGTCATTCCTTACAATTTGTTCCACTGAAATGAAGAGTTATTTTGCTAGAAAGCGTTTTAGGCTGCCATAGTCTGGATCTACATGGTGAATGGAAAGAAACAGTTTGCCTTTCTATTGATTCCTTCACGATGTTCTCATTAAAGTCTGATGGCATTAAGTATATATAATTAAGTGTATACAATTTTAGATGACAAAGATACTTTTTGCTTTTCACAACATTCATCTGTAACTTCACATTTTCTATGGCATTATAGCTTAAAATAGTACAAAGATACATGATATTTAAGATTCAGAAAGACCTCTGACCTTTGACCTTAAAAGATCTTTATGTGAAGGCCCATGGTGGATTGATTTTTGACAGTACAGTGACAGAGCCATACAAAAAAGGTATTCATATTGACCAAGTCAGTGGATATTTCAGGTCAGAATGTCAGCAGTTGTCTTTTTCAGCTGACATCCTGGTCTGAGAAAGTTGGATTTAAGGTTTGCTTGACTCTCATATTTTGATTTCTTGCCACACATGGCTGTGCCATTAGCTCCCTGGAACGCCTTTCAGTTCTTTCCTTGAAAATGCTAAATAAGTTCTCACTTTACCTACTGACTGAATAAGAATACAAAAACAACAGACAGCTGTGAGGCATCTGCGTGTCACACAAACACTGTTGGCACAGCTCCTGCATTCAAGAGATCAGCAAGAGCCTAGTAAATAAGCTTTCTTCACTAAAGACCACTTTTGTCCATGATCATTGAAGCTGTGCTCTACTCATACATCCTCTGAATTCCTCTTTTCTTCAGTAATCACACATGCCTAGCATGATGGCTGATTCTATTCTACAGTCCTGGGCCATGTAATTATGTGAGTAATTGGCAGACAAGATGTTGTGAATACCTGAATCCCAGGTTAATTGAAACTAACACCTGTCTGAACTGCGCTGTTGTAATGGATGCAATAATACAAGATCAGGTCCTATTGAGTTGCATAATCTTTTCAAGACAGGGTTTTTGATCTCCCTCCTTTGATTTGAGGGCTGCGGTAAACTAAAATATTATGCCTTTGTTGAAGCTTATAAAAGATGAATCTGAGGCTGAACATGAAGAACATTCCAGCTAATATGTATTGAGAAAAATCAGTGAGCACACATTTTTTGCATCTTTCAGTTAAGAGAAGAAACAAGATTTAGCTGTCAATGCAACTGTAGTCAGTAACAACATCACAGTTCACCTCAGAGTAACCCAAGTTGTTACCCAGGCAGTACAACCTGAAAAATTTGGATTAATGAGGTTCAGAATAGCCAAAATTCCCACTACCATCACTGAACATCCCAAGTGGGCAAGCCTTATAGCATTGCTCAGAAGAGATTGTTCTAGTTTGTGTGAGGCTGATTTTCTGTTGCCTTGTCCTTTGTACCGTCAGCTCACAGGCAGAGAGTTTTAGTGTTTCCTATGTTACTTTCTCACTGGCAAAATGGTGATCCCTACATCCCTACAAATGTACATCCCTACAGCACAGACCTGTCAGAAGAGCAGACAAAGTACTATGACAAAGACTTTCAAGCCATAGAAAGACCTCTCAAGTGAACACAGATTTTCTTGTTCTTTTAGTGAAATTAAGGCAATTTCTTTTAAATCAAATCTTAATGACTACTTTAAACATAGCTTTTATCTGACATAACTAGATTCTAGGAAGTATTTCAGTTCAAACAGACCTCTATTGCAAGAGATCAGAAAATGAACGTAGTTTGGAAATAGAACCTGATAAATAGATATAGATATATAAGAACAACATAAAGTTGTACAGCTGCTTGTAAAAGCAGAAGACAGGATTTGATGATCTAGAAGGTCCTGGTTTTTTAAGTTAAACAAGACATGATATTTCTATGTTAGAACACGTTGGTTTTACTTATAATCGTGTAAGCTGTATAACACTAATATATTCTTTGTAAAGGGAAAGCAAATTAAAAAAAAAAAATTAAAAAGCCAAAATGTAGCCAGAAGACTTGGGATTTTCAAAAGCCCACGGTCCTCAGATTACTTACACAAGTAATCTGATTACAGACTTCTCTGGGAACTGCTTGGCCACCCCAGTGGCCTCTGAAAATCACAATCAATTTATTTGTCTCAGGACTAATGGGGGCAAAAAAGATTTCAGGAATGAAAAGATTTTACTGTAATGACCTGAAGCAAATGCGAGAACAAAACGCCTGCTTTAGAAGTCATGAGAGACACAATCACAACAATTAAAGGCAAGAAAGAGAAGTGAGGAGGAGGAGGGAGCTGGGAAACTGGAGTTCCCAAGTTTCAGCAGTTATATAGGCCTCTGCTTAAATGTAATATAGCTACAAAATAAAGGCAATTTACTTTGGCTGACACCTTTGCAGAGACATTTTGACACAAAAAAACTGATAGTTTTAAACAGGGACAGGTAGTTAAATGCAGGATATTGTGTCTGTCTCTGGGAATCATGTGAGTATGGAAAGACTGTAATAAAAGTAGCAAGAATATTTCACGATAGAAGCTCAGTGCGATTTTAGAAGCTGAACAGCAAGTCTGGACATATTTATCAGCCCAGTGTTTTCAAATTTTTTTCAGTAGAAGGCTGTGTCTTCTATACATCTTACTGTATCATTTTTTTCCATCTAACAGGGTCTGATTTTTTTTCAAGCTGAGTACTGTCTGAATAGCTTCCCTAACATCTTTGTTTAGGTCTGGTCTACAGATCCCACCTTACTCCCACTGATGTTAGAAGGAAACTCTCTTAGCAGACATCCTGTGGGACAACAATACCTAATTCTGTCTTTTCTTCCAGCATCTCACATCCACTCCATCAGAAGTTATGAATAATTTTTATATCTGATAATATATTCTTATTTGTGAGCACAAAGTCTAGTAAAGACATTCTTAGTACCTTTTTAAAGGTGTTTTTCTACTAGGATATTGTCAAAACTGAGTTACCTACTCCAGTGTTAAACTTATGGGTATGAAACATTAAAAATAAATAGAAAATTAGATGAAAACTGTGTATGAATGTAGCTGCCTCATAGTAAAACTAGCAAGTATCCTGTCCAGATCGGATTTCACTGAGAAATATCTTTGGGACACAAATGCTATCTTAGCAAGTGTGCCATCCTCTCACATCATCCCTCTCCTGTAGTAAAGGTAGAAGTATGGTCATCCTTTCCATCACGCACCTGACAGAAAGCACAGAGAGCAGTGGAAATTAAGAACTGTAGTATATATTTGGCTAAAATACTAACAAAACCCTAAGGTAATTCCCTGAAAGATTGCAAATGCTGAGGTGACAGGCAGTGAGGCTGAGGCAGGGATGGGAGGGAGAAAGACACTGCACTGCTGGGAGAGAGCCATAGCTATGTTTCAGTCAAATCTGACCTACTTTAATGAAATCAGGTCATCTGTGAGCTCTTCATTACCCTCAGACTAAACAGTGCAAAACATAGCAGCCAATGTCTCTGCCTTTTCAGAGTACTGCTAATTCTCATTACAACATTGTTATGTATTCTTTAATATATATTGACTTAGTCATCTCACCACACCAAAGCTGGTAAACAGTACTGGGGAAGGAAGGAAAGCAAACATGATTACTGACTTTGTAAAAAAAAAAAAAAAATAAAAAATTGCAGAGTAAACACAGCTATGCCTCCAGAATATGTCCTCAAGGGAATACGGAAACAAAAGGAGGCATAACTGTCTCAGGACATTAGCCACGACAGATGAAGCTCACCTATCACACCAGCAAACTCTTAACTGTTACCAGCCACCTTCACAGACAAAGCAGAGGCTGGAGTCAAGCAGAAGCTGGTACTGTAGGCTTACACTCAAATTCTTCTCAGCGTTCAGTCTTCTATAAACAAGGAAGGTGACAGATCCATAACAAAAAAAATATACTGGCCAAGCTTTAAAGTGATGCCCATATCTGCATTTCAGTTCATATAGAGGCAGACTGTATACATGTGTGTGCAGGTAGGGATGTGTCCCAACACATGCATTTTAGTATGTAGAAGTGTATATCCACTTGTTCTTACACCAATATATTCTGTGCTTGACAGTAATGTACATTAAGATTTATGCACTGCTTTTAGATCCCAGAAATATATAGACGTGTATCTCTATCTGTATATACATATATATAGACACATAAATGTATATGTATATTTTTTTTATATATGTGTATAAAAGCATATTCAGCAACAGACACATCCTTGTAAGCATCACATTAAACCTACACTATTTACAGTATGTGCATGACTCTATAGTGAGTAGGGTATATGTATCAAAGGCTACTGTGTTCCTAAGTAAAAGTCATCTCTTATTAAAAGAATGAAAATTTTTTTTATTTCTATTTCTAATCACAAAAGTGTGATCTTTACAATTTCTGTTCAGCATTACTTAGATGAGTATTTATGTTCATTTTGTTTTGGAAACCAAAGGCTCCACTCATTTGTCAACATGAGGGCATCTGGTACCCTGTGAAATCCAGCATCTGGTGCCATAAGGAACGACACCCAATCTCCTGCTGCTGCTCCAATAAGCCACAGGTCAGCATAGGTACCACACCATACCTGCAGCCTTGCATGGACATCTCTGACACCTTAGCTCATTTCAAAAGGCACTACACACTAATTTATGGGTAACAACATTGGAACCTTGCATTCCTTTACCTGTAGGCAGCTATCATTAAAACATTTTCTATGCATCTCAGTGATTTTCTGGTTTTTTTCCTAACCCATGTTTAACTGGGAAATCTATTTGGTACTTATTACAGAATTATCTTTCTTCCCCTATTATCTTATTGTCCACATTACTTCTCAGTCTGTCACCCATTTGTGGGTGGCTGGTGTACTCCACCTGGACCAATGCAGGGGTCTACAGTGTAGGAGTCCACATGTGCCAACGCTTTGGACAGAAATATTTAGGTGAAATAAAGACTTACAGAGAGGATAACATAGATAGCACAGTCCTGAGGTCATGCCAAACTTTCTTTGGCAATGCCAAGTTAAGATAATTCAGAGAGTTCTTGCCACTTTCACCTTTATCCATTTTTTCCTCTTTCTATTTCATTCCCTGCCTTGTGTTGGGACAAATGACTTTACTGTTATGTGGGGGAAGTAATGATCCACATCTTGGCTAAGGATGTGTCTAATTCCCAGTTTTATTCATAAAAATACCCTTCAAGTTCTGAACCTTCATGGTATAGAGTGGTCATATTCTAAAATCATAACTTTGATGATTGGAACTAAAAGGAGGGGCAGCTCTAGGGCATCCAGCTGGCTGTGACAGACTCAGTGCTTACTGGCTATGGCAGAATATAGTAGCCATATTTTGATTTCTTGCAACATCTGGAAAATTATTCCTTTCTATCTTCTATTTTTTACATCACTTACTACTGCTCAAACTGCTCATTTCTTCTCATTCTAGCCAGCTGAATCTTCTGTGTCACCCATATGGTGTTTTTAAACTGCCAGAGGCACAGGACTGAAAGAAGTAATGGAAAGATTGAGGAACAGGTAATACCCCATGAACTCTTCATAGAGAACATATGACAGTGGCTAAAATATACATCATGTAGGAAATCTGAAAATTTTTAGATAAGCATAACTAACAACTGTGTACAAACAAAAGTCTTTAGTCGCTTTTCTAAAAAACTTGATGATAGAAATTACTGAGTTCCCTTTATAGGCTGCAGAGATCCTTTCTCTGAAGGAGGTAGTAGTGGGGTAAGGGAGGCTTAGAACGTAGGTAGGACAGTAATTATTATCTTTAAAGTCCAGCTTTAAGCAGCATACCTAATGGTGGGATTTGGGCAGACAAATATTGACAGCACGCTAATGTTGCTAAGCCAGCAGTGCCCTGCTGAAGGGATGGAATGTGCAGTCACACAAAAGCCTGCCATGAGACAACCCCGAGCACCACCGAGCTAGCAGCACCTATTGGTGCTACCATGTGCATCAAAGCAGAGGGCTTTCTTGCTCCTTCCAGTGGGATAAGTCTTTTCTCAGTTTTGTTTACGGTCGCTTTTTTCCTGCGGAAGGAGCTGAAGAACAAGACTAAGATCGTGATTTTTCCCTTAGAGGAAACTGCTGCTGAGCTGCATTCTTCTCTGCCACAGAGAAATGCCTAACATGCTGCTAACCCCCACAGGAGCAGACCTCACATAGGCCCCTGCATGTGCTGCAGCTCCAACAGAGACCGTGTCTGGATCCGCACAGTACCCAGACTCATATCCCACCTCAGTGACACCTCATTTACAGGGGAATTTTACCCCTGCAGCCTGTGACTCTAAATGTGTGTTGGTGAGATCATTAACAAAGTTTTGTCTTCTTACTACAGTTGTGAGAAAAAAAACTGTTGAAAGATAACTGTTTGGTGTCTGAACATCATATCTGAAATTCCACCTGGTAACTCTGTGATCTGCTTTGATTTCCTATGATTGAAACTGAGATATGCTTTCCATGCTTTTCATGCACTGTCACTGACATCAAACATAGGTCAGGGTTAGCCTATTTGTATCTGTAGTTTTCCATTAAAGGTTTTAGCCTTTAGATGTTTTCTCAAAAGGAGTACATTTATTTCGGTTTGTATATTATTTTGAAGTAAATAACTAATTGAGAAAATGAGGATTTTAGCACTGAGCAAATCCATTTTTGCTTTTTCTGAAAAGCTATTTTTATTCCAGTATCAAATATATATCCAATTACATGCTCCTTTGGACCACAGCACGGTTAATCCAACACTAAAAAGTGGATAGAAAGGCTCCCATCAAATTCCAGTAGTTTGGCCAGTGTTCATACCAGTGGTCAGAATTGGTAGTTAGGTCTGATTTTTTAAAAAACTTGCAGGGAAATGTAATTGTGAAGCTTCACATCCTCAGTCACAGTTCACTGGTCTCTCAAGCACAGTTACAGGTGTCTCCACAGAATGTAATTCCAGCCACGTAATGCTACTTGAAATTGCAGAAAAAGAAAATACAATAGTCTTCAGACATATCTTCTGACAAATTAATCATGGACTGTTGGTTCAGAGATACCAAATGTCAGAGGTTTTTTTTCATTTTACTATAACCCAGGTATGTGGAACTATTTCTGTAAAAGCCAATGTATCACTAGGGAGAATAGACAATGCTCCATGTACAACCCCATTCACAGCAAAAGCCAGATAAACTAAAAGAACCACTTACACTAGGCAGATGTTCATAACCATAATTTTATTGTCTCCAAACAGCAGTGTTTGGTTCAATACACGAAAGACAACAAATCAGGAAATGTCATTACCATGGAACAGTAAAAAAGAAACATGGTAAAAATCTGGGAAAAATATTTTTGATTTAGATTATCTGTGGCTTTCCTGACTTGTGTGTCAGAGATGTTCAGACTGTGATATGGCATGGCATGGGTTTGAATAGCTATATTATGTTATTGAGCACATCAGTGGATTAGCTAGCTGGGAAGAAGAGAAAGAAATCAGAACTGTGTAGTGTGGAAGTTTTCTGAAGGGAAGAAACAGTGGATACCTTTGAATTACAGAGTGACCATATCAGGTAGAAAATCTATTCATATATAGAAGCATCAACCCATACATAAAGGTGCTTGATACAGTCTTCTTCATTTTCTTCATAAATTATTTTACTGCTTTGACTATGTGTGGAGGAATTATATATTTGCTGAACTAAGCTAAGGCCAAAGAAGAGCCACATCCTTTCTATTGTAATTTGTTGTTCAAATCTCCCCTAGGATTTATCTGGCATATTTATGGCTTTATATACACATTAATTCTTAAACTTTCATAGGCTTTTAATAATAATTTAATGATAATTCTCATCAGTGCTGTGTCAACTTTTTCGCACACCATCACTAGGTTTGCAACCCATCCAACAAATCCCATGAAACTACTTCTATGTAGCTTCCGCAGAAAACATGAAAGAACATCATAACATATCATGGAATGATGCACTGGCCGATGTGATTTCCTCCAGGCAAATGGAGGCAAAGGAGACTGGGAGGGAAGAAATACCAAACCCTGTGCAGACTCAGGCAGATATTATTTACAGTGATAACTTCTGCCCTAGAAGATGAGTCTGTCTGAGCTCTGGAAACAATGGTGGGAACCTTGAGAGTTCCAGACATAGCTCAGAGCATGAACCATAGATGCTATTAATTGCTTCCAAAGGATGCTCTCTCAATTGACCTCAAGATAGAATGATCTTCTGCCAATATGTTCCACAGTTCATAGAAATACCTGGAAACGAAACTCTTCAATCGTGTTCAACAAACTAAAATATCTTGACCTGGACAATTCTGACCCAAAACCAAATATTTTATTTTGATTTTTCTAACATAAATATTTGATTTTCAGATAAAATATTTTGTTTTTCAGGTTAAAAATGGCAATAGGGAAAAATTCAACATATCTCTGCAATGAAAACATACATTTTCCTTCTAAAAAATTTCAATATTTTTTTTGTCTCTGATTGTTTCTGATAAATACACAGCAATGGTATATACATGTATTCACATATACACAGGAGTATATTGTTAGATACATAATCTCATATGTATTCACTCTTTGGAAAGATATCAACAATCTGCTAGTTGATAGGTTGTGATTCTCCATTTCAGCTTGCTGAGAAAGATGTAAAAATATGGGAAAGTTGGAAAAAATTCATAGAAACAAGCATAAAAAAGACCTCTTGCATTCTTGGTATGTAAAGAAAATGCTAAACAAACAATTTGTGAACTCAGTAACAAAAGTCAATACTTAAATCCGTGTGAGTTCTCCCTTTGTCTATTTATTTTTCTGTCTCCAAATATTAAATGCAAACTTCAATACAAAGCCAAGAATTAGGTTCCATACATGGAAATGCCTTGGTGATTGTAAAAAATAATGCTGTGGTGTATCTAGCTGGGAGGTTTGGAAGAAAGAGAACTAAAAAAAAAAAAAAAAAAAAAAAAAAAAAAACCGAGAAAAAAAAAAGAAACTGTTCCACTTCATCTAGCAGTGCTGCAATACATCACTCCAATTAAATCCCAGCCAATAAGCAAAGGGACGTGTTAAGTAAAATTCATGAGCTTTGAATGCATGTGAATGAATATGCCAATCAGAATCAATGCCACCCATTCATCTGGTGTAACACCATGGTGATGACAATGAGCTTGAAACCAGCCTTTGTTGTCATCAGCTGTGCAGTAGTTGCCACAGCCCCAGCCTGGATCAAATGTGTGGGACATTTAAATCTTCAGCATGGCACCAACACACAGAACATCTTATTCATTCCAAAAAAGGAGCTATAATCAGCCTCCAAGTAAATAATTCAGGATCAGTTCCTTAAGGGGCACAAATTGCCTTCTTTTAAAATGACAAAAATGCTGCTCCTCTGCTTGCTCAACTTTACTCCCTGGACACAAGCACAGCTTTTTGTAAACATGTAGTATATCTGTCCCTTTAGAAAATCTGTTGCTATATTAATGTCTGTAACTGAGCCTTCTGTGGGTCTTAACTGATACTGCACTGAGGAATATCTTTGCAGAGACCTCGTACTCAGCCCTTTTGAGTGCTGCAGTGGCAGATGGCTAGCTCTCACTGCTTTTACAATAACCATTTCATTTGTGATGCTTGACCTGAATTCCATTCCTTGTTTAAAAGTGTGTCTCAGTTCTCAAATGGTATTTCACAGAATTGCCATTTCCATAGTGTTTCCACATGCCGTTCTCCAAATAACACATTTCCCCATAAAACAGGGTGGAAAAAAAGAATATGGAACTAAGTGTCACAATTGAAAATGTTTAGTCTAAGAATATGTATCCAAATACTGATGACAACTTCATTTTTATTGGATTTAAATTATCCCACTGATATTTTCTTATATGTCAGCTTATATCACTTACAGATCATGCTGTATTTTTAGTGCTTTGTGCTATGAGTTAGTTCTCTTTCTTCCATTGAGTTGTCAGTAGTTATAACATTGTAAATGTGAAACACTCTGCTAGAAAAACAGGCCTGTGAGTGGTGACATACACTCAACTTCTCTGAATAAATTAAGCATGTATGCTTTCAGTAATAGATCCACCCATTAATCAGTGTGTTTAAAAAGATGTGACAATCACTGAGTAGAACCAATAGTCCCCCAATTTACCAGCGTATATTACTCACTGCTGAATACTTTCTCTGCACATTTCTCATCTTATTTCTCAGTTTCTATATAGGAAATTAATCTTAAGAGGAAGAACAAGTGATATTAAAGAACAGTATTTGGAAACAAATTCTTTCTGAAGTTTCTTCTGCAACCAATTAAAATCCCAATTAGAGGGAGCTGAAGACATCATTCAAGTACACATTAGATTAAGAAATATTAAACATGAAGCTTAGATTTGCTAACAAAAACATGTCTCCTTTGGTCATTCCCTTCCATTCTCTGGGCCTTAGTTCATAAGGAGAAATAAAACTTAATAGAGGGAATAAATATGAGGACCAGAAAGAGCTAGCTGAAACGATGCTGCAGAAAAAATGCTGTCTGCCCATTAAGATTATCTACAACATTGTATTGTGATCCTTATGATAGTGACCTAGTCTGTTCCTACTGAAAGGGACCTGATTTTCTTCTACTGGAATTCTGCAATGCATTTATTAAAAAAAAAATAAATAAAGTTGCCTTGCCTGAGCGTTTTGCTGCACCTTGAAGTGATCCACAACAATTTATGCAAGTTCATGCAACAGGCCCATGTATAATGAGAGACAGACAGCAAAGACACATTACACCTTATAGCAAAAGACATATTTGTTTAAACTCAAAGTGAATGGAAGATTATTTCCAGCTGTAACTAAACCCATACTTTATGGCATTGTGTAGTCAATAATAACTCAGATTTAAGGAAATGATGCATCTCTGAACATACAGCCATTTAATTCTTTGGAAAAGAGTGATAAGGGGATGTTTTCGTAATTTGGGACAGAAACATTCTAATTGATCTGCAATAACACGAAAGCATGAGCAAATCGGTTGATACTTCAGCCTTAAGGGTTTTTACCTGTGTGTTGGCCTGGCCTGTAACAAAAACAGTGTGGCCAGCAGAAGTAGGGAAGTGATTGTCTCTCTGTACTTGGCACTAGTGAGGCTGCACCTTGAACCCTGTGTTCAGTTTTGGGCCCCTCACTACAAGAAAGACATTGAAGTGCTGAAGCATGTCCAGAGAAGGGCAACGGAGCTGGTGAAGGGTCTGGAGCACAAGTCTCATGAGAAGCAGCTGAGGGAGCTGAGGGTGTTTAGCCTGGAGAAAAGGAGGTTCGGGGGGACCTTGTTGGTCTCTACAACCACCTGAAAGGAGGTTGTAACAAGGTGTGGGCCAGTCTCTTCTCCCAGGCAACAAGTGACAGGACATGAAGAAATGGCCTGAAGTTGTACCAGGAGAGGTTCCGGTTGGACATCAGGAAGAATTTCTTCACTGAAAGGGTTGTTGAGCATTGGAATGAGCTGCCCAGGGAGGTGGTGGAGTCACCATTCCTGGAAGTGTTCAAGAAATTACAGGATGTGGCACTTAGTTCTATGGTTTAGTTGACATGGTGGTGTTCGGGCAAAGGCTGAACTCGATGATCTTGGAGGTCTTTTCCAGCTTTAATGATTCTGTGATTCTACAACTCTATGACCTTTAAAGACCCAGAAAGCCCTCTGTTGCCCCAGTGAGTATAAGGCAAAAAAAGTCCCAGAAACATGATCCTTTTTCTCAGGTTTATCCTCAGGCAGCCACTAAGCAAAATGAAAAGCTGACAAAAATTCAAGTGTTATCAAGAAGCAACATATATTTCTCCAGTTATTCTTCATTATATCAACCGTGTCACTACTACCAAGGCAAAAAAGGGAGGTTCTAAAGTTCATTACCTCACGGAATTTATGGTTAAGAGTACATATACACTTTTCATAAATCTGGAAAGATCCTGGAAAGATCCTGGTCTCTTTACTCTCAACTAGTTATCACATTAAATGTATGAAAAATACTTTCTCCCACCAGTTGCTTCGAGGACAGAATCTCATCCCAGAGATGACCATATCATTCTTACATACCTGGATAACAGCAGCACAACCAGCATGAAGCTCTAAACAGGTTCCAGGTCACCTGGACTCTTTTGTTGCCTTCTGCTCTGTACCACAAGCTGTCACAAGCTCCTTAAACCTCTCATCTATTTTATTCCACCAAATAAATCTCAAAGGTTTGTTTCTTATTGTCAAGACAGCATTGAGGTCACACTATCTAAATGATTGTACAAAGCCTCTGCCTACAGCTCTACTATGAGGAAATGGTATATGTAATTTGTTTTTGTATTCCAAAAACTTTGTGGGAACTAATTTTTTATGCTATTCTATTTCAGTTTTGCAACAATGGACTTTGACCTGAGAGGCAATTACTCTCAGTTATACTTAAGAGGACCAATAGGAAATAAGTCACAAACTTTGCTGCTTTCTGCGTGTTGCTATGGTTTAAATGTCTATTCAATGAACTGTGAATCTTCTTGGTTTTGAAAATATATGACTAATTAGATAGAAAATTACATGGAATCTGTCTTTCTACAAACATACACAAAAAATGCATACATTCATATAGAGGGCTCAAACAGTTTTAGATATCACAATTTTCACACTTTATCTTATTTCCAGACACTTGGTCAAAGAAATTTTATCGTATTTAATAAAACAGATTTCACACAAAACTTAATAAGAAGTTGCTTAAAGGATATGCAGAGGCAAATTAAAACCAAAACAAAACTCAACAAAGCAAAAAGGCCTCAGTAGCTTTTCAAATTTGTCATATCAATAACTTTCTTCAGCAAAGGTGAAGTTATAGGTATAGTTCCTACAGTTAAAGGTATAATTACATCTTTTGGCTCATTCAGCCTTGTACGGACTTACAAAAAAAATAAATAAATTTGAAAACAGTTAACATTGACCACAGTTGTATTTTCTGTATGTTATTGGGATACTTGTCTGTTGCTATTAATGAGAAAGGCCAAGTTCATCTCTATTTGCCAGCTAATTAGCCACAATTGGTAATGATGAAAGCTGGAATTTTCAAACAATTTCTAAAGGAAATACATAAATTTATACTGACTTTTAAAATCTGAGCTTTCTTGCTGCTTTGGGATATGAAAAGGGACTGAATTTTAACCTACAGCTGAGAGGTACTGCATTTATGTTTAGCATTTATGCTCTGTTTCAACATTAGAATAAATGTGATATAAATTAAGAGTTACTGTTGGAATATTTCTTTTATGGGTAACTCAATCACAAAATATGTTCACATCACATTTGCAGGATGTTCTTTAAGATTAGAAATATGCTTTCTTAGATCAGAATATTTAGAATCAGTATTCCTTACAATCACAAGAGCATGCATATATAAAGAAGTAGAAAATAAAATTACATTATTTAAAAAACATAACAAGTCACCAATTATTTCACATTTAGGGGGTTGCTTATGGACTAACTTGAGATGTAAGCAAGTAAGTGCCAATTAATTAGAGTCTGTGACAGTGTTCAGTACCATCTCTTTGATCTTTCACTAGTAGCTGACAACAAAGCACACATACTCACAATGCTTTAGTTTCAGTTAAGTGATCGGCAAAACGTGTTCAGCTCATTTAAATAACAGAAGCTGGTAAAATACAGCTATCCTTTATAGCATTAAGCAGGATTTGAGTTCAGATGACAGCATCTTGCATTTATAAAGCAGATAACTTGGAGCCATTTGCATCAGATGGATAACTTGAGTTAAACTTAAAAATGGATGAAGCCACAAGCCAGAGGCTAGAAAAAATTCCACAATAACTCCCCTGATCAACCATTGATATTCTGGCTATTTAACCATAGATCTGCCATTGCTCTGTGAACAGTGTCACACAAACAGAAAGACGCACTGCGGATAGTTGGCAAACAGAGGATGCATTTGTTTCAGTTATAGCAAAATGCAGAGGAAGCATAAAGCAACAAAAATAAGTAATGTACACAGACTGGAATCTAGAGTTCTGTATATACAGCTATCACATCTTTTTGAGCTGGAGTGTTAGGATTTTTTCTCTCCATGTGTATTTTTGAGACTTACTAAAAGGAATAGCCATTTGGCGGTTAAAATGGGAGATGTATGTAATATAATCAACAATATGTACAGTGACATGATGAGTGTTAAAAATTAAGATTTTTTAATACAATTTTAGAATGGTGTCATTATATACACACATTAAAAAGAGACTTTTCTAATAGTGTCATATTTTAACCTACAAAGTCAAAGCAGTCTTGCCTCTCTATTTTATTCTTTATTGCTCCAAGTATTTTGGCTTAGTAGAATTATGTGGTTCTCTTCTATGAGCCAAACTGTTGAGAGGAAGCAGAAATTTAACTATACTGATGTTCTAGTTCAATGGAGCACTTGGAGTTAAATCCTACCTCTAATTAACAAACCAAGTTGAAGCCATGCCAAGTACTCTGTGGAGTCAAGACTCAGAGAAGACAACTGCAGACAGACACTCTGATTTTGTCAGGTGCTGTGGACCAGTGCTGAGGAGGACCACGGCAGTCCTACTCCCTGCAGCCGGGTGCTGCAGCAGCAGTGGTCTCCACTTCTGCTGACTCCCAGACTATTCTCTGGGTTATGTCTGTGCCAGCAATGGTTCAGCTGACATGACAGCAAAGATTAGCAAGTCCCAGTGCTCAGACCAGAGCACTGTCACTGTTTAATTTGCTCATATAGACTTAGCTCACGTGCATCCCTGTGCCCTATGAGAAAAGGACTTAAAAATGGAACGTATTTTTTGGCACCCAAAAGTTTTAAGACTCTTAGACCTAAACAATGTCTAATTATTTGTGTGTCTGCTACTTACAGGAAACAAGTATGTTGTCCGGAGTGAAAAAAAACTTCAAGAAGTTCTGAGATTTGTCTGTCTAGAGATTCATAAAGGTGTTTTGCTTTTCTGCTTAATTTTATGTGTTGTCTTTTTTTTATTTATTTTTTTTCATGATTCCGTGTGCTCCTCTAATGTCCCAGAAACAAGCACATTCCTCTCCTTAGGCAGTAGCTCATAACTTAGAGGCCATGAGCTCTCTCCACAACCCTGATTTTATTTGTGAACTGGTTAATACTCTGCATTAAAACAATTATTTACCATATCATCCCTCACTCCAACTGTGAGAGCTCCAAGGACAGGAGACAGCTGCTCCTGAGGACACCCACTCACCTGACCCTGATGTAACATTTGAGTTCAACCAAACTTAGACAATTTTTGTAAAGTGAGGGTTCATTTCAAGAAAAATATTCTTCCTATGTGCTCTCCTCTGGCCCGGGACGTAGAGCCCAAAGGTCATATTTTCTATGCAGAGTATAAGAGTGGCTATGTCATGCCAAATTAAAAGTTCTTCTTGACCAGTATCCCATTCCCATCAGTGGCCAACAACAATGATACAGAAAGGCACAGTAGTGCAAGGTATTTCCTACAAAAAATTTTTCCAACCATCAGTGGTTTAGTGGCTCTTAGGAACCAAACATCTCTGAAACGGTAAGGCTGCAGCTTGCAAGGAGGTTATGAAATCACTTCATGTATTAGGCTTAGATGTAGCTCCCTGAAACAACATCTCAGCCTTGGCCATATTGATCAACATAACTGGTCTACTCTGGCCTCCAATCGGGAGGCTTGGAGACACAACATCTATAATGCTGCTGATGCTTTTGAGAAAGCACGCAGGATCACTCTCACGGAGAAAAGACAACGCAGAAAGAATCATGCCTTGCAGAATATACCACCTAAGGAGTCTTTCTGCTGTGCCTTTTGCAACCGGACGTGTCTATCTCATATTGGCCTTTTTAGCCATGAGTATGTTTGTAACAAAGGCGGGTAGAGCCCTTCCCAAATCTTCGTTCACGAAGCCTAGCCATGATGATGAGCTCAGGGTGTTGTCACTTACATGTAGACTCAGAAGAACAGGAGATGGGAGCTTTTGTTAAGCTCGTCCAGTTAAAATCATGCATTTTGACTCTTGTTTCAAGAATTTCTTATTTTACCTTATCTTAGATCTGTTCCAAAATGATTTTGGTTAAAACATTGTAAGTTTAGCCTAAGCAAAAAGAATTTTAAATGGAGTTTTTTCACGTTGGATTAACTAAACTAGTTGAAAATTATAATTTAACTTAAACTGCTGTAGCATTGTAAATCTAGATGTGCAACTGAGAGAACATGGCCTCAAGCACACATTAAAATATCCAGTTAATCGCAGTAGTAAGATGACTAACCCAGCCCTAAGCCATAACATGAATTAGTCTATCAGCTCTCATACTTAATCAAATCACAACATCACACTATTTTTTTTCATCCACTGAATATAACATACAGACTCAAACTACCCAGTAGCAATAGACCAAGGAAACAACTGTCCTTCATTGCTTGTTCTGAAAACTGGAACCATCCTCTTGAAGAAATATGTGGAAGTTAAACACGTGCTATCAGCACAGGTAAACTTTCCCTTTCCTTACAATAATGTATTTATTAGAGGAGAAAAAAAAAAAGGAAACAGACTCTACCAGAAGGAAGACTGAAGCTTGTTGCAGCAGTCCTGTACCCCACTTCAGTCTGACTGGTGAAAAGTCTTTTGTTTACTGTTAACACATGTAACAATTCACCAGAATACACCAACTTAGATGAAACCATACAGGCTGATTCCCACTTCAGAGACCTGCCACATCAATTAAGAGATGGCTTATGCTTTCATTCTGGAACTTGAAATGCCATGCTGAAAAACTAAGCATTCTCATCATCACATTAACATTCAATTCAGCCTATGTGGCCCTTTTTTACCATGCCTTAAGGTCATCTACAGCAGTAATAATAACAACAATGCTGGACACTCAGTCAAGCCAATGTTCAGCTAAAACCACATTGCATAATCCACTATTCTGTACGGCCACAAGCCGTACAGGTTTCCCTGTCTGGAAAAGGCCAAATCATTTTAGAAATTGGTTTGATGCTTAGGATACAATACTAAAATTGTACTACTGTGCTTCTAGTGGAGTACCTAAAAAAATTTTCTTAACTTTTCATTTATGATAAAATCATTCTCACTCTCTCTGCCACTTACTAAATTTAAGTATGTAGGTGTTAAGTGATTTAAATTTCTTAATCTCTAGGATTTTAGTTCAAAGCAAATATAGCAAAATATGACTTTTAAAATTCATTTGAAGTTTAAAGACATTCATTTTCAATTATTTCATACATATTTTATGTTTTGTTTCTGTGAACATTGAAATGAATGGCTTGACAGGCAATAATATCAAGAATTTAAAGAAATTACATTTTTTAAGCACAAGAATTTGTTGGAAACCTAAGTTTAGAAGTTATATTGACTCCAGAAGGAAAGGCATCGCACATTTACTCTTTCATTCATATAAAGTAAATACAGCTCCAAATCTCAGACACTGAAAATTTGTAACAAGCTTCTAGAGACAGACCCGCTAAATGAAATTTGTTCCTAGAACTTTCAATGTTAAATCTATCAAACCCACTTGACAAAGTTGCAAGCTTCTTTCTTTTTCCAATTTGTGGGAAAAAAAAACAATTTGGGTAGCTTTTTTAAGTTTGGCGTTTGTTTTTTTTTCAGAGATATTCATAATTCTTCAAATAAGATTAAATAAAATTGCCTTTTACACATTGCCTATGCTTATATAGCATAGTATAGTATTTGGATGATGTTTAATGGCTTTTATGACTATAGCTCACCTTTGAATTAAGAAAATACTTCTTAAAAAAATAACTGGGCCTATAGAAAATAATTTGAACCATAGAACAATTCTGTGCTGCAATAGAAACAAATGTAGGTCTCTTGTCCCCTGGTTCAAAACCAAAATACAAACACATCTTTCCACTGATAACTGGACACAAGCAAGGATCACTCCCTGTCTCATAGTGCTTACACACTGTAAACCAAACTGGATAAAGGAAAGAAGGAAGGAAAAGTCAAAGAAAAGAGAATGGCACACCCTATGTCATTTACTGAGGAACTGGGAAAAGACAGAGTTGAACTGATACTTCAAAAAGTGGAATGTTTCTCACTAAATATGGTTACATGCAATACATATCCAAACTCTTCTCTCCATGTTGCATTTACAGTCAGTAAAGGGCTGGTCATTACAGACCATGTAGTGAACAGTGTAAATCTGTTCAGCTTAAGGTAGGTGCATACATTATGGGTTGCATCCACTAGACAGTAAGAAAATCCAAAAATTATTAGCTGAGAAATGTTTATGACTCTTCCAGAGACTGCAATTTAAGTGAGATGAATCTTACCCAGTGTGCTGTACTGTCTATCCTTTAATCTACATTGTCTTTCAAATACAGAAATCTGTAGTAGACACCTGACAGGAGCAAAATTCTAAAACACCTGGAGGTTTCTTTTATCAGCTGGGAAATATGGGCACTCCTGCTGCACAATCAGGATTAATACCAACAGATAACAAAAGAGCTGCAGCAGTCAGCTAGCTAGAACTTCTGGAGACTGTAATGGAACTGACAAGATAAACATTTTCTGTACAGAAAAAGATAAAATGACTAGGAGAATTCCAATAAATTATCACCCCAAATGTGGTCATGAGGCTGTGTATCTGAGCAGGGCTTAAAAGGACAGCTGTTCCTCCATCTCATACCTTCTGGCAAGGTTCGTCTCAGTGTTGCTGCCTCTGTCTAGTCTCTTCCCAAAAACTCTAGTAAGAAAAATGAGATGTATTTGAGTCTTGTGAAGCACTTGCTCAAGACTGTCCAAGTTAGTTTTAAACACAGGGAGCATTAGAGTTGCCTGGCAAAAGGAATCCCTGGCAATCTTGGTGGAAATGAGTGTACTTCCCATTTGCTTTTGCATGTTGAGCTTCTTGAAATGCTAGTGGTATAGCAGCTGAGGCTGAAGGTAAGCTCAGCATCTGCTAATAGCTTTGCTGTACTCATGAAAAATCAACAGCTTATCACATTAGCAGTTGTGAGTCATACTCCCAATGTTCCATTTGCATTCGCTGTTACTGGTAGAGTATGAACATCATTTTCATATCACATTAGTATATTAATACAGCACTGGTCAAATGTGTTCATACTGATCCAGTTATTTGTGCTATGTAATACTGTGAAGCATCCCCTAGCATACTGTATGATCCCACTTTGACCTAAATCATGCCCTTTTCATGAGGCAGAAAATGAAAAAGGAACAAAACCCACTGTACATTAAAAGGAATGGATGGAGCATATTCTGAGCAACTGGATAGTTTAGTGGACAGGTTGGTTACATAAAAGAGTGATTAAATGGCCTAGAGCCCTTCCACTTGAAAAAGAGAGAACTAAACCGGGAACATGATGGAGGCCTGAAAGTCCAGAGTAGTTGTGGGTCAATTTTTCCATTGCCTTCCTTCCAAAAGAAGAAGTAGGAGTCCCAACAACCAAAACTGAATGTTTTCATAAAGTATTTCATAAATAAGTCTATATCTCCTTTGAACAGGGTGTAATGAATGTTAAATAAATCACATGATGTTTTAAAGTGAAATTGAATGGAAACAAATCTTTCAAGGATGATCACTACACACAGCCCCACATTTTTGCCTTCAGAAGCTCCTGACTATCAAAGTGATGGAGGGTGGAAGAACATCCTGAGGAAATATCACCATATGCTTATTCTGTTCTTTAAACTTCTTCCAAACCAAATATTTTTGGTGTCTGTAGGAGAAAGGGAAGCTTTAGACTGATCTAGAACAACCAATATTTGTGAAAGTGCACTGCAGGAAGATACAACAGCTGTAAGTCCCAATATCTGTCTCTCTTACACATCTTCTATGTGATCTGTCAAAACTTTTAGTAGATCCATTCACAGGCACAAATTGTATCTATTGTCATACTGAAGTCTTTGGGAATGAAATGACTTGTTGCTATTTGTATATCAGTCACCATTGCCCCAGTTGCAAGTTTTGCAATAAAAAACTTCCTCAGCTGCTTGACATATGGGTGAACTACACTCTGGAAAGCTCTCAGACACACTCAAGAGTTCAGACCTTGAACAGAAAAACACAAATCTTACTAAACAGGTGTACTGGGTTCTGCTTCATCCCATACCATACTCCATGTGACTAATCCAAAAATGGACAAGCTATGAGTGCTCTGAGTGACATTTGGATCACTTGGCATACATGTGACAAGGGGCACAGATGTCTGTGTTTAGATGGCAATATCTTGGGATAGAAAATCCTATATTCACTCCTGACAGTATTTACAAGATGTGACTGGCAGAAGATGATTATTTTCAGCCAGTTAACCTGATTCTGCAAGGAATGTACCATATCAGATATTGAGCATTTTGGTTCTGCTCAGGGCAAGTTTTGAAGGATATGCTTTAAATATTACATATATTCAATTACTGAGGTTATCAGTGGCAACCTGAAAGTAGAGAAGCACCTGGTAAACAGTCCATAGTTTTAAATGATAGGTAGCCTGACTTTCACCACAAGGCTAATTACTTATCCACCTCTTTGGCTACAAAAGCTCTTAGGCAAGTCTTGATCTTTTTGTATGCTCTTAGTGTTCAGAAGATCTTAATCTTTTGCCTTCCAGCAGCTTCCTTAAATTATCTGTAATGAATGAATCATTTTTGTATTTCTAAGTCAGGAAAGACCAGCTCTTCTTCAAAGGTTAACAGTTACAGGGACTACTTCCACATCCCCTAGGCTCTGACTAGATGAAGAATGTTTTACACCTTTCAGCTCTATCAAACATCACTACTATCAGATCTTGCATTGACAACAACCAGTAAGAAAAGGAGAGATGTGCTAAAGACTTTGTAAATCGCTGGGGAAATGACTGAGTTAAACATATGTGAAACAGAGACATTTCGCAATGTGCAATTGTATAGCTCAAGAATTAGAATTGAAGTTGTTTATTTTAAAGTAAGAATGCAACACAATACCCACATGCTGTTCACAAACCCACTTGACTAAATATACACACTCATTTTAACATATTGTGGGTCCTATAGAAATGGCCATTCATATCACCACAGCTGCAGTAGACAGTGTTTTGCCTGCAAGCACCAAAGAAATAAGAACTTATGATGCTAATTATGCCAAGGGATACTCACCCATTAAAGTATTTCTGGTAAACCCAGTCTATACCATTCAGTGCAATTATGTATAACAGTGAAATGGTAATTAGCGACAAAGCTTGGTACATGAGCCTTACAACATGACTCACACATCTGGAAATAAGGTTTCATTAGTCTGTAATTGATCATTAAAGCATGAAATTTTTGCTACACTTTCACCTTACTGAGATTACTCTTGCCATTTCACTAGTAAAAATCAGTTCCTGAAGCTATAATGCTGTAATGCTATGTCAGAAAAACTGCAGTAAGAGTTTTCATAGAAGTCAGACAGACTAAGATTAAGGTTAAAACACAAACACTATATAGTGATGTTAGATGCTTCCATTTCAAAATAGGTTTTCAGGCAGTTGTGTGGAATCATTGTGGATGGGGATGTTCACTTTATATGAAAACTAAAACCAGCAAACAACTGAAAAGAAAACAGCCTGAGAAAAGAAACAGATGAATGAAAGAAGAACACAGAAAGATAGGAAGAATAGGAGGAAAGGAAGACGGGAGGGAGAAAAAAAGAAGGCAGGAAGGAAGGAAGGAACCAAAAATAGTTTGACGAATATTCATAGAAGTTTTGATCATAACTGTGAACAAACAATGTCTATCTGGCTACTTGTGTGTATTTAGTTGGGAAAGCAAGTAGTTGACAGCGGCATATTTAAGAGTTGTTCTCCTTACAGGTTTTACACAGAAATCTTAGTCTGCTAATAAAGCTGGATTTTACCACACATCTTCACATTTAGTAGTGTCTTGTCCTCTGCAAATTAAAAGCAGTTAATTTGTGGGTATGTTTTAATGGCTTTGAATGGGCTTTAGGTTTGGCCCTATACCAAAGTGTCACTAACATCACTAACTAGAAAGGTTTTACTCAGTACAAACAATAATGAAATTTATAATTATTGATACTTTTTTTTTGTATTTAAAGTACACATTTAATCTGAAAATATTAAGGTTACATGAGTATTTGCTTTCCTAATGGAACTTCTTCCCTCCACCTCTGCGCCTTGTATGTATCCTTCCTAGATGGTATAAGGTCTGGTTTACCTCAGCTGCTGCTGCTGTGGAGCATGACTTGTGCTTCATACTGACTTATAATTCTGTACCCATGCAAAATATGCCACAACAGGTGGCACACAAAAGGCCCTAAAACTTATGTCTGTGGCTTGAAGCTACCACCCATGCTAGAAAGGATGAGTGAGGCCAGAAATAGTCTCCAGAAGAAAGGAGCCCTTTCCTTGGAATGCCTGAGAAGTGGTATGCTGAGTTACTTACCTTGTTCTGACCCTGGCCAGTAGTAGTAGTCACTACTTGAATGTAGTGTCAAAATCTAATACACACCACTTGTGGATGAAAATGCAAATGAGAAATGCTCCTATGGGACAGTCTGACAATTTTTTTCGAAATGGTTTGCACAGTATTGCATGTGTGGAGATGGTGTCCCAAAACATGGAGTCTGTGGTTCTGTGGTCCTACCATGCAGAAATGGAGGTTCACTTCCTCAGTTCCTTCTAAGTCTGTTCTGTGCAGCTCAGCCAGTATTAAAATGGGCTGACTTTCATGAACCAAGCAGAACTTTGTTTCACACGTCAGTTCAGAGGTATATGTTGGATCTGGGTTTAGATTCAGCACAAACCATATGAGAGCAGCAGAATCTGGTCCAGTTTTATGATTTGCTCAGACAAGGAAGTTTCATCATAGTAGGATCAGTGAATTGTTTTGCTTATGTTCTTGCTTAGACTGGCATTTTTATTGAAAGACAAAAAATTTATTAAAAAATGACAACTGACTTGAATGTACTGCGGAGACAAAAGTATTATAAAGAATCAAGATCTTAATTAGGAAAAAGTGTTACAAATATTTTTTATTAATACATTTTTTTCCCACTGTGATTAATTTGGTTTTCAGGATAGACAAAACAGTCTTTCAGTGGTGCTCTTTCAAGGAATAGATATACAAATCTGTACTTGCTACAGGAGAAAGAAGCATACATATATGTAGAAATAAAAAAATAGAAGAGATTTCCTTGGTGCTTTTGAAAAAAAACTGTGTAATGCATAAGATGATTCATGTGTGTAACTAAAAAGAAAAAGGTAAACGACAGCCAACTGGAGGAAGATTTTTAATGATATCTGGCAAGGACTAATCTTAGCTACCATGTCATTAAAAATCTTCATTAATGCTCTCAAACAAAAAGAAAACAACATGTTGGTAAACTCATGATTCATTTCACATTAGGAAGTACATGCTAGCCCAGAGGAATGATACACAAGACCTACAGAGAACAAAAAAACATTAGTGACTTTGATAAATACACATTAGCACTTCTCAGGGAAAAGAATCAGAAATATAAAATATTCAGTGGAAACAGAAATATGGAAAATAATGCTGTCAGCAAGTTAGTGCACAGCAATTATATGCAAAATTTCACTATGAAAAGTCATGAATATGCTACATTTTGGCATGGTGTGCAGAGATGTCTGATCACAGAATACAGCACTTCCATGTGGCTCCTGTCCAACCATACATAGAGTTTGTTATTATACTCTCATCCCACCATAAACAATGAAAATTTGAGTTCTGTTGGCTTTTTCACCAAAAAAAGGAATTGGGGACACAATAAAGTGTTTCTTTAATGCAGTCCTGTTTTTCAGCACCAATGTGCAGAGCCTTCTTTCCTTGAGCGTAACAGAATGAAACTACAAACCACTTACCAAACTTCAAAGACCACTTTAAGGCCAGCACCTGTTTGAGGACTACATAAACCTTCTGTAGGCCATTGACTGTGCTCAGTAGCCACGCCTGTGCTAGTAAATTTAGCAAGACCAGGTTGCAAGTGTGCAGTGGTCCATATCACAGCTGTAACATTACAAAACCATGGAATGGTTAAGGGATAGCTGGAGGTCCAACCTGGCTGTTGACACAGGGTCTCCTTGAGCACATTACTCAGGATTGTATCCAGACAGTGTTTGCATATCTCCAGGGAAGGGGATATGCAAAACACATCTCTGGGCAAGCTGTTCCAATGCTCAGTCACTCTCACACAAAATATGTTCTTCTTCATACGTTGTCTCTACAGCTCAAGTTGTGACAACTGAAGCTCTCCTAGCCAACACCAAGGCATAGTTCAGGAGCTAGAATGTCCCAGGGACCATTCCCAATAGAGAACTTTGATTCAGTCAATATATTTCAGGCAGGTATGAGCGTTTAGCTGTGTGGGTAAGAACTATACCATGTCCAGATTAGCCTCAGGGCCAGAACAGTTCATGGACTGTTTTATCATTTACTATATATCACATGTCTACTCTTCTATATGGATCCGAATCATGGGTCATCTACCGTCACCACCTGCGACTCTTAGAACACTTCCATCAGCTCTGCCTCCGTACAATCCTAAACATCCACTGGTCAGATTATGTGACCAATACATCTGTTCTAGAGCAAGCAGCAGTCACAAGTATTGAGGCCATGTTGTTGAGAACACAGCTGCGATGGGCAGGGCACGTCTCCAGGATGAAGAACCACCGCCTCCCTAAGATCTTGCTTTATGGTGAACTTGCCACCGGCTGCCACAAGAGAGGAGCCCCAAAGAGAAGATACAAGGACTCCCTGAAACAACATCTCAGCCTTGGCCATATTGATCAACATAACTGGTCTACTCTGGCCTCCAATCGGGAGGCCTGGAGACACACCATCTATAAAGCTGCTGATGCTTTTGAGAAAGCACGCAGGATCACTCTCATGGAGAAAAGACAATGCGGAAAGAATCATGTCTTGCAGAATATATCACCTAAGGAATCCTTCTGCTGTGCCTTTTGCAACCGGATGTGTCTGTCTTGTATTGGCCTTTTTAGCCACGAGCATGCTTGTAACAAAAGTGGGTAGAGCCCTTCCCAAATCTTCGTTCGCGAAGCCCAGCCATGATGATGATGATGTATCCAGACATGTACTCAGAGGTCTTCTGCTTCAGACAGTTGGCATTTTCCTTGCTTCCTCTTTCTTCCAAACAAATTTGTTTAGCAGTACACTTTCTCTCTCTGTCACTACCCTTTTTTCCACTCAGCTCTGCCATGTAGGTTTTGCTTAGGACACAATAGTTGTGTCAGATCTTTGTCATCAATCATCTATTTGCTTGTTCCTTCACTTCACTTAAATAGACTTTATGCCCACACTTTCCTAGGGTCCCTAAACCCCTTGACACAAATCCATAATTTTCAAAACCAATGAAATTCCAAATGATGACTTTTCAAACAGAAAGAAAAGTTTAATTGCATATGTATGCAAAAAATGTCTTTCTATCAGGTATTTCCAGACACTAAATCAAACCCAACTCTATTCTAAACTCTTTAGCATTATTCCAATTCAAACCACACTTTTTTCTATTGGGAGGGGTGGGAGCAAGGGACTGCTTCCTATAAGCCCCTAGAGAACTCCTGCTCTTTCCGGCAGAATTTATCTGTGATAAACAAGTCTAGAATATTTGGGTTTCCCTCTGCAATGTATTGAAGAATCACTTTGTCTGGGAAACTGTATTAAACTTTAACACCATGGTATATAGATTATCTTTTTGCATAAATTTAAGTGTATTCATAATATAAATCTTAAAAACAGCTTGGCAAGGGGCTGTTATTATGGAGGATACCTTTAAAATTTCTCAAGTTTTCAGCACTTACTTTGTGCAAAACACTCCTAGCAACTAAACATTTTGATTTAAAATTTTCTAGTATCAAATCAGAGAGACATTTTCATTTTAGAGGAGATTATACAAATTTTCTTTAATACAATATGACTTTTTTTCCAGTTTAAATTGAAATAATCCAATGAGTCATAGTTTTCTACTCCCTTTTAGCAACATCACAGATGAGATTGATTCAAGCTTTTAGCCTTCCCCAAGTATAACTAATACTGAGCATATATTAGTATACTACTTTTTTATACCTTTTCTAACTCACATTCTAAACCTACCAAAATAAATGTATTCACTTTTTTTTGAGACAATAAGTGACTGTCAATATTGTGGGTTCTTGTTCTAGAGCTGGTTGTCTGAGCTGAATCTTCAAAATCCAGTCAAAACTTCCTACTATCCTGCCAGCCAGGGGCTATGCTGGCCTTCCCAGTCTGGACAAAACAATGTTAAAACCTTACAAGGTTTCCCAAAGTGTTTTATGAGTTATCAACAAGGATAACTCCCCATGGTAGGGGGGTTGTAACCAGATTATCTTTAAGGTATCTTTCAATGCAAACCATTCTATGATTCTGTGATCTCACGTCCTTTCTACAAATTTGGTAGATGAATCCTTTTAAACTCAAATGGCACTTTAAATTCTCTCACTTTATGGTATATGAATTTATTCTTGTGTTTGAAAATGGCATGATGTCAAACAGTAGTAAGATATTAATGACAAAAGCAAATCACAGTCACTCTGGGAAAGAATCTCTGTTTATCTACACATCTCCAGGACATCTAGCAGATGTAGGTCCTGTACTTGTATTTGAGGACTCAGGCATACCACCACACTGCAAAGTTAAATTTCAATAGTAATTTATTAGTGATAGAAGCAAATATTACCGAATGAGCCTTTTAATAACAAGCTCTGATAGTTTTCTGTATATAACAGGAGTCGAATGCCATTGAAAAGATCTCAGAAATTAATGTCAAGCTGATGCTTCCAAATGGAAGCAAACGTGATAGTGGAATCATGGTTTTAGGGAACAACAACTGTGTTATTTTCTTATTGAAATGACTTAAAAACTTGTTCTTCAATATTCTCTGGTGTGTTTCATATACTATTTGGTTCTTCTGCATGTCAGACTGATATTGCTTGCTGAGGTACTTAGCACAAGAAGCAGAACATGTAGCAGCTTTATTTAAGCCCATCTGATTTACTATTAGCAGACACGGCTAAGGGTTAAGGCCTGAACCTATTGTTATTAATTCAAGCTTTATGGACACCATTAAATTAGGCAAAAGATTTGCCATACTTTTACCAGAAAGATATGATGTAAAATGGTTGTACAGGGCTAATGGACAACAAATATTAAAAATTTCAAAGTGGATTTCTTTTAAAAATATATTTTGAACAGAATACTGAGCTCCCTCAGATCATAAATCCTCTGGTCCCCTCTGTGTGGTCTCCAGCATAAATTAATCTCTTCTTATGAAATCACCTATGAATTAAAGAAATTTAAAATATAAAACATAGGTTCACTTAACAGTTCTTGACATCTTAGTCACACAGCGATGCAGGTCATACTGACAGTTTTGGTAATATTTTCTGGGACTAATTAAAGCCATGAATTATTTAACTGTCTAACATAAACAGGTCACATTAGCTTTGTCTTATTATGACAATTTGTATCTGTTATAAAACTTTTCCTCTCAAAACTATAATAACTGAGCAAAGCTTTTTCCTGTGGAAGTTAATGTATGTCAATATAGCTTTTGATCACAAATCAGGAAACAAAGTACCTTACAAAATCCCAAAACAGATGGGCAGCTTTTATATTGCTGATTTCTGAAGATTTCTTCTGATAAAAAAACAAAAAACCTGAACACCTGCATTATAATTTGCAAAAGGTGGTTCATCATTTCAGGTTGTCCTTCCTGCAGTGGCATTAGTTATTATCTGGGAATATAGATTTATTTTAAATTGAGTCAGCATTAATTTATGAATTTTTATGAGCTACAAACGAGCTCTACAGGAATTGTAATTTCTGTGTCTTTATGTCACATTATTACTTTCTGAATCATGAACCTTAAATGTCTGGAGAAGGTGTTCCAGTTCCTCCTGCACATGAAGTTTAGTAGTTAAATATTTTTGTGACCAAAATATGGATTTCATTTTTTTAAAATCATCTTGCCCTATTAAAACAAAAACAGGATTTGGACCAGAAGCATATAACTGTCACTTTACTGGAAGAAAACATACTTTTCCTTGTGCTCAACAGTTTCTGCTGTGCAAAAAACCAACACCATTTGATAATTCTGCAATGCACTGCGTAGTTCTTTCCACTTTTTAAAGGTATGTTTCAACTCAGGAAGAATTTTTCTAAAGAGAAAACTGTGTTACAAGGAGAAAAAGACTGATGTGTTTGGCTTGAGGAGAGGACCTTCTATTGGATTTGTATTGTCCTTTATCACTCTTTTCCTACCCTATGCATTCTTTTCCTACCTTATACATTCGTTTCCTACCTTATACACTCAAGACCTACAAGCCACAGTTCCTTGTTCTCTTGTTTTAATCGACTACCACCTGAAAAATCTGCTCTAAGCAATCACTCTTCTTCCAGTTAACCTGTGGAGGCTACAAACGGAAGAGGGGAGGGGACCAGAGCTGCCCACTTCAACCACAAATTCCCTAATTTCTGGAGGCTGCTGGGGATACTGTTTCTGGCCCATCTCATCCTTGTTCCCCCTGGAAGACACTGCTTAAAAGGCATGTATGCTAATGAGAAGCTTTATAAAATGAGGCTGTAATTTCTGAAAGCGCTGAAGGATTTAGTTCAGTTCTGCTTCCACTGAAATGAAAACTAAAACTCTTGTTGACACCAAGGAGAAAAAACAACCTCTCATCAGGGGCTAACATGCAGCATGTTTGAAAATCTCAGCTCCCCACAAGTTGCACACATTACACTGAAACCAAAAATTTGAGGCATTTCTTTCAACACATTCATATTCTTCCATTTACTTATATGTCTTGCAAAATGGGAATGCAGTCACTTATGCTTGTAGCTAAAACAGTGTGTATTTTGTCAGCTCAGCAGCTGAAGAGTGGGGCAATAACAGGTAAGATCAAAGGGCTTAAATAGCCTCTGCGGTCAGAATGACAAAATGCTTACAGCCTCGCATAGGATATAGTCATTAGACTGGGGAAATGAACGATTTTGCTGAATGGGCACAATGGTAACTGATTTGGTGTGAAACAATGGGCCTTCACCTCATTGTAAGATCAGGAAGATTTGCTAGGTACACAGGAACACTGCAGCTTCGTTTTGAAGTTAATATGGGATGAATAAAACAATGGGAGAAATGATCCAAGCGAGGCAACATTAGAGCAAGAACATTGATGGGGTCAGGGTAGTTTGACCTTTAGGGTCAACCAGATCAAAGGGTTTGCTGATTAGCGAAGTTGCTTTTTTTCTTTTTTTAATTACCGTAAAATTGGCGTCTCCATGGTTATTTTTTTAGTTACCTTTGCAGGTAGACATTGTCTATATGAAGCAGAAAAAATAATTCATGACAAGCTCTTTGTAATTTGAGAAGAGAAGGTGCATCCACTACAGGAAAACAAATTCCATGGAATGTGTGTTCTTAAGGATGGTACTAATTCCTCTTATAACATAAATGCCTGATCAAATGCCCACTGCAGTCAATGGAAAAGCTGCTTAATGGCTTCAGAGAAGTTTGTCTCAGCCTTAAAAAAATGTTGCCTAGCTTATTTTATTAAGAAAGTACATTTCCTTTGCTATTTTCACTCCATATTTTGAATGTGTGAGAAAGTAAAGTCATTGTTTTGATTGAAAATAGGGCATCATAACAAGAGGAGGGCTAAAAAGGTGCATTTTTACAATTGAATGTAGTGTCCTTCTATATCAATAGGTCATACTTCTGTAGTCCTTTTTTGCTTCCAAAGCATTAGAACAGACCCACATTGTGGTCTGCTCCTTTTGCAAGACAATGAGAAGGTAGATTAAAAAACTTTACTTACTAGAATTAGACCCCTCTGCCCATATTTAGGTAAATGGATTTAAAAGTGTGACACTAATGACATGCCTCTGGCCACCAAAATTTTCCATGTTACTTTGCCTCTTCAGAATTGTTTTCATTGTCTTACGTTAAGAAATTGCCCCAGTATAGACTTCAGTTCTCCATCTGACTCCAAAAACAAAGGAAAACTAGTGCAACCAAGGCATTTAAAATAAAAATCTCCTCTGAATATTGCATTGCCTCACTGGTTATTTGGAAGCAGTTTCAAGTTGTTCAGGAAAAGAGGGAGCAGATTTAGATGTAAAAACCCAGATACCACTTAGGAAAAGACTGGAAGCTTGCAGTCTTTCCTCCACTTTCTACTTGTTTTACATTAACTTGTTATCCTGAAATCTCATATAATTTCCTAATATTTCTGTGAATGACCTAGAACCTCATCCTCTCTATATCTCCAAAGGACCCATTTTCCTTAAGAAAATCCTATCCATCAGTCAAAGATCCGGTCCAAGGGAACTGATTCTGGATCCTTGTCTTTCTAATTAAAAAACAGCCCTTTGACATGGAAATATCAAAAATCTAAACAAATTTAATATTCTTTTGTTATCGTTTGGTTGACAAACTCAGTTTTATGTTTTTAAGACAGCTGACAAAAATATCTGCCAAAGTCACACAAGGAGTGTATCTTCCTACTTCCCAGATGTTAATCTACAAGTTTTATGCATATTTTGTAGACAGCTGCATCCGTGCCTACCTCCTGCAAGAAAGAAAGGTGTTTTCAAAGTCATATTTGTAACTTAAATGTAGCAGAGCATACATTTTTCGAATGAGAAAAGGGACATGATTTGTCAGAGGGTTATAATGTGTTCAGATTACCCTTGAAACAACACTGTTAGAACTCCACACACCTTAGCCTTTCATCTAGAAGTGTGCTATTTTGAGGCAGGTTAGACACTTGGTTCAAAAGACTGATCCATTCTCCCAATCCATTGCTTTCACACAAGTAGTGCCTATTAGTGGTCATGCATGGGACATTTTTAAAGACTCCTTATTAGAAAGGTCTTCCAAATAAATATCTTTACAGTTGGATGGGCTGACTTAGTATAAGAATGTATTTCAAACTAGCATCTCTCATGGCTACAGAACAAAATGGAAATCTGGAGGCAAGTTATGGAATAGATAAGACATGAAAATATAATAGATCTGGACTCAGATATTAAATATTTTTTGGATATGTCCTATATTTTGTTCAAGAAAATTATTTATCTGTAACACAGCCTCATTAGAATGTAAGAAAAGTGAGAGAAATAAAGCTTTCTCCTGTATTTGTTAAACATTCCTACTAACTGCATTTTAAAAAGCAGGCAACCATACTTCAAACATCTATCTCTATGAATTCTAAAACATTTTGTGAACTCAGTGCAAGTCATCTCCAAGAAAATTTGGTTTTACAATTGGTAGAATTCGAACACATTCAGCATCAACAGATGACATCAAAACAAGCTTTGAATTGAGAAGTGTATATACACACTAAGAATCACCACAGTCTTTCTGCAAAAGAGAAAGCAGGCATTTTTCCAAAGATAGGAGAGCAAGCACAGAGCCGTATGGAAGTATCTCATGAATGTTAATGCATCTGTCCTGAAGTAAGAAAGTTATGTTATTTCAGCTTTAGAGAAAGAGAACTGAGCCCAGAAGTAGAAATTCTAATTCTGTAGCTGTCACTGGCCACCTTACTGCCCCTATTGCTTTGAGTGAGGTCAAGGTTTCACTTAGAGGCATTGAACAGGAGCTTTCATTTAATTTATTTCAACTTCAGTAATTTAATTTCTAAGCTCTAAGTCACAAAGTTTAACTACTGATTCTGGATTTTACCAATGACATAAAACTTTTGGGGGAGCTGAGTCTTAAAACTTTTATGGCTTTTAATTAGTTGCAATAAACATTTACTTTAAAATAATTTCCACATTAGCTCTGTGATACTTGTTAAAGTCATTGCAGTGGATCAAAGCATCTCAGACCTGCATTATGGGGGAGCAATCAGGAGGACACTCCTCCTGGACAATCCTCCTAACCACTGTCCTCCTGCTCAGCAGGACAGTGGTTAGAACAGTCTTGGACATCCTGTGATTGCTTTGAAAGATTTTGGAAAGCAACCTTTATGGAAAATATCTGGAACTCCCTCAGACTGGCATAATTTCAGACCTCATAGACCAAGAAGGCATTCAAAGCAAAGCCCAGCTCCTGAAGGGATAATTTATATGGAAATTTTGTAGTGTTTGGTATTTAGGAACCTGGATTCTATCCATTGCTAACTTATTATTTTTTTTCCTAATTTACCCAGAAGGCTTATGAAATGCATTAGAAATTCTAAATTTAAGAAAAGAGATACTGTTGTGCTCTCCCATAATCGTGCTGTCACTTAAGTATATGGCTCCCAAGGAGATCTCTGCTCTTGTACCCATTCTTGTTCTAGCCAGGATTTATATGGTAGCCCTATACAAAAGGAACTACATGTTCAAAGAAAAGATCAAGTTAAGTGTGTAACTAAGGCTCCAGCTTGGCATCCACTGTGTTAGATACTAAATCAGCTGCTAGAACATACCTGGTGAGCAGCTGCAGACTGCTGCTGAGTTATTGGAGACCTCCCACTTGGTTACTCTCTGTCTGCTGGATCTACCTCTGCACCCTAATTGTACATGAAGTGTCATGAAAGGGGAATTCCAGTGCTGTGAGGGGAGAGGTGGAGGTTTGCTTTGGGAAAGGACAATATGACTTGCTGTGCAGGCACAACGCCTTGAAAAAGCACAATGTTATGAGTGCAGGTCAAATAAAAATCCCTTACACTGGGTAAATAAGAAAATAAAAATATTGGTGAGTTTAGTGCGTGCAAATATTTAAGGTTTATTTTGCCTTTTAAAGTTGCAATTTTATGTGACAAATTATTTATTTCAAAGGATGGACGTACTAACACAGTGACCAAGCGTAGCCTCAGAGAATCCTTTGCATGACATACAAAATCTGAGTTCATGTATGTTAACAGTTTCTGCTACAGCTCACTTTTACAAGCCTCCAGGAAGCACTAATTGTGACAAAACTAGTATTAAGGACAGAACTGCAAACCCCAGCTATTAGAAGTACAGTGGAGGCAATGAGCACCCCAAGCTCTGTGCTCTGCCCCGGAGAAGCTGGGGCAGCGTAAAGGCTGAAGGAACACACTGCGGCTGAAGGAGCCACAAGGTGAGCACAAGGGGAGACAGGGAGGAAGCACCCACCCCTGCAGTGATCAAAACCCTGGAAAAGCTTCTCCGCTGCTGCCCTTTTCATCCTGCCCCAGACCTCAGCCCCACATTCTGCAGGAGACAAACAGCCCTGAAAATCAGGCCCCTTTAAAGAGCTCATGCTAAGCAGTCAAAATCAATTAGCACTCTCAAAGTAGGATGAATGATAATGGATACAGAATTGCCTTGGTACTCAGGGGACTAGGATTCAATTCTTACCTCTCTCAGACTTCCTCTGTGACCTTGGGCAAGCCTATCTGTTGCTCTTTTCCTCTAAATCATGTTTTATATATTTTTATCTCACAGAGCTTTTGCAAAGTTTTTGAATTCATTGATTGTAAAGTACTCAAATTCTATATGCCATGAATCCATACAGTTTTAAAAATGTAAGATTGTGTGACTTTGACTTTTAAACACACTGAGATAATTGCAGTATATTTTGGAGTTGTATTAGTGTTTTCTGAAAGGACCTATAAAAAAAAATTAAAGATGCAAAGAAATATAGTATGTGCAATACTTTTTTCCAAGAATCTCTGGTAAGAGACAGGAAGAAAATAAATAGATTAATTATTTTGCACTGAGACAAGTCAACAGCCCAGACAACTAATCCTCTTTTCTTTGAGAATCAGGAACTGATTCACAGGTGTGATAACATCACCAGGCTGCAAACAGTAAGGAAAAAACTGAACCACACACCTAGGATAGCAAAGTGTTTCAAAGGCAACATTGATAGTTATACTTGAAAATCTATAAAAGATGACCATCTTTGAAAATCACCCTCTATTTACATACAATGTTTGTAAAGGTACTTACTATAGCAATACCTAAATATTGATACCTGCCATAAATCTTCTACATAAGGTAGCAACTTTCTGGATTTTGTGATCAGTAAAAACATCCTGGATGTTTTATAGAGAAAAAAAAAAAATAGGTGTTTCATAAATTCACAACAAACTAACTCTTATAGTAATGATTTCGAATTTAAAATATCCAAATATATTAGAAGGCACTCACACGTGTATGTATGCACACATATGTACACTTTCAGATTCACACATACACAAAGGAAATGCACTAAATTCACGGTTTGTGTCTTCATGCTCTTAGTTGAAGGGAAATTTCTTGCTGCTTAACCTTTGGGTTTGTTTTATTTTAAGACAGTTACACTTTGCTTTATACTTTAAAAATTAGGGTGCTTTTTCTTCTCCCTATCCTTGTTTCATGCAGATGATGAACCCTTTGAAATGTGCTTGCTCTTGTTGCCCACTAGAAGGAGAGGGGTGAATGCCACATATCTAATTGTGTGTCTCCACAGAAACTTTCCTCTAATTCCTGGTTGCTAACCCACATTCTTTAAGTCCTCTGGCCTCTTTCCCAACACTCCTCCTCTGTCTCACAAAGAAAAGAATTTGCTTTTTTTCCCCCCTATCCAAGGTCTTTTCTCATTTCAAAGCAAGCTACTTGAATGACTATTCAGTGTGTGCAGAATGAGGTCTCTCCACAACACTATGCTATAGTAAAAGCCGTGTGTGCTTATAAAGGCTGCTTGAAGGCAGCCCTACCCCACAGTGGCCCAGGCGGCATACACAGCACCCTGACCTAGCCATCTGTATGCAAATCTCCACAGACTAAGTAAACTTTCATAAAAATGTTCTGGCCTCTCTTTCTGTGTGTTTAGCAATTATTAGTGCACATTGGTCCTTTGTGTTATATTATTATGCTTTGTGTGCAGAGGAGACTCCCTGGCACCTGCGCTTGTAGGTGGCAGATGGCAGTTCTTGGCAGCAATACGGAAGTTTTCCTGAATGCAGCTAAGCCACAAACTGGCATCTTTTATTTCTTTATGCGTGTACTGAGGAGAAAGGATTAGTGGTAGATTACCAGTAGTCTATCAAGGTATTTAACAAAAAAAAAAAAAAGCAAGCGAGTGGGGAAAAAAAAGCTAGTGAATGTTTTGAAAAAGAAAAGGAGAAAAAAAGAGTAGACTGTTCAGCAATAACTTGCATTAAAAATTGCCAACAAACAGCTCTGTATTAATTCAGAGGTTACAATTTTACCATTCTCACAAGGGTGAAAAATGGATGCCTTGCTGGTAAATTCATGTTTCTGGAATGTTTACTATGTTTTCCTTTCGTGTACTTCTCTGAAGGTTTAGCATGACTGCTATGTTATTGATAAAGTGTCTGTGATCATAAAGGATCACAAGGTGTCCAACAATCAGATAACACACAGAACAATCATAGTGCAGCTGCCACTGGGGTGTGGAGAGCCACTGTATCAACTACTGCACCTCAGGGTGCAAAAGAGAAATGTTAGCTAATAACACCAACCTGTGAATAGTTAGAATCATAGAATATGCTAAGTTGGAAGTGACCCACCAGGATTATCAAGTCCACTGTGCAGGACACCTCAAGAATCACACCATATGCCTGAGAGCATTGTTCAAATACTTCTTGAACCCATAAAAGCTTGGTGCTGTGACCACTTCCCTGAAGATCCTGTTCCAGTGCCCAACCACCTTCTGGGTGAAAAACCTTTTCCTGATATCCAACCTAAACGTGACTCAGCTTCATGCCATCTCCTCGAGTTCTGTCACTGGTCATGAGAGTGAAGAGATCAGTACCTACCCCTCCGCTTCCCCTCGTAAGGATGTTGAAGACCACAATGAGGTCTCCCCTCAGTCTCCCCCTCTTCAGGATGAACAGACCAAGTCACCTCAGCCACTCCTCAAAAGGCTTCCACTCCAGACCCTTCACCATCCTCATTGCCCTCCTTTGGACAGTCTCTCACAGCTTAATTTTTATATTGTGGCAACCAAAACTCCACACGGGACTCAAGGTGAGGTCACACCAGAGCAGAGCAGAGCGGGACAATCCCCTCCCTTGACCAACTGGCGATGCTTTGCCTGATGCCTCCCAGGACACATGTGGCCCTCCTGGTTGCCAGGGCACTGCTGACTCATATTCAACTTGTCATCTACCAGTACACCCTGGCCCCTTTCATCAGCTCTGCTCTCCAGCCTCTTGTTCCCCCATCTATACACAACACAACCAGGGTTGCCCCTCCCACTTAGAGGCAGGAACAGTTTCTTTCTGAAATAAGATACTAAAGAAATCAAGAAATCAATAAAGTGCGTATAAAACTTCCAGATGCTAAAATAGGATATACATTATTGATGAATATGAACTGGGAATGGTGGGCCCAGTGAAACAGAAGAGAGAATGATTCCTACGTATGGAAAGAAACAGCTGAAGGATGAGGATCTGGGAAGTTGTTCTTGGTTGCTTTCTAGCTCTGTCAACTTCTGAGGTAGAAGGCCAACTGTGATTTCTATGAATGGGTGTTTCTATAACTTATATCACCTTCTTCAGTAACCATATTTCCAGGACTACAAACAGCATCTTAAAAGAGCCTTTTTCTGTATGTTTCATTTTTATAGCATGTTTCCATGGTTCATGATTTCTGCCTTTTAAACCATTTTTAATAAATGCTATCATTCTCTTTGACAACATCCAGTGTTAGACTTCTCAGAAGATCACACAGAAGCATAATACTCAAAGGAGAAATAGTCTGCTATGGATAGAGCAGTTCTCACCCCATTAGGTGAGCAAAAGAGAGAGTGTTTGAACCACAGACCTCAGAGAACAGGGAAAATATTGTCTCACTCTAAGGTAAGCCAGGGAGGCTGAACCACAGCAGGGTAACCTTAGGTGGCCTTTTTAGAGCAAAGATATAGGAAAAATATATGAAAAGACAGTAAGGCACATAAAGCAGGAAACAGGATGAAGAAAAAAAAGAAGGGACACGGAAAGGGGAAGGGAAAATAAAAATAAAACATCAAAATATTAAGTGAAAAAAATAGTAAAAAACAATCAAAGAAAACACATACATATTCAAAAAAAGCCCACACCATACAAAACTAACCAAACAAATAAAAAAACCCACCAAAACCCAAGATGTATGAAAACACTCAGGGAGAGAAAAAGAATTAAAAGAAAACAGAGTGAAACATAGACTGATGATGTTGTACTCAGACAAGGCAAAGAATAATGGGATTCACCCCCAAAATGAGTAGGAACAACTGTTGTTGGAATACAGAGTGTCTGCCCGTGCAAAAAACCCTTACGGTAGCACAGTAATTCAAATGAGTTGACCCTTGGAAAGGATAAGGAAGTCCAGTACCTATCAGGATTAGCCAGTACAGAGCACACTCCTGTATGTTGTGCGCAAGGGCTGTGCAGATGCCTTCAAATCTCCATTCAAGAACACATTTAACCTTGTTCCACATGTGTTTTACTTGTGACTAGATGTGGTTAATGTTGGTGTTGTACATTTATTATTATCTTTCAGAAGACCCATGTAGTCCAGCAAATGCAGGGATGGAGCCACCGTGAAGGCACAGCACCCATCTTTCTGTTACTTCCATCCCTCCACAAAGCACATGGCTCTATCAGTACAGGTTAAACCTGTTAATTTGTCTTTCAAAATTTCTTTCTGACTATGGAAGATGACATAGTCTTGAAAACACTGGGGCAATATTCCAGCTATACAAATTATACTCAGAAAGACTGAGAAGTGACCAAAAAAATATAGGCATTTTTTAATTAGACTAAAAGGAGAGAGATACCTAGATTCAGCCTAGCTGCTACAGAGCAGTATATTGTACAAAACTTGGAAAATTACTTTGATTTCCAATGTACAGGTAATAAAACTTTTTCCAGAGGCTAAATTGAGGCATGTATTTTAAAATACAAATTTTATTTTAAGGACATGAGGAGCTGGTATAAACCTACAAAAGGAAACTATCCATCCTGCAGAAAGAAAGTGTTGGCTTTATCGCACTTCAGTTCATTCTTAAAGACAGAGAATCCCCTCCAGGGCAAGACAGGACAGTAACTGCTGACACTGGCTTTCCTTAACTTAGAGAATTACTTATAATTTTTTTTTTTTTAATAAAAGTTATTTTGGTTCTGTTTTAGAACTAGTAAATAGAAGACTTTGCAAGTATACATACATGTATACACATATATACATACACACACAAATACACAGAGATGTTTATAAAAAGGCCTTCTGGTGTAACATTTGAAAAAAATTTAGTTGAAGAACTTTACAAATAACAGCCCTAAGGCACTAGCAGAAATTGAGGAGCTTGTGATCCCTGCTAGATTGAGCTATTATAAATGTAACATACTGGAAAGCAGATGTCCAGACTCAGAAGTGCCTCAGGTGCGTCATTTTTCCTCAAACATACGGCAGAGACATTGAGCTTGCACCATCTGAACTTTTTGAGTTTAGTATTAATTCTCCCTCCCAATAACAGTTGCCTTATGCAGCTGTCAGAAATTACAGCAGGACTGAAAGGAAGAGTTTTATTTCTACTTCCATTTCTTTTCAGTGGTAAGACGGCAAAGTGATTTTACAGAGCATAGAACTGTATTCATTAAGAACCAGTACTCACCACTGTTATCTGAGTGTGATACTCTAGAAGTTAATAAAAAAGCAGGCAGACAGTCTCCTTTGGAAGGCTCAAAAGACATCTGCTTCTCTCCAGTGGATAACAGGGCACCTAGCCACTTGAGTTTATCAAGCATTTAAACTGTAAATTCAAGTAAGGTGCAAATTTAAAGCAATCTCAAAGACATTCAGTGAGCATTAAAATGTCCCTTTGGCTTCACATTGTTTATCCAAAGATATAGGAACCGAAATTCTCGTACTTCTCTTGGGAAACTGTTCAAAGTGTTCATTGACATCACTGTCAGAAGATGCCTACAGTTCTACTGATAACTGCATCTTCCTCTGTTCTGATCTACCTGATGAACCCGTGGTTTCTGGAACTTGTAATTGCAAAAGATAAAGTAACATTTTGCAAGGTACCAAAGCCCTATGGCACTCATTAAAATTACCATTTGTAAGAATACACAATGTTTGATGTCCCACACAGACCCATCCAAAGGCTCTGCTTTCCCCTTGCTCGCTTCTCTCACCTCCTTTGTGTACCAGGTTGTGGAGGCACCTGAGCCAAACACTCACTCCTGTGTAAAGGCAAGGGCTGGTGGTGTCACCTGTGGAGATCTGTCAGCTTTGCACTCTTGCCCCCTATTCTGAAATGTTTGAGGCCATACTGAAAAGCACATTCGTTTTTCTGATTCAAGGGCTGGAAGTTGCTGGCATTGGATAAATTAGTTTTTAAATGCTGGATTGAGTTTTAAATCAGTAAAATTAGTTCTGTGTAAAAGATAGTGTTCCACCCAGATTATTAGATTACTTGAAATATAACGTTAAAAGGAAAGTTCCTTTTTTTTTTTTTTTAACTGGGAATATGTAAATTTATACAAACTGACCTTTATAAACTCATCATCTTTTTGCCATAATTGTATTTTTACTGTTCCTCTGAAGAAACAAAAAGGTATAATGGCATGAGATGAAATAATAAAAAAAAAATCTCAGTTCTGATTCCTGTAATATTTATATTCTGGAGCCAAGGAAACATTTTTTTCAGATCATGCACACTCAGGTCATGGCATACTCTGCCCCAGGAAATGACTGGGAACATCCCTATTGTCAAGGCTCATTCCTAAGCCCACAGGCCAAATGGTATGGTCTGGTCAGGTCTATGCTATTACACTTTCTTAATTTACAGAACAAGATGGCCACATCCAAATTATGTTTTGGGAGTGGTCCCTGGCCTGTTCAAACTCCTGAACCTTGCCTGGGAGTTGTCTGTGAGTTGACTGCTGATTGGCCTCAATCAAAGTTGTGCCAGGGAATGTTTGTTAGCAGAACAAATTACTGAGTTTCAGGAATGGCTCTGGCTCCTGTTAGTTCACTAGTATAGATATAATCAACGACAATGGAATAAGGATTTATCTTTACATGTTCAGGAGATGCATTTTTTCAGTCATCCAAGCATACAAATACAAACGCATGATGTGAGAATATTCTTTTTTATGGTTTCATTTTCTATTTCAATCCACCATCTCAGACACCCTTTATGGTAAACGTTCCAAAAAACCAAGTCAGTAAAATAAGTCAAATGAAGTCTTGTCCCTTAGATTTGACTGCAAAATGCTATTCCTAAACTATCTGTAGTCCATAAGAGTTCAAGATCTGATAATTAATAAAGTTTTAACTTGCCCTGTGCCCTAACTCTCTGAGATGTGCATGGGTACAATGCTATTCAATAGAGTTAGGATAATTCAGACTTTCCCAGCAAATTATCTGAAGTGCTCCAGACAGGATGCCTAAGGTAGCTCTTCTTTTAAATTAAGCATGGTATCCCCATGAATTACTGAAGTAGCATCTTCACTCAAATACCACTGAAACCACTGGAATTTTTCCACTGACTTTGTGAGGTTTGTTTCTGGTTCAGGCTCTATGTAATCTCATCTAGATATTGTCTGATGAGAAAATATGGCTGCGCTTCAAAATTCTCCCACACTTTGCAAAAGGAATGGGACTGGGATTAAAAAGCTGCAGGAAAAAAATAATCAGAACACTTATCTGGGCAAGTAACCTTTGAAACTGATCATCATAAGATAAATGCCAGTATCTCACCAGAAAGGTGAAACATGTCCAAATCTTGATGGAATAATTTTTGATCCAGGTTATCAAGATGCTTTATTCCTTTCATAAAATAGTCATGAAAGTCAGTACAGTCAGCTGTCTCTGAACTTGAGTAATTCAGAAAACACTCAGCACTGAGCAGAACTGAAGGAAAACACCTTTTGAGGGAAGACATCATCTCACATATATTTATAGAATCACTATCCTTGAAAAGGAGTGTTAAGATCATGTAGTCCCACCATTCACCTATCACTGCCAAATCCACCACTAAACCATGTTCCTAAGTGGGGATCTACACATCTCTTAGATAACTCCAGGGATAGTGACTCAAACACTTCCCTGGAAAGCCTGTTCCAATGCTTGACAACCCTTTCCATGAAGAATTTTTGCCTAATATACAATCTAAATCTCTCCTGATGCATCTTAAGGCTGTTCCTTCTTGTCCTATCACTTGCTATCTGCGAAAAGACACTGACCTCCACCTGGCTACAGCCTCCTTTCAGGAAGTTGTAGAGACCAATAAGATCTCCCCTGAACCTCCTCTTCTCCGGGCTAAACAACTCCAGCTCCTTCAGCCACTCCTCATCAGACCTGTGCTCCAGACCCTTCACCAGCTTCATTGCCCTTCTCTAGAGACACTTCAGCACTTCAATGTCTTTCTTGTAGTAGGGGGCTCAAAACTGGACACAGGATTTCAGGTGACGCCTCACAAGTGTTAAGCACAGGGAAATGATCCCTTTTCTAGTCCTGCTGGCCAAAAAATGCTTATTTTCAAGCATTCAGTTGAAATGGGTAGCATTGGTCTCATCTTACTGCAACCACTGAGAACTTAGGCATTATTCACCTTGGAACTCCTTTTTGTCAAAAGAGAGATGGCTTCCCTTGGTGTGAGATGAATTACCTTCTACGGCTGCCCATCTCTCACCATGGGCTGCCAGGACACCCTAGAAGATTTTCCTGGAATATACATATAACTGAAGTTAATTAAGATGGAGCAAAGTCTGGGAACATTGGTACTTTTATGCATGCTATATAAATTACTGCCTGCTTTACTATGCAGGTATAATCATTTGTGCCAGCTTTACAGGGTTGATAGGACTGTCCATTTACCATCCCACTACCATTTGTGATTTTCACATGGGTCTTGATCCATCTCTGTAAAATCAATGACAGCTGAACTGAGTATTGTGTCAAAAACAGAGCTCCAGAAACTTTAAAGAAATCCTGTCCTGGAAATCTCCCTCTCTGCCAGGAGAATTCTACAGAATAAGAAATTAAAATAAAACTAATAAATATAAAGAAGAGAAAAATAACAAACACAAACATCAACTTCCTGCAGAACCAGTGAAAATATAATGATCCAGGACTGCACATTCAAAAAGAAAATTTTAGCAACCAAAAACAGTGAATGGTAAGGAAATTTCTGGGGAAAAGATCACAAAAGAGAATGAAGTAAAGAATGTAATAGAAGTTTAGAGAAAAAGGTGAATTATTTGCTTTACGCCTTTGCAGTGAACATAAACACAGTTTGTGCCACAATATGCTCTGACATAGGCATAGTGTGCAACACTTAAAAACTCTGAGATTACAGGTAAAACCTTGTTCCTAACAAACTGAAAACCTGCAATAAAACTTGGTAGGCTAGTTAAAGCAAAAATAACTCAATTTTTACATAAGTCATACTGCATTATATCCATAAACTTGAGACTTATAATATGTGAGAGATTTTTAAATGTTGCTTGACATTCGTTCACTGGGAGGAATTAATTCCACTGGCTCTGAGATAGATTGAGAGCAACAGGAGGATGCAAAAGGCAGGGCTCATATTCATTGGAGGTTCATGGCATTTACAGTGTTTTAAACAATCATATTCTAAGGTTGATTTTGCAGGCTGCCTTAGTCACTATCTCCAGTCAAGGCTCTTGTGTAAACGGGTTTGTTCTACCCTGACAGTGTGCCTATTGTAACTTGGGGCCACCTGTTAGACAGCATGAAGTGTTGCCTAAAAAAATACACAATAAGCAGATTGTTTGTTACAGTTGTGCACAGACAACTGTATTAGTGTTCTTCTCACCATATGTCTATATAAACAGAGCTGCAGTGAGCTATTCACCAACGACTCAAACACTGATGAAGAAGCTTCTCTTAAAAGACCCAGGGCTAACAAGCATTGGTTCACCTGTTAGGCTTACATCACGGTTTCAAATGCTTGGCTTCAAAGGAGAATTAGTCCTTCAGAAGTTTCTGCAGGAAGTTTTATACTAGAAGCACAAAAATACCCCACACAGACAAAAAATTCCACCGCAAACCAATATAATACTACACATGTGGTGGTTTTAGTAGTTCTGTGCAAAGGGAAAGAGAGGGAAATTGGATTTATAGAAACAGTTTGACTACCTTCCAAAGTAAAATTACTACTAGATCATTTTATAATACATATTTTAATTACTGTTGTTACTATTATCAAATGCACCTCATCATGTGTCAAGACTAAATCTGAAGTCTCTGATAAGATATATTTGTGAGCTCAGTCATATCCAGGGTTCTTGCAGTCTTGGCAAGACTACCTTGGACAGTTTCTTCTATTCATTTCACTTTTTCACAAGGAGAGATTTTGAGGGAGGGCATGCAATGAAATTTTTTTTTTGTTGTTTTTTGTGCAAGGAAAAGTGTTACAGTAAAATAAGCAAGAGACACCACTGATTGCTATGGTGTAAGAAAGAATAGAATAGAATAGAATAGAATAGAATAGAATAGAATAGAATAGAATAGAATAGAATAGAATAGAATAGAATAGAATAGAAATTACATGAGTCTTTTAACAAGATCCGTGCAAGGATAATCAATTCTATAAACCCAGATCTCTGCAGTTACTGTGTGATGTGACTATAAAAGGCACATCAAGGCCTAACAAGCTCTGTTACACAACTGCCTGACAAGACTGGAGTATATGTGAGGAAGCACATATTAATGCCTATGCATCCTGTTGCTCTGGTAGCAGAGAAGATGCGTGGAGCAGAAGTCTCTTTGGCTGCCATCCTCCTGCATCAGCTTGCCTCCTGGAGCTGGTGCAGGTATGGGACATAAACTCTTCCACCAGAAAAGCCCATTGCAGCTAAGTCCTTCTGGAGCAAGGACACAGAACCAGAATGTGAAATGGGAGTCACCATCTGGTGCCTGTTCTGCTCCTGCAGCAGTCTCTCTCCATTATTATGCTTCCAAGGCTAAATTATTACATGGTAGCATCTACAAAAATTGAATTTTGGAGGGGCTAGCAGCATTCTTCCTACACCACTAAAGCTGATACCCAGCATGCAAAACACCTATCAGAGACAAGAAAAGGAAAAAAAATGAGGGGATTTTTATTCTCCAGTTTATTCTCTAGCATAGAACAAAAGAACCACAGCAATTTATTTTCTAATAACTCTTGAAAAACTTCACTTTACAGCTGAACTCCTGTAAACAGCACGGATCAACTGTTATAGCTCCAAATGCATACAGGAATTATTTAATGTATGAATTGTTTACTCTGATATTGTTAAAATGTAGCTATGCAGGTTTTGGCTCCATTCAAAACAAAAATATTATCAACCTATTTTATGTCTTTATTTTTGTCTTTTTTTTTGTTTTGTTTAGTTTTCAGAAAGGAGTGTTTGCTTTAAAAGGAGCAGCATTAGAGAGCAGATTTTTAAAAGGTTCTGCTTCAAGGTTAGTTAACGCACATTTTTTCACAAATTACCATGAATGGTTTTTCCCCGTGCTACTTTCTTTCTATTAACACAGAGAATACAATGCATCCCAGTTTTACAGACTATATTGGTCTCTGTTTGGAATAATAATTTATTTCATACTAATAAGTGTTTTTTTTTAAATCAAGCTATTGTGTTTTCTCAGCACTATTCTGTGTAATACTTCTGAGTTTCTTTTTACTTCATTGTAGAAACATTTTTTATATCCAGATGCATGTTAATGAATGAAGTTGCACATGTTTCACATCCTTCTTTCCCAAGTTAAATATCCAATTAGTTCACTGTTAAATCAGTCCAGTTTGGAAACAGTTTTCCTAACTCTGAATATGCACTTTGTATGGGGGCTGAAATTTGTAATGGTAATACCTTGACACCCTTAGCTGAGATGTTACTGTGCATTGAACAGTCTATATCATGCAGAGCTCCAGTCTGAAGGATATGGCAGCATAATAAATGGAGGAAGCATGATTATATTTCAATTTTGGCCTGCCTACTACAGTTAAGAGTAGCAATGAAGATATAATGGTATGATTTCTATTTTAATTCTAGCAACCAGAGAGAGTTGTTGCTCTAAGTTTTAACAGCAGGGAACACTGCTTTGAACCAGTGGGACTCGGGCTTCCGAGTAGGAAAATGGCAGAAGAAGGGGAGTGAAGGCTCTTAATGGGCTAGGGAGGGATTCCTGCTTCCTTTACTCTCCCAAGATCCACTCCAACCACATCAACTGATGGCAAGCAACTTAGGTTTCATACTCTTCTTAATAAGATGAGCCAGAGCCCACACTCCCACTTTTCATTTTTTATGTAAGATTAAGACCATCATGTCTATGAAAGCATGTCTCATAATCCCATGCCCTGCATCCTAGCTGCCCTCCCTAGAAAGACAAAAAAGTGGATAGGAGAACTTTTATGAACCCTTTTTTTACAGAGCTATCTAAAAACAGTGTAACCATGTCTGTACCAAATCATAGCTAGTCCCAGAAACAGAAGGAAGTATGGGCAGGAGAAAGGGATGCAGAGTGGTGGAAGTCCACCAGCCTGCCAGGAGTGTTAGCTGGATTGTTCCAAAGCTGAACTGAAGGAGTTTATGTAAACAAGCAATGCAGATGGATGGGAAATTTGTACTCAAACCCCGCTCCAGGACTGACATTTCCACAAAGTCACTCGGACAGTTCATAGGAGAACTCACAGTGAATCCAAAGCTCTATGCAAGAGACTCGTCCTACTACAAAATCCTAAGTATAAAGAGAGTGCAATTGATGCTGTACAGTGTCCAGATTTGTCAACAGAGTGAAATGTGTTCATTTTCCTGGCATAACACAAAAGAGAATCCCCTTCCCTCCCAAATTATGTCTTGGCTTATATGAAGTCTTTCATTTTGTTATTAAAACTGTGTTGTTATATAATCGTGTTTGTTTTATTTTCTTATTTTAAAAATCTAATTACATTTAGCATAGGAACTTTGAAAATTAAAATTTGAGCAATGTTGATGTGAATGCTTGTTTTCTTTCAATATTTTGGTTTTGGTGGATGAGAAGGAAATAATAAAGAAGAGGAAACAGGAAGTTTTCACAGTTTATTCTAACAATGGGATTAACTTTTTTTACTCCAAAGCCACATTTTTTCATTATTTTAAGAGGCACTACATGCAAAATTCCTCTTTCATTGCATATCATTGCTAATATAATGAAACTGTAGATTTCAGCTGCTGAAGAAATGGAATTTTCCAGTAGCAATCCCTGAAGTTTATCCTACAGTTAAAAGGTTCTTTGAAAATGAAGTAACATGTCCAGTGGAATTATAAATCTGTTTTTATTCAATGCTAAATATGACTGCAAACATATCTAATTTTATGTGAAAATCTTTATATAAAATGGCCAACAGAAAAGTTGCAAGGCTATGGATGGTACCCCAGTATATGTGGCCATGCACCTCTTTGCTTCATGACGAACTTTAGGTTACTTTCCCCTACAGTTCTTCAAGCAGCTTTGCTCTGGAAGAGATGTGCACAGGGAATAAATAGGAAAATCAGGGAACAGTGGCAAAGCAAAATCAGAAGGGGTCTGGCAAAGGCAGCTCCTCTTGCACTGTGCTAGCTGGGATGTCAAAAGCATGCATCAGAAATGGAGAAACCACTATGCTAGAATTAGAGGCACTGTTAGCAGCAGTCAGCCTGACTTCACATTTGGCTAATGAATACATACACAGGTTTCAGGCCTGCTGGTGGCAAGATGATGAGTAGGAAAATAGGAATTTTTTTTACTGAAAACAAAGATTCGTATTGAAAATGTCAATGTTCAATAATAACAAAAACCCAAGTTAAAATATGCAAACTTTTCCTGTTTCTTTATTTTGATTAAAACTTTTAATTTGAGCATTCAGAGGTTCTTACTAAAAAAGCACAGAAAAACCAAAGAAAAAAGAAAAAAAGGGAAACAATACCACAAAACCACAGCAAACAATACTTTTCACTTTTCTTTTCTTTTCTTTTTTTTTTTTTTAACTCTTTGGCAGAGGTTTTCTGAGTTTTGTCTTTACCTGTCTGAAATTTTATCAGCTTCTGCATTTGCTGGTACGTATCCAGTTCAACATCAATCTTTTCAAGTTGTTAAATGACACAGGTCTTCTATTATTTAGGTTGTAAATGCCCTGAATCAAAGCCCATGTCAATGGGGGCCTGACAATATTCTGGGCATGCACATTATATTGAGAGCTTCCTGGCTGTTCCTTTAACATATATGTCCATCACTATTTGTTCAGCTTCTTCTGAGATCAGAGTTTATTAAACAAGAGAACAAAAAGCAGACAAAACAAGAAAATTTCAGACTAAGGCCTCATTTCCTTAAAATTGTTTACTTTCCTCTATCTCACTAGGAATTAATTTCTTAGAGGTACTGCAGAGGTTTCTTAATATACTGGACTGAGAACCTGTGTATAACATCTCCCCTCCATCCAGCAATAGTCATGCTGCTGAAATAATTGGAATATTAGAAGATTGTGAACTCTTTTGGGCGCAAAACTGGTTCTTTTGTTTTATTTTTGCTTCAGTGTTTGTCTTTTCAGCGCCTAAACATACACCAGAGCTCTAAACATGCAGATCTGAATGATGCTAAACATCATAGAATCATAGAATCAGCCAGGTTGGAAAAGACTTCTGAGATCATCAAGTCCAACCCTTGATCCAACACTACCGTGGTTACTGGACCACGGCACTAAGTGCCACATCCAGTCTCATCTTAAAAAACTCCAGGGATGGAGAATCCACCACTTCCCTGGGCAACCCATTCCAATGCCTGATTACCCTCTCTGTAAAGAATTTCTTCCTAATATCTAACCTAAACCGCCCCTGGCAGAGCTTAAGACTATATCCTCTTGTCTTACTGATAGTTGCCTGGGAGAAGAGACCAACCCCCACCTGGCTACAACCTCCTGTCAGGGAGTTGTAGAGAGTGATGAGGTCTCCCCTGAGCCTCCTCTTCTCCAGGCTGAACAACCCCAGCTCCCTCAGCCTCTCCTCACAGGACTTGTGCTCGAGTGCCTTCATCAGCTTTGTTGCTCTTCTCTCCACCTGCTCCAGCACCTCAATATCCTTCCTGAACTGAGGGGCCCAGAACTGGACACAGCCCTCCAGGTGTGGCCTCACCAGTGCTGAGTACAGAGGAAGAATCACTTCCTTAGACCTGTTGGCCACACTGTTCCTGATCCAGGCCAGGATGCCACTGGCCTTCTTGGCCACCTGGGCACACTGCTGGCTCATGTTCACCTTCCTGTCAATCCAAACTCCCACGTCCCTTTCTGCCTGGCTGCTCTCCAGCCATGCTATCCCCAGCCTGTAGCTCTGCAGGGGGTTGTTGTGGCCAAAATGCAGGACCCGGCACTTGGCCTTCTTGAACCTCATCTCACTGGAATCAGCCCAACTCTCCAACCTGTCCAGGTCCCTCTGCAGAGCCCTCCTGCCTTCCAGCTGATCAACACTCCCACCCAGCTTGGTGTCATCCGCAAATTTTCTGATGGTGGACTCAATCCCCTCATCTAAATCATCGATAAAGGACTGGACCCAACACCGATCCCTGGGGGACACCACTAGTGACCAGCTGCCACCTGGACGCAGCTCCATTCACCACCACTCTCTGGGCCCGGCCCTCCAGCCAGTTCCTAACCCAGCACAGAGTGCCTCTGTCCAAGCCATGGGTTGCCAGCTTTTTCAGGAGTGTGCTGTGGGAGACGGTGTCAAAGGCTTTGCTGAAGTCCAGATAGACCACATCCACAGCCTTCCCCTCATCCACCAGGCGGGTCACCTGATCATAAAAGGAGATCAGGTTGGTCAGACAGGACCTGCCCTTCCTAAACGCATGCTGGTTGATTATGATCCCTTGTCCATCCTGTAGGTGCTGTGTGATTGCACTGAGGATGATCTGCTCCATAACCTTGCCAGGCACTGAGGTCAGGCTGACAGGTCTGTAGTTTCCCAGGTCCTCCTTCCGGCCCTTTTTGTGGATGGGTGTGACATTTGCACCTATGCATATATGCTGCTTGGTGCAGTGATTAACCAGAAGCCTGTTGGGGTATTTCTGTACAGTGAGCGTTTGTCATAGTTAAGGAATTTGACTATTTTTATTAGAAATAGTGTGGCCAGCAGGACTAGGAAGGGGACCATTTCTCTGTACTTGACAGTCGTGAGGCTGTACCTCAAACACTGTGTTCAATTTTAGGGTCCTCATGATAAGAAAGACATTGAGGGGCTGGAGTGTGTCCAGAGAAGGACAACGAAGCTGGTGAAGGATCTAGAGCACAAGTCTGATGAGAAGCAGCGGAAGTTGTTTATCCTGGAGAAAAGGAGGGTTTAGGGGAGACCTTATCGCTCTCTACAGTCACCTGAAAGGAGGTTGTAGTGAGTTTGGGGTCAGTTTCTTCTCCCAGGTAGTAAGCAATAGGACAAGAGGAAACAGTCTCAAGTTGTGCCAGGGGAGATTTAGGGAAAATTTCTTCAAGAAAAGGGTTGTCAAGCATTAGAACAGGCTTTCCAGGGACATGTTTGAGTCACCATCCCTGGAGTTATTTAAGAGATGTGTAGATTCCAACTTAGGGACATGATTTAGTGGTGGACTTGGCAGTGCTGGGTTAATGGTTGGTCTCATTGATCTTAACAGTCCTTTCCAACCTAAATGATTCAATAATTCCATGACTATTGTGTGATTTCAGAGAAATCACAGAAAATCAATCTTATGCTAAAACAGATGTCATTTATCTCTTCAGTATTTAGGACCCCATCTGCAAAATGCACACACATCACTTTATTCTACTGCATTGCAAAAATATCAATTTGAATTTTTAGTGGGATCTTGTAACCTTGGAGAGTGACATCAAAATCTTCCTGAGCTTCCTTAAAGTGTGAATCATCTTGTCTAATGGTCTGTCTGGCCACTGTAGAGTACTGAGTGTACCACCAGACTAAGGCAATAAACAAGTGACCCTACATTCAAAATGCCATTTGAATTCACATCCACAACTAAAACAATACACATTTACCCCCAATAGGAGAGAGAGGAAGTGGAGTGGGATTACAGGACAGACAGTGGAAATTAATCCGGGGTTTCACTTTTCTAGTATCTCCTATTATTATTCTTGTTACATTTCAGAAGAGATCCTAAAAGTTTTTTTAAAATGTTAGTGTAACCTTTTGATTCTTTCTTGGAATATTTCTTGGTATAATTGATTACAGTTACAAAATATTACTATACTTCTTTATCAGTTTAGGGATAGTGAAATGGGATTAATAACATGAATATGAATTTTTCATGAGACATTTTACTGAAGACTGAAATTCAATAGGATCCGTATTTAACTCTGTGATTCCTTATTTTATATTTTTGACCCATTTACAGCATACTATTTCTGAAGAGCAGGCTTTCTCAGGACTAGCTCCATGATGTGCTACTGATAATTAGATGATACTGCTCTTTTCCATGTTTGTGTTAATATATCCATTTTAAACTAGAAGGCTTTATATTCCTGGAGCTGACCATTCAAACTGTGAAGCAATATGTACACAGAACAAAAAATATGGAATATATTGATCCTAAAGTGGTTGCGTATATTTAAGGATTCTCTGACATTCCTGTATTTGGCGTACTTTAATTTAAGTGATTATGTGCTGCCTATCAGGAAACTTCATTGCCTTAAACCACTCCTTGATACTGCTGGATGATGCTCGTCTGCATTTTAAGGAGCAATGGTCAGCTCCTGGGCCCATGTAAGCATCATTTCTTCATGGGATTATACTGATTTACACAGCTCAGGATCTGATCCATATTTTCTATCTCTGTGACATGATTTAGGCAAAATTAAACCCCATAAATCTATTCTCAGCTGTTATTTTCTGCCTCAAGCTTCCAAGAGGAGAGCCCATATTCAGGTTTCACATCCAGGCAACAAAGGGCTTCCCCTGGGTACTCTGCTACTCTTTGAAAAACCGAAGCGCAGGGGCTGTGGAGGCAGAGCGTTTAAATAGAAGCATTCATTACCCCCGGACGGAGGAAGCAAGGTCAGCTCAGCAGCAATCTCCTGCTGTAAATTTGCGAGAGGAACAACACGCCAGCAAAAGCGCACATTAAGCAACCCCGCGGCAGTGGGACGCTGCCTCCTCCAGCCCCACGGGCCCTACTGACAGTGTAATACCCCACGCTGGGGAGAACCCCGAGTGCCGAGAGGGACGCCGCGGGGCGAGGAACAAAGTTATTCAGCGTGTCCATGAGCACGGATGGCTTCCAGAGGGAGGGTCCCTGTCCCGGGACCATGTGACGGTGTTGGTAAACACAGCCCACACCGGCCGCGGGCGCCCGGGGCCGCCGCCAAGGCCCCGCCGCCGGCAGCTGCTCCCGTCGCCGCGGCAACGCCGGGACAATGGGCTGGAAATCCAGCCGGTGTGGAGCGAGAGGGCCCTACGGAGGGAGAGTGCCCGCGGCCCACCCACACTCCCCCCTCCCCCTCCAAAAAAAAGTGCACCCTAAAATACACAAAAAGGCACAGAAAAAGGCGTTACATCCCACAGCACCCCTCCAGGCTCCATTTTGGTCCTGCCTCCCCAGCCACCCAGGTACTGACCCCAGTAAAGGCCAGGTGATACCGCGTTAAAATAATGGCAGCTGGATGTGAGTGGACATTTGTTGAGTCTCTCCTGTCACAGTTTTCGATCTCCATCATCATATAACCATAGAAGAGTTACAGTTGGAAAAGACCTCTAAGATCATCAAATGCAACTGTTGACCCATCATTATCATGTTCACCACTAAACCAAGTCACTAAGTGCCACATGCTTTTTTGAATGCTTCCAGGGGCAGTGATTCCAACACTTCCCTGGGTCTATGTGTCAGAGAGTAGACTTCAGTTTGTACCTCATCATTCTGGGAGATGGAGGGGTTTCTGTCCCTCCCTGGGGACAGTCCTCTCAGTTTTACACCTGATTCTGCTTTCAAATGTAACTATTCTCCCCACATCCTCCCAAGAAAAGGCATGGATTTAACACACCTTGAAACCCTCTTGACAAGTAACTGAGCTGTCCTGAGGTTGCTTGACTGCATAATGCAAAGGCAGCTTCTCTCACATGCACTTGCAGCTGGAAGAATTTCTCCCACTTTTAAGACCTCTACAGCTGTGCACAAACAAGGAAATCTTTATAAGAGGAGTGGACACAGTCATAAACTTGAACAAATACAGCAGCAGTCTCTATACGCAAATAAAAACCCCTATCCTCTCCTATTAAGTCCAACACTAATTTACTGAAGCATTTTCCCATCAAGCTGAAGTATTTTCCTACATCATTTCACCCTGATGACAAACCCCACTCACTATTCAGACAGCAAGTTTGGATTTTGGGGAAACTTTATAGAGAAAAGAAGCACTTCCCTGGAATACAGTCATCTCTTCTGCCTCTATCAGCCTGCAAAGTCTTCAGAAAACACAGATTCTTATAACACAGCCCTTTTTCCATGCAAAATGATGCCTTTGGGACCAATGTCTCTTCTTGTACAAGTTCTCTGTGGAATATCTCACAAGTTTTAGGAGCAATTGATTTTTATTACACAGCCAAGAAACATTCATGCTTTCCTCAAAACCTCTTGAGAATCGGTTCCCCAGCAGAAATGTGTGTCCTTATATAACTACATTGAGTTACCAAGTGTCTCTAAACTAATTGTGTGTCACAAAGTACAAATATTCTTGTGTGATGATAAAAGACCATATGGAATTGTCTACTCCTTTTCTGCAGGAATGTGTGTATGTGTGTATGCAAGATGACATGAGCTTACCCTAAGGCATGGGGGGAAGTAATTACGTAAAATATTCCAAATGCCAGGTATGTCATCCCTATTGGTAATATGTCATGTGTCGCCCTGTGAAGATACAAATGAGAGATAGATCTTTTGAGTTTGATATAATATATGTGCAATGAATATGTATTATGACTATGATTTATAAAATGTAGTAATGCTCTTAGGAATGTTCTGGACTGAACAAACTTCACTGTCTGCAGAAAAAAGTGCTAATCAAGAGATACCATGCACAGGTCACTGCACAGAATCTTTCAATTGGGCAAGTAATTCATTGACTATATGTCCATTTTACATCTGAGACCCAGTTCTGAAAAAAATGGAAGGAATAAGGTAAGATGTTACAGCCTTGTCTGGCTGCATTCCTGTTGCATAAAAGAACCAAAAAGAATGAGGAAGACAGCTCCGGAGCAATGCAGGGAAAAAGAGACAGAGCTGAAAGGCAAAACCGGAGGTTGGATTTCATACCTGGCTCTGTATGTTAAATGGGACCAGAAAATGTCCAAATGCCAGGACAGCAGGAGACATCCTTTGACCTTGGAAAAACTCTTATTGGCACCACACGTGAGTCTGAGCTGCAATTAACGAAGTTACTTGTCGTAAAAAAAAATCTGTTAAAAGACATCTAAATTTGGGTGGGTCTGGTTGCTGTAAAAATATCTTAAAGACTGAAATTGAAAGACTCTGTCCCTTAGGGCATGAAAATTTTTGGTAATATTTATTACAGTGATTTCAGTGGACTATCTCTGGACCCAAGTCAAAAACTAGCATGACATGGCAGCTACGCCCCCTTACCTCCACATCCAGCCTCCTTACTGGGAGTGCTCTCTATCCAAGCTGTCCTAGACCACTATCCCTGTCAAAGCCCTGCCAGGATGCATGCTGGCCATGTAACTGTGGGGACAATCTCAGGCCACTGCCAATGTCAGCGCCCTGGGCCTCTTTCTCTTGCTAGCTCATACATAATCTGACAGATCCAAAAGCTAAATCAATAGGGCTTTGGTGGGAACTGGGACAGGCTCAGTTGGTCTTTCCCTGGTTAATTTTTTTAATTACATTCTTAATTTCTGCAGGTCTAATTATTTGTAGTACAATAACAACATTACGAAGAGAAAGGAAAAAGAAATAGGATTAAGAAGTTCAAAGCAAACCAAAAAATCTTGCATTTCTGAAAATGTATAAACCAGACCTTTTTGTCAGGGCACAATCATGCTCTCTGCATCTAGACAAGACGACTATTGTATCCAGGGCTGAGTCCATGGAAATATGTCTGGGCTTCACATCTCAGCTGAGAAACTGAAGAGACTATTGGGAAACTCACAACTTTAGTGCAGAAAATTCAGGATTGGTCATAGTCTGAAGAAGGTTTTTAAAGCTATTTTGTTTCTTTGACAGAAAATCAGGGAAGAAAGACAATAAGATAGGAGGAGGGAAAGTTTGAGCACAGGATTGGGAACAAAACGCTTCTACTTTGAAGCCATGATATCTTATTCTTCAATAGCTTGGCACAAGTCAGTAGGTCATTCTACCTTGCCTGTCTCCCTCAGTGCAGGAGGGAGCAGAACACTGTGGAGCATTGGACAATCTGAAATACCAAGGAAGCTTGTCCGTGGAAGAGTACGCATGACTCCAGCATGGTCAGTGGAACATCACAGATTTACTGCAGGCCTACAGCCTAGTGTGAGAGGCCCTAAAAATGCTGTTCTGCTTGGGTATGGGGATGTACATGTAAAAGTTTTTGGTAAAACCTGCACTGCATTACCTATTTAGGTGGAGGAAAATAGTAACACTGCCTTCCCCAAAGAAACAGCTCATAGCAATTTGGGACCTGATCCTTAATCCAATAAAGTAAAAAATATTCCTGCTGTTTCATTTGTTGCAGGTACTTGGTATTATTTTTGTTACTGTCCAATTGTTATTAATTCTTTTACAATCTTTCTACTCTCTTACCCTGGTTCATTTGTCAATACTTTATATGTAACACTCCTAGTAACATAGCACAATAAAAATCAAAATATACTGACTGGGCTTTACTTAGAATAGGAAACAGATGGATATTTTTCACCATGTTTGAAAAATCAACACATTTACCTTGTAGTATCTGAAAACTAGCATTATTCTCATTTTACAGTTTATGCAAGAAATAGACATTAACTCAATAGCTTTGATGAAGCATCTGTAGCTCTGTGAGGTGAGTCTTGCTTTGCATGTCCTGAATTGCATGCTATTCACTGAGGAAGTGAATCCAGATTTTTTCAAGATTCCACTGTAAAGACTGCAATATCATTAGTTAGTTTGAGTCAAGCAATTTCAAATGACATTTACAGCTTTTGTTTTCTTACTTAGTTTAATTTTGCTTTCTTCCTCTACAAAACTAAGCCCAGTATAACATGAGGATAAAATCATAAAGCTTACCTAATTAGCACTGCTTTACACTTGTATGAACACTGCAGATACTGAACATTAGGCAAATTACTAATACAACAATGGAGAAGTTCTTTCTGTGGCACAAGATTTCTCTGGGAATGTTATTTTATTGTATTTCATTTAGTGCTTGTTTGTTTAAGGAGGAAGAACAGACATAGCTGTATTTCAGTTTGATTCAGCAAGCATTCTGGCCTCAGTCCAGCAAATCATTTAAGCATGTGCTTAAATTTAATGAAATGAAATTCAAGTTCATAGTACTGCCTATGTATTTAACATACAGCATGGGCTTAAGCGCTTTATACAAAGCAGAACCAAAATGATGAAAAACTTTAACAATAAGGCCCGTGCATTTTTACACACCTTTTTTAAAAAGACTAATACTGTTAAAAAGAATATTTTCCACTGCCTATGCAATGAAAACTCTGTGTAGTACCCCCTAACTGCCCCCAAACACCAACTGATTTTTCTTGATCTGACAATCTGACGGCTATATCCTGTGTAACTGCTAGTCTAACTCTTTTAAAAAATATCCTATTAAGTGGAAGCTTTGCCTGGGCAAGGTATGCAGAAATGAGTCACGGAGTATATGGAATTTTCTCAGGACTTAGGGCTGTGCCTGTTGTAGCTAAAGGCTAAATCTCCGGTGGAACCCAGTAGTGTTCCTCTGAGTACATGCACTTTCCATACCAATCTCTGTGTTAGTGGGAAACATAAAACCAACATGAAAGTCATGCTGAAACAAACCACAAAGAAAGGTGTGTTCTTAACTTAAGTTACCTAACCCAGGCTAGATAATTTAAACTGCGGTTGCACAGCAATTTAAACCAATCTAACTACTGACTGCCAGGGAGGGTGGAACCGCATCAGCCAGAAGTTAGGTGAGCAGCAGCCACTGCCACTCCTCAGCCCTGGCCTTGACCAGCAACCAAGACAGACAAGGCAATTGGAGTTAGCTAATACGGAACATGAAATATTAACAGTGGTAAAGCTCCTACTGCTTTAACCTGTCAGTGTATAGATATGACTGATTTTTTGTGCATTTTTGCAATGTAGACAGACCTGGAGAACCTTGTCAGAGACACAGAAACTCAGTAGAGCTGAGTGCTGTCCACAATAGAGGAAAGCACAGTTCCTTCCTCTGAAGGTTTACAATCCATATGTTATATTTCCACTGTATAGGCCCTTAACTCTTAGCCAAAGGGAAAAAAAAATCAAAACCAGCCTTACTATTTATGAGAAGCTCTCAGTGTTAAAAACAAACAAACAAACAAACAAACAAACAAACTGGTTTGTTTTGCAGGTTATATGCCTAGGAATTTATTTGTTTGCATGTTTGTTTGTTTGTTTCTGCCAAGAGCAGAAACAATGTCTTGAATTATTCTGCAGTGAATCAATCTCTTTTCAACAGAAGCATTAAAACCCTCTTGGTTTCATTCGTTAACAGAATAATGCATATGTTGTTCTTGGTAGTGTTTGTTTGAATTATAACTTCATGGAGTTCAGAACAAAGCTAGTGTGGTTGCATGAACCTGCTCAAAATTCTCAAAATCCATTTTAGATTGTTTCTGCTACAAGAACTGATTAGGCATAACAGTTTTCTGAAAAATATACAAGTTTTTCTGCTACTACATTTTTCTTGCCATCTCCAATAACTGCTTGCCAAAAATAATTTTTAAATGGCTACTGCCCTGCATTTTTAGCATGTCACAAAAAAATGAGGAAACAGTTATGCTCTGATCAATGAACAGAGCATGAGTTAATCATACATAGTCTCTCAGCTATCCTCATGCCTTCATACTAGAGAAAAAGTATTTTTCAAACTTATCACTTGTTTAGTGTAGACTTAAAGAACATCCCCTTGCATTTTACAGAATATAGAAGGAGCTGAGTGCCTTTGGCCAAATTTCTGTAGCTTTCACTTACAAATAAAGAGGTGTAAAGTAAGAAAGCAGAGATACGCACAGGTATATATGAGCAGACGCTGGCCTTGATTTTTTAAAATAATCTTACATTGCCCCATGTATCTGAAGGTTTAGTGGCATTTTCATTGATAAAGGTGGGCACAGATTTGCTTCTCTTGCATTCTCTTGTATTTTAATTTTCATTTCTGAAGGCTGACTTCAACACTAGGTTTCTCTGCACACCAGAGGTGTAGTCTCTGGGGACAGAGGGAAGGGGAAAGAGTTACAAAATGCAAATCTTATACATGGTCATATAAAGTTGTTCAAGAAGTCTGTTCCTATGCAGAATTCTGTAGAGAAGAAAACAGGCATTATAAGCCCCAAGGCACTCCTCTGTGCTTCTAGTGCAGAATGTCTATCCCTTAGGCTTACAGGAACACCCATAACCAGAAGAGATTTATCCCAGCATTGAAAGACTCTAGTGTTAAGAAATGGAAAACACATTAGAAATATGTGTTAACCCCAACTGGAAAACCTAAGCAACTCATTTTACTTCCAGCCAATGAAACCTTCAAGGGAACTTGTGCTGGTTTATGTTCAGGTATCTACATTTGGATCTCCACCTTATCTTTCTGGATAAGTCTTGAGGTCCAATTCAGTATAAGGGTGAAGTGAGGCAATGTTCTAGGTGTTTGCATGTTGGATTTTGCTTTGTTTTGTAAGAGCTATAGAATTTCCTGTCTGGAGATTGTTGGTTCTCTTTCATCTTCTCTTCTCTGATTACATTTATTATATTCCAGAAAGATAGAAAAACACCTAGTTCTATGCTAACCTGAAACTTAAGAGCAGGAGATGAGGATTAGGGCAGATAATTTGTTTAGTTTTGATCAAAGGCAGATCAAAACCAAACAAAATATTTGAGCCCTGAGAAATTAATGTACTGACTCTCAAAATTCCCTCATCCACTCAAACCTTCTCCCATGGACTAGAGCTAAAATACCTTAGCACTGAGCTAGAAGAAATTGTCTGGGTTTATACCTTCCTTTCACTCTCTTGCAGTTTCCTGTAGGTCATTGAGCTGTAAAGCAACCTCTCTGGTCTGTGTGGCCCAGGAAATTGCAAATATTTTCAGCTGTGTCAGGTTCTGCATATGCAAGTTAGGAGGTTCAAAGGGAAGTTTAATTGACACTAATCCTCATCTTGACTTTTGCTCACCTCCTCCTCTTTTCCCACTAAGTCTTCCCACCTCAAAGCCACAGAAGCTTTACAATTTTTCTTATAAAAATATATATATATAACCCTTTGGCAATCTCTTAATGCCCTTTTATTAAATCCCTTAAGTCTTTTTATTAAGTCCAGGGTAATTAAAATGATTATAAACCTCTCTTGAGAGATTATACCCTTTAATCACAGTGCATATTTGCTGAAATATAGGTGACAATTGTGGTATATCAAATATAAAAATACTTTCTGCAAAGATGTTTAATAACAATTTTTAAAACTAAGATCTTGATTAAGGGGGTTTAGGGCATTAAAAATCATATCTACGTGTGGTCACAATGAAACACTGAGGGACTTCAAATACTTTTCCAGATATACAATGGCACAGTTATAATCAAGTTTCTCAATTTATTTCAACTCCAGCTCCTCAAATGGCATAATCCATTGACTCCCAAGGTGCTACACTGCTTTATAGCAGCTCAGTTTTCCCGGCAACCAGAACAAATGCACAAGTAAAATCCCTTCTTGGTTCATTATTCCCCAGCCAATGAAAGAAAAAGCAGGGACTTTTCTTCTGGAGTGAGCTTGGATCTCCTGTCTGGGAGCAGAAGTGATAATGCACACAGTATAGACCAAAGACACTCTTACACAGTTGTAGAGTGACACAGATCAGTACAGGAAGTATTTATTGACTCTGACGCTTGCTGGACTGATTCCTGAAAGTTCAAAATTAAAGAGTTCTGATAAGAAATAAACTAGCCATCCAATATTTGTTTTATTTTATTGTCATTTATTATTAACAATGAAGAAAAACTTCTACATGTTTTTTTAATGTAAATTTTAAAAATTTCCAGTAGGATAGATGGCGAGATGCCTTACTCTTGACCACTTCTAATTAGTATTTATTTTCACTGGTGTTTACATAACCAAAGTTTCCAGTTTATTGCATACTGTCAACACCAGAAACAGAAAAGAAAGGTATAATTTTCCTTACCAAAGGAGTTCATGGTAACTTAACTGCTCCTAGGTTAATAGTGAATGGGAAAAAATATAAAATACAGCACAATTTAACTTGGCATACCTACAGTTTTCATTTAAAAGTCTTAGAAGGTCTGGAATTCTTACTTTATACACTCCTACTGAAGTCAACAGACCTGTAACTACTCAGCAAGTGTTCAGCAACTCACAGAATGGAACTCTGTATTTTAGAATTAAATAAAAAAATACATTGAGACATAATCAAGACTAGTAGGAGAGATGAGACTGTAAAGCATAAAAAAAGATGTGACTCATTTAAGTGCTTGAATGAAAGGAGGAATTAGCATAGAGTGATATGGAACAGTTATTGAAGACCAAAGGAGCTGTGAAAAGAAATTATTTTTTTAAAGAAACAAAGAAATATAAGAACTACTGGACTAAGATTGTAGAAACAAGTGAAGGGAAACATTGAAATGGTTAGAATTATAAGAGGTCTAATAACAGATCTAGATGTAAAAGTTACTAGTCATTTTTCTAAATGTTCATCTACTTTCTGGTTTTCTCCTGTGGGATTGTTGGTTTTTTTACATTGAAAAAAAAGTGATATGTGCTATCATTTAATTTAATTTAGAATGTTGTCAGTATATCACCATCTGAAATGTATCAACATGCCCCGTAAATGAGCTTTGTGTAGGAGTGAGAAGGAGAAAATAAGGTCCTGCCCACCATGCAATATGGTAACACGAGAGATGTTTTAGGGAATTTTATCAGTAGTGCAAGCAATTTTCTGGCAATGATGGATATTGCTATACATTGATGATAAACAGGACGTGTGAAAGGATAAAAGAAATCCAAGGATGCTGAAGATATGGAGATGCTATAAGAGACGATGAAAGGAAAAAGGATATTTAGTGTTGCAGGAAAGATGAACTAGACAGAACTGGGTTTAAGATTACTTGACTAGTTCAAGAAAGACCTTTAGGATGTATAAGTGAAATAAAATGAGTGGAAGACAGGAGTAGTAGGAGTCAACTTGTAGCTTAAGGCATTGGTGTTAATTGGGTGTTAATAGGTGTTTATATATTCACTATATACCTGGAGTTCCTTCTATAGCCAGTGGAGAGATAATCAGTACAGAGAACTGAACCTTGAGAATTAATCCAGTTCATCCTAAAATAGACATCTACACTGAATCCCTCTCCAGACTCCACTGACTATAATAGCACCAATGTATCATGCTTTCAGTTAGATATCTACAAACAGACATCCAGATTTAGGTATCTTAAACTGAATCCCACCTTAGACACCAACAATATTGGTACCCCAATCTGGTCACCCAAGGCTTCTCTGTAATCCACAACAAGAATGAGTACTTCCAGGGTGAGATTCATTTGTGTTATTTTCAATATTTATTTAAGGATAAAATTAATTGTGCACTAAAAAGACCTGTTTTCTTTATTGACTAAAGAGAGTTGATATTTGGTCAGAGGAATCCCCCTTGCCTCTGCATGGCTACTCAGCTAAGGAAAGCAAAAGAAAAGACAAGTAATAAATCAGATCAGCGTAAAAATCTTTAAATGCTGAACATAATAAAAATTACTGAAATACATTACATCACTGCATAGCTTCACTAGCAGCATTAGCATATATTTGAAAGAAGTGTTCATAAAGATATGGCTTCACAATGCTATGATATGTCTAATATTATCACGTACACCTGAGAAATAATACATCAGAGTTGAAGCACATTGTGGTTTACCCAGGCTTGTTTGGCCTGAAGTAGAGCTTTTAGAGAAATGTTTGTAATCATAATTATTAAAGATGTGACTCAGAAATGTTGCCTTGGAACCCTGACCAAAACTAATCATTGTATGAGAAAATGAGAAGCAAGAAGGCCTCAGAAACACAGTTTACACTACATTTTTGATGACCCAAGTTCTAGATAAAACTGAGCATTGTTGAATCATAGAACCATCGAATCAGCCAGGTTGGAAGGGACCTTTGAGATCATAAAGTCCAACCTTTGATCTGCTACTGATGCGGTTACTAGGCCATGGCACTAAGTGCCACATCCAGTCTCATCTTAAAAACCTCCAGGGATGGAGAATCCACCACTTCCCTAGGCAGCCCATTCCAATGCCTGATTACCCTCTCTGTAAAGAATTTCTTCCTAATATCTAACCTAAACCGCCCCTGGCAGAACTTAAGACTATATCCTCTTGTCTTACTGATAGTTGCCTGGGAGAAGAGACCAACCCCCACCTGGCTACAACCTCCTGTCAGGGAGTTGTAGAGAGTGATGAGGTCTCCCCTGAGCATCTTCTTCTCCAGGCTGAACAACCCCAGCTCCCTCAGCCTCTCCTCATAGGACTTATGCTCCCTTCACCGGCTTCGTTGCTCTTCTCTCCACCTGCTCCAGCACCTCAATATCCTTCCTGAACTGAGGGGCCCAGAACTGGACACAGCCCTCCAGGTGTGGCCTCACCAGTGCTGAGTACAGAGGAAGAATCACTTCCTTAGACCTGTTGGCCACACTGTTCCTGATCCAGGCCAGGATGCCACTGGCCTTCTTGGCCACCTGGGCACACTGCTGGCTCATGTTCACCTTCCTGTCAATCCAAACTCCCACGTCCCTTTCTGCCTGGCTGCTCTCCAGCCACTCTGTCCCCAGCCTGTAGCGCTGTAGGGGGTTGATGTGGCCAAGGTGCAGGACCCGGCACTTGGCCTTCTTGAACCTCATCCTGTTGGAATCAGCCCAACTCTCCAACCTGTCCAGGTCCCTCTGCAGAGCCCTCCTGCCTTCCAGCTGATTGACAGTCCCCCCAGCTTAATGCCATCTGCAAATTTTCTGATGGTGGACTCAATCCCCTCATCTAAATTATCAATAAAGATATCAAACATGACTGGGACCAACACCAATCCCTGGGGGACACCACTAGTGACCAGCTGCCACCTGGATGCAGCACCGTTTACCACCACTCTCTGTGCTCGGCCCTCCCGCCAGTTCCTAACCCAGCACAGAGTGCTTTCCTGTTAGACTTTGTTTTACACTAAGAATTTTCTATCTCTTACTTAAGAGTACATGCAATTCTAAAGTGATCAACCAAACATGTTCCAAATTTCTTGGAGTGGAGAAATATCAACCATGAACCTCTAAACATCTGTTTAAAAATAAAAAGGCATTGCCACTTCCAAGGACAGGCTGTTCTATGTCACCATTCTCATTTTAGCACCTGATTTAGTAATGTAAATATTATCTTCTAGCTCTGTGGGACCAAATTCTGAGGGTGACTGAACAGTGCAATTTCCTTTCTGCAACATTGTTCCTTTCTGACCATTTGCTCAAAAAAAAAAAAAAAAAAAGTGTCAAATTGCTCCAAAAATAATAAATTGCCAAATCTAATCACAGTTTTAGAAGATAGAGATAATTTCTATACTAAAAAGCAAATTCATACAATATTTCAGGGATGGTTTAAGATTGATCTTAGGAATTTAGAAGAAGAAATTATCTAAGTGGTTTTAAAAATGTTTTATGAGAATTCTCAGCTTCTAGCCAACACTGAACTGTGTATATGATATTGGATATTTCCTTCATCTCCTACACCGTGAGTCACAATATTAATTACATACTAGAATTAGATTGATTACAATATTAATTACAATATACTTTTTATTAAATCTATATCATATTGAAGAAACAAGGTTATGCCTAAAGTTTTTGCCATGTATTGCAGAAGAAAAATACTATTTGTATACAGATACTAAAAATATCCATCCAAATAATATTCTAATTACACTGATTTGTTCTGTGAGGAAGTGAAATCATTGAATGCTAAAACACTATGTATTCATTTTTGATGGTGTTAGGAAGCAAAATGGAGATAAGTGCCATTGAAATATTTTATTAAATTGGAACTAAAATGTCTATGCCAGTTAATTGAACTATACATTCATCTACTGCTTTATTCTAAGTAACAAATCTATTAACTTGCAGTTTTCTCCAGATCATTGCTTTAAATTTCATATGGTAAGTAAGATCAGCTATGGATCAAGAAACCTGATGGTTCCCAGCAGCAATAAAGCAGCCCTTAACATAGTTCATATAATCACCCCTGGAATGCTGTAATCATTCTTTCCTCAAGGTACAGAGCAGTGTTTAGGCCTGTTCCAGTTTAGAGCCCAGTGTAGATCTCTAAACTGTCCTCTGGGAAGAACCTGCATCAGTCTGGTGACTACATAAGGAGCATTAGGAAGCTAAGCAGATAGGTGCTTAAAACTCTGTAATGCTTGTAAAGCTTGTAGATTAGAAGGTGAAACTAGACAGATGTAGACAACATGACTCATCCTACCCCTAATAGAAAATTAAGCTATATGTAGCTATTAGACAACAGGACTCTTGTTATAATTTTATAATGATTGATACAGCCACTCACAGGGTCACAATCTAACCTCAGCTTCAGACAGATAACACAGAAGACAGTTCCTCTCCCTAAATGCATGCAGTATACAAGATAGCTGTAAACACTTAAAGCAGAAAAATGAGGTTGGGAAACTGGGAGCACAGCCTAAGAAAAATTATATAATCTTATTTTACCATAAAATGTAAGTGTCTCCACTTATCTAAATAATGTCAGATGGAAGCACTAAAAGATGGCAAATTATATGTTCACAAATAGAGCAGCTGTAATAGCATATATGGAGCCTAACAATGATTATGCATACAAAATGTAACTCAATAGTTCAGAGATCAGTAACAAATAGGTCATAATTCAGTTATAAGTCTGATAAATTTGAAGTCTGAAAAGTTCACACACCCATTCATTTCACCATGGAGTTAAAAAAAAATGCCATTAATTGTACTTACATTGTAGGTACTTTATTTTTTAATTTCTGCATTATTTAGGTGTGTCATACTGTGATCATAAATACAGGAAACAAAATATCTATGTTTGCTTTTCCTTCAAAAGGCCAAATGGACAGCCTTGTAATTTACTCAGTTAAAATGGCTTTATTTAGCAGGGTTCATAAATCAGCACTTATGGAATCCCTTGTATGCACACAGCATGTATGTTAATCTATACATACAACACACATGCAAGGAATCTTCATGGTTCAGAGATCGAGAATTCATTTTATCTTCCCTGAGTCAACTATTGAGTAAAAATATCAATAATCTCATCAAAAGAAGAATTTGGCCGCTAGAGACATGAAGTTGAATGCGAATCACAGGTCTGCAGGCAGCAGAAATTACCACCTCATGCAACCCAGCAGCAAAATCCCTGGTTTACTGTGGCCAAGCCTCCATGCAAGGTCAGTACAAGCAGATAGGTAGCAAAAAAATAGTGTAGGGCAGCAGATTGAAAGGGTAGCCCAGCAGAAGTTAAATCTTGTCTTGGCACAGACCAAGGGCTCTGAATTCAGACAATTGTTCAGGCAAAGCTGGCGCTCTGCCTGTCAATGCTCCAGGAGTAGCCAGAAGTGCTGAGAAAAAACCATTGTGTTGGCCCTACCATCAGCTTCTCTTCCATGTGTTATACCATTATTTTCCTGTGAGATTTCTGGAAGTGCTGTGTATCTCCTGTTTCTACTGAAATCCCTACTTAATTTAAAGGACTTGCTGTGACACCTCAGATCCCTTTAAGTTTGATGGGTTTGGATTCCTGAGAGAAGAGACAGGAAAGGCGAAAAGGGAAAGGGAAAATGGACACAAGAAGTAACCCAGCTATAGATCACGTGGCATTTGGCAATGGTAGATTAAAAAGTCATTAGCTATCTCAAAATGAATATTTTAAACAAAATTACATCTTCTGATTTAAACCAGCCACAAGCCAGGAAATTCAAGCTTAAGAATGGGATCCATTTAAAGTAATTTTGTTCTAGCTTGGTTTATCAGTATACTTACGAGAAGCAACTTTCATACTTCATGAAATCTCAAGCAGTTCAGCCAAGACCTGGTGATAAGTTGCTCTAACAGCAGCGTGGGGGTTGAGAAATGCACTTTCCTTTGCATTCATGGCTACAGGTGACCAAGTGGTAATGACACTATTAACACATTTCACCTTTTTAAGCTCTCCCGCTGGTGTTTTACTTATACTAGTTTATGGAGGAATCATTTCACTTTGGTGTTACAAGTCCCTTGCGTTCTTAGTGGTGTTTTTAAGAAAATAAACAGAAAAGGGGAAGGAGACCATCCTCTAGGATATGTGATTTTGGATAAAACCACCTGATTCCATCAGCAAATTCTGTCTTGTATGAAAAAAACTTGAGAATTTTTATAACAGATCAGATAACACTGAGATCAATTTAATTAAGTTTTCCCTTTGGGAATCAGCAATACCTACTTTGTAATAAGCAGCTATTAGGTACTTGCCATATTTTCTAACTGATTCTCTAGACAGATATGTTTGCATTTGTTATGTAAATGTACATATGTATATTAAAAAAAAGAAAAAAAAAAGTAATATTGTCTCAATTCATCATTTGACTGACTCCCCACTCTAGATAGGCATGCAGAAGGATCTTTTGTTACAGCTGCAGCTATGTTTCTATGTCCTTCTCTATGTAGCCTTCTGGATACTGTACTGATTCTTCAGAAAATATTACACAATTCATTGTTTACTTCTTCTTTTCAAAAGCTATCTTTCCTACCATTCTCAATTCTTTTTATCATGTAAATACAAAAGAAATCTTCTATTTAACAACTGTAACTTACTAACATCCTACAACTGAGGTGTTTTTTTTACCAAAAACATTTGTCCTTGACAATATGAAAACAAACCTCTTAACTCCATGAAGTCATTTAAAAGAAGAAAAAAAAAAAGACAACCCCAGAGTACTCCTAGTACAGCACAGAGCAGCAAACAGTACAGTATATGGGAGCGTTATGGGGCCAGATTCTGTCTCCATGGACATCAGTTGGATGTTTATAACCGATTTCTAAAGAATCAGGCCAAGACTCCCACATCGAAATAGAGGCTTTCAGATGGGATTTGTGTTGAATATCCAAACAAATCTGAGTATTTGACACCTTTATTATACTCTAAACGCTTGGCTACCACAATACAAGACAGAACTGGGTTGTTTCAAGAAGAGAAAGAAGTAATTGCTGTCTTCAATTGCCTAATGGGAGGTTACAGACAAGGTGGAGCCAGACTCTTCCAGGAGGTTAAAACACAAAAAGGCAGGAGGCAACGGACAAGGTTTGCAACAAGGAAAATTCCAAGCAGATAGTACGAAAATTTGTGTCAGTCATGGTAGTCAAAACCACGTGTGTTGTCCGAAGAGGCTGTGGAATCTCAATTCTTTAAGATATTCAAGTCTTGGTTGCATGACCCTGAGCAACGTGATCTGACCCAGAGTTTGCTCTGAGTGGAGGACTTAGACCAGAAGTTCTTCAGCAGGGGGAAGGGGAACGAGAGGGGAGGGGAGGGGAAGGGAGGTTTGGGAAGGGAAGGTTTGGGAAGGTTTGGGAAGGGAAGGTTAGGGAAGGGAAGGTTTGGGAAGGGAAGGTTAGGGAAGGGTTTGGGAAGGTTTGGGAAGGGAAGGTTAGGGAAGGGAAGGTTTGGGAAGGTTTGGGAAGGGAAGGTTTGGGAAGGTTTGGGAAGGGAAGGTTTGGGAAGGGAAGGTTTGGGAAGGTTTGGGAAGGGAAGGGAAGGGAAGGTTTCCTTCTTCACGACGATGTATGTGACTTATACCTTGCTTGAAAACAGTACCACAGTTGGCTAATAAAATGCGGTTTGAAAATTGGTTTAGCTAGTACAAATAAATGTACCCTGTGATTGTCCAGACCAATTGTCTCTGCTTAGGCTGTCTTTTATTGGTTTTTTCACTGTACTGGGAAAGTGGAAGCAGCATGATAAAGTACACATCAAGGGAATGAAAATAAAGATTTTATATATGGAATGACTGTGGTCAAGTCTGAATTTAGATCTCAAGTCTATTCAGTCTTCAAATGCCATAAACTTGTGTAGGCCTAGCTGAATCCAATGTCACACCAATTTTTGCCTGTTGAAGATCTGGATTTACTGGACTGAACAGTCCCCAATGGTCATGGTACAGAAACTGGCTGGGGCCCAAGAACACAGAGGTTTATGAATACGTAACAAACTATAGAGATGGACATATGGCACACCCATTACTGCGGTGATTTTGCCCCCACACTGCACTTACTGTTCCCTCATAGCAAACCTGAGATTTCTGTACCTCCATCACCAAGCAACTTCCTTTGTGGCTCAAGTAGGGGCAGATGTCCCAGACTAGTTTCTTGCAAGTGGATCCTCAAGGGACTTACTGGCCATTTGGTCATTAATTCATACCTTCTTTTTCAGAGTCAGAGTGAGGAAAGACAATGTCACAAATACCTGTACAGGCAACTCCTTGGTCCCATGGTGTTTAACCCAATGACCAAACATGGACTTTCACATCTTGCTCCTGTCACACCAAATGCCACCTCTTGAGACAACCACCTGCCAAGTTTCATGTTCATTTGACACACACTTCATGGCTCTGTATCTTCCTTGGGATTTTTAATTTTACTGACTTAACACAAGTAGTAACAAACAGGATCTTTAGCTACCAACAAGAACAGTACTTCCTCCATGCAATGATGGGACAGCTTCAAACCTTTTGTAATGCAAAGAATAGAAACCAAGGAAAATCTTTGTTTACTACCAATATTTCACTTTCTGTGCTTTGGCAAGTGTACCTCCATCATATACCCATCCACCTGTGTGCCACAATGAGGCCAGTCCCTTATCAGAAGCATGCTAGCCCTGTTGTTTCTGATCCCTCCCAATTCTTTGGTTACAGTGGGTATTCCAGAAGTCTTTGTAAGTCATTCCATTACCTGTGATGTCTGGTCCCCTTGGATGATCCTGACATCACAGGTATGAAATAACAGGAAAATTGTTCTTATTACAATTGATTTTAACCAAAAATGGAAATGTCCTGCCTAGCTGACTTTTCGTAAAGCATCACCTGTGGTTTGCAAGTTGAAATGTCCAGGATACAGGACCATGTTTTTGTATTTAATCAACATTGCAAAGTTAAAGATTTTATTTAAAAGAAAAATAGTAAATGGCACATCATGTAATCGCTATTTATTTTCATAAACATGAGGTATTTCAAAGTGCTATAAGACGCAGCACTAAATGTACATCGTTGGAAGAAATCAAACACAGAACTTTGCAGTTACCCAGTTCTATGCACCAAACATTAACAAATACATTAACTGGAAGAAACAGGCTAGGAAAAGGCATATATAGTAAATTTCTTTACAAAAGTTTCTTAGTTCAAAAAAGTGATAAAGTAATATCTACTCAAAACTTTCACAACCCATTTTCATACGAAAATATAAGTATCAAATTTAGTTATGTATCAGCATCATACTAAAGTATACAGGCAATGTAAGAATTAGTACAGTACATAACAGAGATTAACAATATATTTGTATACAAAAACATGCTCCTCAAACATTGAGGTATTACAGTACTTAGGTATGAACTTCCAGTCTAATACTGGCAGCAAAAGCCACCTCTCATAACCCAAGACATGTACAAAAGGCAAGTGTGTAGATGGTATTTACAGAAATTCCCACAGGGGTACAAAATGCCAACCCCTAAAGTAACATCTGTTAGAACATAAGCACCATAAAACTTAGAAATGAACATTTTAAAACTCAACTAGATGTCATCAGCAGCTCCAAATGCTCACAACAATTAAACAAAAAAAATCCCCACCATCTACAGTTCTTAAGAAGAAAAACAAGGGCAGTTCTTTGTTGTTTGGTAGTCTTGCAATAAACTCCTTGCAAGAACATCCATTTGCTCCGTACCCGGATAATATAGTTTGTCGATTACTTCAGGGACTGGATTGAAATTAAAACCAACATTCTTAACGTCAAAAAACAACAATTTTTTTAAAAGAATCAAAAATGTGCAAAGTGGCAATGACTGTCCTGGTCAGCCAAAAAAAAAAAAAAAAAAAAACCAAAACAAAAAAAAAAAAAAAAAATACAAAAAAAAAAAAATAAAAAAAAAAAAAAAAAAATAAAAAAAAAAAAAAAAAAAAAAAAAAAAAAAAAAAAAAAAAAAAAAAGAACCAAAACAAAAAAAAAGTTTAGCAAGTCCTCTTGTATTCTATTTTCTTTAGCAATTGTTGTTGTCTGGCTTGCAATTTTTCCTTTTCTAGCAATAATTTTTGCTCCTCTTCCTGAAGAGAATGAACATATTCAGTGGCTTTTTTCAAGATCACAACTTTCACAGCTTTCTCATTTTTAACCAGTTCTGGAATATGGTCCCTTAGTGTAAGGAAACTTGACCGTAGATCATTACGTCGTTGACGCTCCAGGATGTTATGGTTGCGTCGACGTTCACTATCCTCTGAATCAGAGTTTCGAGGACTTGAACTCTTAGGCTTTGGTTGGATCATGGGTTTCACCGGACGGGGCACCTCGGTTTTTAACTTTTTCTGCGGTGGAGCTTCTTCAGGCTCCATGTATGGAGAAGGAGCGGCATAATTATGCTGCTGGTGAATTGGTGCGCAACGCTTTAAAATCAGTCCATTCTGCTGTGTCGTGACTGATGGAAAAGTAGTATTTTTAGTACGCACTGTAATAGTAAGGGTGGTAACAGCCTTGTTGATGGAGGAGCGTCTTTTGTCCACTGTAACAACATCTATTTCTTCTTCTTCATCCTCTTTCTCCTCATCTTCATCATCTTCTGGTAATAAAAAATGGAAAATAAATTAGATGTTATTCTGGCTGAAAATACTCCGACCAAGTATGAATCCAGATGTATTTATTGACAAAATATATCCAGTAAAAGCAGTAATAAAATAACTGATGGCAAAACCAGGGTGTGCCCACCATATGTAGTCAGATAGAGATCTGTAAAAGTAACGTAATGCACACGAAATGAGCAAAGAATAGTGATTTCTGAAAACTTTTTAAGTTTAATGAGGTGGGTTTTTTTAAACACGTCTGATTTTTAATCAAAGCAGGGCTACCACCCACATAATCACAGAGGCAGAAAAGAATTTTTAGGCAGAATGTATGTATTTTGAATGGAATCGTCGAGCTGCGACACAAAAGTCAAGCACAGAGCCACAACACAGCCCCTGCTTGGTAGAAAAGCAGCCGGAAAACGAAACAATCGCTGGGTTTGTTCTGAGGCAGAAGGTGAAGCTGTTCCAGCCGGGGACCCTTTAAGCCGGCGCTTGGTGCACTGCCAAGAAGACAGCTGTTGGAAGTGCTTCCTCACCCAAAGCTGTCAAACCAGACATTAAAGGGACAGCAGGCTCTGAAACCCGGGACGGATCACCAAGTTTGTGGTTGGGGTCATAGGGACCAGCTCATCCACACAAGCCGAACCGCATTTCAGTCCAAGTGGACTCCTCTGCGTGCACGGACAGGGGACGTTTTGGGCATTTTGGGCTCTGTCAGTACAAGCGATGCTCTAAGGGGTCACTAGCCCGGCTCCAAGTCTTTCCAGATCGTGCCTGAGGGCACATGCACACGGTCACCCCCATAAACCCCGTGCCCAGGGTGGCAGTGGCGGCCCGCACCGCCCCCTCCGCCCCACGGGGGGCAGGACACGGTGAGGGAGCCCGGGGCTCCCCGGCACCGCGCAGCTCCCCCGGGGCGGGCCGGCTCCCCAGTGACGCTTCAGCCCCGCCGCCCCCCAGACCTGCCTGCACAGCACAAGGGGCTGGCGGGCGCTGCCCCCGGGCCGTGTCCGCCGCCCCCGCGGGGGCCCCGGCGCTGGGCCGCCCCTGCTGCCGCCTGCCGGCCGCCCCGCCCCGCCGGGGGCCGCCATCGGGGCGCAGCCGCCCCCTCCCGCCGCGGGGCAGCTGGCGGGGGCCCGGAGCCTCCCCCCCCGTCCCCACCGTCCGGTGATGGAGCGCTTACCCGAGTCGCTGAGCGTGTCGTCCCCGGAGCTGCTGCTGCTGGCCCGGCTGTCCCCGGCGGGGCGCGGCGAGCGGCCGCCCCGCGGAGCCCCACCGCCCGCCGGCGCCGCCGCCGGCGCCTCCCGCTTGTTGACGGGGAAGGGGAACACCACGGCCGGGTCTACGCACTCGGGCACGGCGCCGCCCAGCTCCGCGCGGCCGCTCCCGGCGGCGGGGCCGCCCGCGGGCCCCGGGGGTGGCGGCGGGGCGGCGGCGGCGAGCGCCTTGCTCTGCAGCTTCTCGGTGAGCGCCCGCTCCAGCTTCTCGCGGGCGGAGAAGCCGCTCCACATGCAGTCCTGGATGATGATGGAGTTGAGATTGTTGGTCATGCCGGGCCCCGTCTCGAAGAAGTCCCCTCCGTCCGCGCCGCCCCACAGGTCGGCCTCGGGGGGCAGCAGGAGTAGCTCGGACGCCCAGTCCAGGGGATCGGTGGGGCGGCAGCCCCCCAGGGCCGCCCCTCCCCACGCCACCGGGCCCCACCCCGGAGGGTGCTCCTGGAGCCCGGCCCGGCTGGGAGACAGGGGAGGGGTGGGCAGTAGCTCAAACTTTTTCCAGATGTCCTCGCCGGGGGGAGCGGAGTCCGGCCCGCACAAATAAAAATCATCTTCGTCTGGATAGAAACAGGGCTGCAAAGAGTCGAACTCGAGATCTGGGTTTTTACTGACCATTCCTGGCATTACGGGTCTCTTTTTGCTGATCCCTGGGTCGGGCAATGGTTTCAAAGACAGGTTTTATGGGTATTTCCACCAAGAGGAAGAAGAAAAGAGGTTCTCCCAAGACCTGAAACTAAACCAAAAAAAAAAAAAAAAAAAACACCACAATTAAAATACGAATTAAGAAGCAGCCAAGACCGTGACTCCCTCCTAACGGAAGGGAAAAAAATAATAATCCCACCATCAATAGCAAGGCAGAGGGAGCCTTCAGCAAGTTGAGGAAAAAAATGCATCTCATACCTTTCCTCCCGACTCAAGATATTGAAAGCAAAGCGCTCAGGTAGTGCTCCCCCGTGCAGAGCCTGCCCCGCCGCTCCGCGGGGACACAAACCCAGCCTGTACTCATAGCCCTCGCCTGCTCTCCCCAAACCGCTTCAAACGCTCAAAACTGCAGAGTAACTACAGACAGATGCGTGGCTTTGATACCGTAATCTCTCCAGAAAGGCTTCTTAATATGCCAGCAAAAGTAGAGGAAGTTTACTCCTTTTGTCATCTGCGGAGCAGTGCAAAGGGGAGAGGAGAAGGATGCAAAAAAGGGGGCGGAGGGGCTCTTTGCAACTTCGCAAATCGCCAGTTCACTCACTCAAAGCGAGCCAGCGAAATCCGCACACAAACCACGGGGGGAGGGGGGAGAGGAGGGGAAATCCAGCAGCAACAGAAATTATCAACCTTATGTAATAATCTCACGCACAAAATGCATTAAAACCACCCCGGCGCCACCAACAAAGCCTCCTGATTTGCCAAGAAGGCACGGGAAGTTTTTCTCCCCCTTTTTCCTGCAACAGCGAGGTTGCAAGGACAACAACTCTGCTCATTTTGCCACTTCATGCACTCAAACCTCCCGCAAACACACCAGCTCTCCAGCTCTCTCACTCCGGGGAATGTACGGTGCTGCCCTTACCTCGGCCAGACCCCCACTCACTACCCGCGGCCATTCAACCACTGCCCCATTCCTCTGCCGAGAGCTCCGTTGCATCAGACATTAAAAAAACACACACACACACACACAAAATCCCAAAAACAAAAAAAGGCTTAAAGTCCAAAGAAGCCAGTCAGCGTTTCCATTCAGTTTGGTAAAGGTACCGCGAAAGGAAATCGTTCTGCTGGGTTCACAACAGCTGACGCTGAAACGGAGACCAAAAGAGGGGGAAGAAAAAATCCTTGAAAAGCCTTATGATGAAACGCCGAGAAACGCGCCCGGCTCGGCTCAGCTGCGCTCCCGCCCCGCCCCCTGAGCGCCTCCAGGACTGTGCATTTTTCTACTAGGGAAATACATTAAACCGTTTAAAATGCAAAGCAGTAAAGAGGCACCTACAAAACACTGGCGATCTCAATGCGACAGCTCCAAACCAAAACACAAATATCCTCCAGGATTTCCTTCTGCTCAGTGAGAACCCCATTCACGCTCCGTTCTGCCCCTGCGCTCCCCTTCCCGCCCCATCCTCCTCTCGGCAACTCAAACGCGATAGAGAATTGGATTTATTTGACTGGGGTTTTGTCCTGCAGCCCAGAGCCTGCAGCTTCCTCTTCTTACCTCCTTGGTGATGGTGGTGGGTGTGTGAGGGGGAGGAGTGGCGGGGGGAAGGGGAGAGAAAAAAAAAGGCAGCTGATGGTGTCTGTGGCACTTTCCGCGCCCGCCCGCCGGCCCCCGCGGCCGCCCCGGCCTCCGCATCCACCCTCTGCTCGCAGACAGATGACTGTCACTGCCTCGCTTTGAAGCTGCTGGATATTATTAACCCCCCCCAAAAGGCAATAAAAAAAAAAAATCGGTAAAAACCCTGACACACTCAGGAAGGAGAGCTAGGAAACAGGGGGAGAAAGGCGGGAGCGACGGCCCTGCCCCCCCTCCACGCGCGCAGGGCGGGACCGCGCGTTTGGCGCCAAAAGCCCCGTTCGCTCTTTATCCTCCGGGAGGGCGCTCGGATGTCCCAGGGCCGGCCCTGCTGAGCCCCCTAGTCCCTTGGGTACTCTGTACTCCCCGCTGCCCCCCGGCCCCGAGCTTGGGGAAAACGTCGCCTCCGGAGCGGTGTTCCCCCAACACCCGCCGCTGCGACCTCGCGCACAAACACCCGGGGCAGTTGAAAATAAATAAACAAGTCGGGGCTGAGGGAAGTGGCTGGGCGAGAGAGCCACTCCAACTCGGGGCTCTGAACATGATCAGTAGCACTTGCCCTGCAGCGACGGCCTCCCCGCAGGCGAGCGGGGCTCTCACGCCGCCGCTGCCGCGGACGCGCTGTCGGGGCCGGACCCGGGCAGAGGGGCGGGCGGACGGGCCCGGCCAACCCCGCGCTCAGCGCTCCCGTGTCCGCACCGGCACCCGGACCAGGATCGGGATACGGCGGGAGCCGCCCGCGTTCCGCTGCCGACGGCGACACCTTGCGGACGAACGGCGCGAACGGCGGCGCTCCCGGCGCTCCCGGCGCCCCCGCGCATTCCCCCGGCGGCGGCACCCACCGCTCTCGCGCTTCCTTCCCCGCGGCGCGGGGCCGCGGGACGGGACGGGGCAGGACGGGACGGGACGGGACGCGGCGGCACGGGACGAGAGCACGGCGCTTCCCTCGGCGATGGGCGACAGCGGGCGCTGGTACGGTCCCGGTCCCGCCGCCGTTCGGGGCGGTACCTCCTCGCTCATAGGCTGCAGGTTGAGGCGGGGACTGGGCGTCGCTCGCAGCAGCCGGTGGTGGCGGGCGGTCGCTTTGTGTGCGGCGGCGGCGGTGGGGCCGCCTCCCCGGCCCGCCTTGGTGAGAGCGAGCCCGGGCTCTTCAAACCCGGTGGGCACGGCAGTGAGAGAGCGAGCTGGGGGGAATAAACTCCGAGGGAGGCAGGGAGGTGTCGTGTGCACCTTCGCCTCGTCAACTCCAGCAGTTTTGGGCAGGAAGGTCCTGCCTCTTCCGCGTGGTGATACCCCCCTCGCCTCCGTGTCACGTTTCAGTGGCCAAAACTTGGAGGCTCCACCAGCCGTTCAGTTCCCTGAGGCGGCCTTGGGAGCCGTCTGGGGGGCCGGCGAGGTCCTGCAGCCGCCGTGTCCGGCACAGCGGTGGGGCTGGCCGGGCACCCCGGGCAGCTGGAGTGGAGCTGGCTCACCAAAGGTGGCAACTGCTTTGCAATGACCCTAGCCAAGGCAGTGAGCCTCTTGCTTCCCCTCACCGAGGTAGCTGGTTGCATTTTTGTTTAAGAGCCTTCGGTTGGCCCTGGCTTAGAGCAGAAAGAGCACCTAGAAGGTGAATCCTCTGTACCAGAGCTTCCAAGTGAACACTATTCAAGCAGGGAGCGCTGAAGTGACTTTCAGATACCCCTCCATGAGTTACAGCTTGGATGGACTCAGCTGTGGCAGGGGCGGCGCCCCATAAAGCAGAGGAGCGCTGGACCTGCTGCTGCCGGGGCTGCAGCCAGCCCCCGTGGCATGAAGCTCATCAGGCTTGCCTGAACTTTGATGATTTGGCCTCCATCCTTCTAATTCACTTTGGATTCAAGACAGGGGAATTAATTGATTAGCTAAATGTGCACTTGGTTCTTTGAAGATGCGAAGTCTTATGAAAGCACCGAGCTTTATTAATTTCTTTTTGGATGATTTGTCTGGACAAAAAAGGTGTGGGTGGTTGGGATTTCCCCCCATCACATTTCAGTAGCCTTAAACAGGTTGCAGCTTGTGAACGGTTAGTATGTGGCTCACAGAATGTGTTAACAATTTATTCATACTCATTAATCAAAGGACCTTTGTGGATTTAAACAGTTATATATGATTTGCTCCTTTAAAGTAAGCATTTTTGTCTTCCGTAGAAATGGACATGGGCTGCTACCTGATTTATTATAAATTCTCACCTAGATTTTCTCAACAGCCTTTTTTAATTTTCCTTTTTACTTTTTCTCCACATGTATGTGCATGGGAATAAAACTACCAACTTCTAGGAAAGTTCCACTGTGGTGTGTGATATCTTTTGTAGTACTCTGGATGAGAACATTAATAAGGGTTAACACTCAAGACAAATCTTTTGAAGTAACTTTCATTGCCAAAAAAAATCTAACCAACAAAAACAAAACCCCCAACAAACAGGAAATGGAAAGCAATACTCTGAAAAACATTGCCATGTATGAGCACTAATTCTGTTTAGATAAAAGGACTTGTTAAAACTCCAGATCTATTGCTTTGTCTTGTACAGTTAAGAAAGACATGGAAAGCTTTGGTAGGACTGCACAAATCTTTGTGGCGTTTTGACTGATGCTTACTTTGGCTCTTTTATCAACTTTTCTTTCTCTGATCTGTCTCTGAAATGAGATGTATTGAGAAGCTTCAAGGCAAATGGAAATCTGAAATTACTTGTAGTTACCGTAAATTTATTATTGCGTTGTTTCACTGGGAAAACTTGGCAATTAAGATGTGCTGATACTAGAACTGGGTACCAATATAAAACAGTTGTGTAGCAAATATATTAAGGCATTGTAAGAATTCGTTATCTGGAAAAGTAGAAAAATACGTGTAAAAAAAGTGTATAAAAGGCTAAAGGATACTTTTGCTTATACAGTGGTAAGAATACAAGTGAATCCAATGGTCTTTAATTTGGCCTTATGATGAGCCTGGAAAAAGCACTGTGCTGAGGGCTTGGAGGTACATACCGGGGCATAATATGTAACTAAGTTGCTGGTGGTCAGGGCTACAAAACATTTTCCCATTTATCATTATTGATTCATTAAAAAATGCTGTGTGAGGCAAATTTCTCTGGCCACACAAACCTTTATTTCATGCTAACAGCCTGCAACTCTTGAGAAGATCAAAAGAAACAGAGTATTATTACTTGATATGTGTGCAGTTGTCTTCCTCAGAGGTACCCAAACTTCAGTATATTTCTGAATTTTCTTTACTAGTCAGAAGTAATGTATATACTTTCTTGACTCCGTATTACGGTGTAAAAGATTTTGTAAAGAGTTTTGTTAATTGGGGTATGGGGAAAGTGGCCAATACCCCAGTGTGCTGAGTGCACTTGGAAAAATGTGACAGAATTGGAACGATTTATCCCTGTTCTGTCTCGAACAGCAGAAACATGTGAAATTTTCTGTGTAGGACTAGAAAGGACATAAGTATAAACACTCATAGACCTGGATTTTTATTTTTCTTTCTTAGTCCTAATACACTGCCTGTTAGATAGCAGTAGTAAAATTTTAACTAAATTGAATTAAGTATTTGGAGTTTTGCTGTTAAAGTTAGCATAACAGTTACAGCAGCTGCCAGATTTAGAGGAGCAGATTTATTCCTGCATACGTTAAATAAACTTGCAAGGGAGTTGTGCTGCTCCCTGCTGTGTAGCTGCTGAGGGTGTGTAATCTAAACTATTTCTCTTGCCAATTTCTCTGAAGGTAGACTCTGCTATTGCTTTTACCCTCATTCCAGTGAGACAGGGTTAGGGACTTGCCTAGTGTCACATATGGTAACAAAAACAGATTTCCCCAGTATGCTGATTGTAACAGTCTGAGGTAGCAATTGCTTTCTCACAAGTTCTCACAGGGTGCATCAGCGTCATCTATTAAGATGAGAGAATAGTGCAGAGTCCCAAAGACCTTTGGATGTCACCCCTGCAAAGAAGAACAGATGTTCTTGTGACATAAAAGCTCTCAAGTACTGGCCATAATACCTAATGCTTGTATAGTTTCACATGACCAAGATGTTGAAAAACTTGAGTTATTTCACTTACAGTAACTTCAGAGATCTCTAGACAATCTCACCTGTGCATCCAGAAGCACTTTAAGGAGTACCTAGTAATCAGAGGACTAGTTCTATTTAATTAAAACTAATTTTGAGGTAATATTATTCATAAGAGTAGTCTAATAATAGAATAGTACCCTGGCTGCTAAAAACAGAAGAGATGCTGGATTTAGCTGGGTAACTGTGGCTGAATGCTCCACCTTTAAGCGTTCTTATATATATAAGAAATCATATTTCAATAGCTGGTGGAAAGAAAAAGAGCTTTCTTCCTTTTCTGCTTTTTGTATGTATTGGTTCCTTTAAAAGTTGTGGGTCAGACAGGTATTTGTGTACTAGTCGTCTTCTGCTTCCCTTCTGGCTGTTCAGAGAGCATTGGAAAACTTTCATTTAAACCAGAAGGACTAGAAATGTATTTTTTAGATTTGGCAGAAGCTGATGGCACTTTCTCAGGGAAACATCCTACTCACAGCAGATTTTCAAGCCCTATATATGGCTAGATAAACATCTAAGCATTTGTTATCTTATGGTTGTATTCTGAAGCAAAACAAAAGGAAAATGGCTTCAAAAAGTTGCGGGTAAGACCACTAAATGAAATATTTCACAATGAGGCTGTGTACATAGAATCACAGAATTGTAGAATCAATTAGGTTGGAAGAGACCTCTGAGATCACCGAGTCCAACCTGTGACCGATCACTACCTTGTCAACTAGACCATGGCACTGAGTGCCATGTCCAGTCTTTCTTTAAACATCTCCAGGGACAGTGACTCTACCACCTTCCTAGGCAGACCATTCCAATACCTAATCACCTTTTCTGTGAAGAATTTCTTTCTAATGTTCAAATTAAACCTCCCCTGGTGCAGCTTAAGAATATGTCCTCTTGTCTTTTGGCTGGTATCTAGGAGAAAGGGCCAACACACCCGCCTGACCACAACCTCCCTTCAGGTAGTTGTAGAGAGTAATAAGGTCACCCCTGAGCCTCTTCCTCTCCAGGCTAAACAACCCCGGCTCCCTCAGCCACTCATAATAGGACATGCGCTCCAGACCCTTCACCATCTTCATTGCCCTTCTCTGGACCTGCTTCAGCACCTCAATGTCCTTCCTGAATTGAGGGGCCCAGAACTGGACACAGCACTCGAGGTGTGGCCTAACCAGTGCCGAGTACAGGGTAAGAATCACTTCCATAATCCTGCTGGCCACACTATTACTGATACAGGCCAGGATGCCATTGGCCTTCTTGGCTACCTGGGCACACTGCTGGCTCATGTTCAGCCTCTGTTGACTAGCACCCACGGGTCCTTTTCCACTGGGCAGCTTTACAGCCACTCTTCCCCAAGGCTGTAGAGCTGCCTGGAGTTATTGAGCCAAAGTGTAGGCCCTAGCACTTGGTCTTGTTGAGCCTCACTACTGTTGGATTTGGTCCATCGATCCAGCCTGTCCAGATCCCTCTGCAGAGCTTCTCTACCCTCTAGCAGATTGACACTCCCCTCCAACTTGGTGTCATCCTTGAATTTGCTAATGGTAGACTCAATCCCCTCATCAAGGTCATCAATAAAGATGTTAAACAGGACTGACTCCAGTACTGATCCCTGGGGGACACCACTTGTGACTGGCCACCAACTGCATGCAGCACCATTCACCACCACTCTCTGTGCCTGGCCATGTCAAAGCCATGGGCTGCCAGCATTTCCAAGAGTAATATGGGAGATGATGTCAAAGGCTTTGCTGAAGTCCACATAGACTATATCTACAGCCTTCCCCTCCTCCACCAAGTGGGTCACCTGGTCATAAAAGGAGATCAGGTTGGTCAGGTAGGACCCTTCCTAAACACATGCTGGCTACATCCGACTCCTTGATTGTCTTGTGTGTACCGGACATGTATTAGAAACAAATTTGGAGAGCTTTGTTTCAGCTGTCTCTTTTTATGAGAATTTTTGATGTCTAATTAAGAATGATCTTAAAACTTTTCTTGGTTGAAATATTAATAGGAACTTTTTTCTCTCTCTCCAGTCTCCAAATTTAAAGAAAACTCTTAAGATTTTTAATGTTTTGTAGACCTTTTCCCTTTAGATTGAAATGGCCTATTGAGTTCAAAATTCATGTCAGGGAATGAAAAACAGATAACTACGTTGAGTATGTTTGTTTTCCTTAGGAGACTAAGCCAAGAGGAAACCAAGCACCTGAATTTTAAAATTTTGAATTTATTTAATTTCAACATTTAAATTTTTTCTTTGTGCACAAGTATGATTGTAGAGGAAAAGTACCTCACTGTGCCTGTTAGGCTGCCACAAGAAACATTATTAATGCAAAATCTGTGGACAAATTCACTTTTACAATATCGTAACCCACACACATTTTTACAGTAATTGCTTCCTCCTAAATGTGTACATAGACATGAAAATATATCCTAATTGTAAAATCATTTACAAGCATTTATCATTCTGGCAAGTATATCTTTATCAACAGAAAGGTATAGCTTTCCTAAATTTAATTGTCGCAGAAATATCTGCTGCTTAGTGGCATCGAGCATCACTGACAGAACAGTAGAGACTCTGTGTGACTAAGCAGCAGATATTGTGGGTTGTACTTTTATTATATTCCTGTTTTTATAAATACCTGTGACATAATGAATACATTCAATAAGCACATACATTTCAGGACAACAGCCATGGCAAATGTTTTTTATGTAACAGGTGAATAGGTAAAAAATGGCTTGATGGTACATAATCAGAGCAATCACAGAATGGTTAAAGTTGAAAGGGGCCACAGTGGGTCATTGGGTCCAACCTCCCTGCTCAAACAGTGCCATTCCAGAGTAGATGGCACAGGATTACCCTTCCTGATGCTCCCCAGGATACCACTAGCCACCAGGGCACACTGCTGGCTCACCTGCCAGATCCTTCTCCGCAGAGCTGCTTTTTGGGAGGTCGATCCCCAGCCTGTCCAGGTGCATGGGGTTACTCTTCCCCACATGCAGGACTCTTCATTTACCTTTGTTAGATTTCAGATGGTTCTTCTCTACCCATCTCTTCAACCTGTCGTCCTTCTGAAGGGCTGCAGAGCCCTTGAGGTATCAGCCACTCCTCCCAGCTCTGTGTTGTCAGCAACTTGCTGAGGAGGCATTTACCCCTTCATCCAAGCCACTGATGAATAAGTTAAACGATACTGGGCCCAGTATTGAACCTTGGGGCACACCACTGGTGACAGGCTTCCAAGTAGACCCTGTGCCACTGATTACAGCTCTCTGAGATCTGCCATTCCGCCAGTTCTCAGTCCACCTCACTCTCCACTCATCCAGTCCATGCTTCCTGAGTTTGCCTACAAGGATGTTGTGAGAGTCAACAGTTGTATTGCTGAAGTTAAAGCAGACAGTATCTACTCTGCCCATCCAGGTAGTTGTTCCATTGTAGAAGGCAATCAGATTGGTCAAGCATAATTTTCCTTTAGTGAATCCATGCTGACTACTGATCCCCTTCCTGTCTTCCGTGTGCTTAGAGAAGGCCTCCATCCCCTTTCCAGGGATTGAAGTGAGACCGACTGGCCCATAGTTCCCTGGGTCCTCCTTCTCACCCTTTTAGAAGACTGGGCTGACATTTACTTTCTCTTAGTCCTTAGGCACCTCTCCTGATCACCACAGCCTTCCAAAGATCATTGTGTGCAGCCTCAGTAGTGTCCACTAGCTCTTTCAGCACCTGTGGATGCATCGCATCAGGGCCCATGGACTTGTGAATGTCAGGTTTACCTAGGTGTTCTCTAACTCGATTCCTCTTGATCAAAGGAAAGTCTTCCTTCAAACATTCCTTTTCTCCAGTCTCATGTATATGAGAGCGATGATGAACTTGGGTTTTGTTAAAATAATTTATCTTTTTCAAAAAGTTAACAAAAGTAGATCAGTACAGTTGCTGCTTTTTACTTTTTTTTTTTAATTATGGTGAATGTAATTTGCATTCTGCACACTGAGACACTAATCTGTATTACTGTGCTGCAAATAAATGGTAATTGTCATCTACCAGTACTTCTGAAGCTATCAGTGATGCAAATTTTTACTGTACTCTTCAGCCACAGCAAATATGACAAACCTCTTTTAGGGTTAGATATCTTTATAAAATAATCTTATCACAGGTCTTCAGTTTTTCTTTGAAAGTCAAGAGTTTGAGCCTATTCAGTCGATACTCACTCCACTGTCTGTTAAAGCCACAGAAGAACTCTTTGGAAAATTAATTTAGTGAAGCCCAGAAGACTTGTACTTATATTTTGCAGTTCATAAGCATGGAGAGAAGACAACCACAGTGAAGGGCAGCTTCCTGCTTCTCTTGACCCGCTCCAGGTAATAGGCAGGTGGGAAGAGGACTGGTGAGGTCTGACGGCTTCATCGAGTAAGTTTTTCTCCTTGCAGCGGTCCATGGAAACGCCACTTCATCAGGAAGACTTGTTGTTCTCAATTAGTTTAATTCTCCGAAAAGCCTAGTTTAGCTAAAATTTTTTTTTATTTGCACAGCAGGAAAGATTTGGTCAGTGAACACTGGAAGATCTTTGGGATTGTTCACATGGCTGGTAAAATGAACTACTTATATAGTTTTTCCTGATTCTTACCCAGTTCCTTTCCTACCTGTTCCCCCTCTGTTTTTCATCATATGTTTAATCATTTAGTGGTTTGAAGCATTAAAACAGTTTATGTTTATATGTGCTTAAATGTTTTAAATTTATTTTGAACAATTAGCCATTTGTGCATTTTTACGCAAGCTCACTTTACCAACTATTTTTGAAACTTTAGCTCGAAATGTTTCTCTGGCTACAAAGCCTTTTAACCATTCATTATCATTAAATATTTTACCAGGTAATTCACTGAGACAAATGTGAAATGTGCAGCTGGGAAGGTAAAATTATAACCAGTCACATAAACCTGTCCTCATTAGCTCCTTTTCAAACATCTCCAAATGTTACCAATAGAGAAAGACATCCTCGGAGAGTGGTTTGAAGCATGAATTCTTTAGTTTTCAACTGGAATCTGCTTTATGTTTGAGAGGAAGGCTTTAATTTCCTGCATATGAGATTCATTTTCAAATGCAAACTAACAGGAAGATTAGCCTTTAAAGACTGTTAGTGGCTGGCCAGAAGGGTCTTGGTGACTAGAATATAAGAGGGAAAAAAAGAAAAATGTGGGCTTAAGAGAGTGAATAAGGATGCATCAGCCTATACTTTCAGCTGGTGTCAATTGAGATGGCTTCCTTCCACTGAGATTGTGACAGATGAGTCGAGTAATAGATCTGTCCTCTTGTGATTCCAACTTTAGTCCTGCACCACAACTTGACAGTAGTTTTCTAGATTCTTTAGTTTGTTATTTTATATGCAATAGATAGAGCCTTTGTTGATAACCTGTGAGACATTCTTCAAAGCTTTGCCATAAAAACTGTTAACAGCAAAGGAAACACTTAACACTTATTGCAGTAATGAAAATATCTTCAGACATGTTAAAGGCCTTTATGGAGTTTTAATGGTTTTATTATTATTACCATTTCTGCTTTAGTAAATCAGCGTATCAGAATTTTGTTTATGTGCCAGAAATTATTGATATATCTCTGCCTGTAAGCAGAAATGTATGAAGAGTTATGCCACAATCTTCGGATGTCTTACCATTTCCTCCCCCTCTGCATACCCGTCATAATCTCCCGTAGAGAGCTGGCTGTGTCCTTAATGTCACTTGGTCTTAATTCCCATGGGCTTCTGTGGAACTCTCCTGTTGTTTCCTTGCCAAATCATGGACATCTGAGCCTTGAAAAAGTTGTTCACTTCCTGGTAAAACAAATGATTGCTGGAGATGAGGAACCAGACTCAACAGAGCCAGGTTTGCATTCGTTTCAGCAGCTCCTATGATCTACTCATATATTTGATATATTCATATGTTTTTCTAGGCAAATGCAAGGGAGTTTTGTATGAACCACAGCCTGTAAGTCAGAAAATTGCTTTGAAGTGAGCCATGATCAATAGGAGGTTGAAAGAGGTGTCTCGTTCTGATTATTATACATAATTATTGCAAAATGGTGTGACGTGTTACAGGCTTTCAGAAGCAGGAAGTTTTAGAAGCAAGTGCCATAACAAATGTGGTTTATTATACGATTTTTTTTCTCTTCAATGAATAATCAACCATCTACTGTACTGACCATATTTAGTGCTGGATTACTGTTATTGCAGCGCTCTGCTTTGAATTTTTTTAGGGCTGATCAGCATTGTAACTTTGGCATTGGCTGTCCGTATGTCTTAAAGATTTGGTGCTGCCACATATTACTGAAATAACTGAAAACATGCTATAAGATCTAGACCTGTCAACTTCCATCTAAACCTGTCTCTCATGGTATTATAAAGGCAGTTCTGCTGCCCCACTCATCGGTTCCTGAAGTTACAGGGAAAAAAGTGAAAAAACCTGAGCAAGAAGCATCAAGTATGTGGCAAGCCAAGTTGAAGTTGAAAAAAGACAGTACAAGACAGGAGACAAGACAGCATGTCAGTCTTGTAGCCACCCCAAAGAGGGTGTGAATGAGAGAAGAAAAGATTTCATGGAGTTTTGGCTGAATTATATTATAAAGCGTAATTTAAAACATCCTTTAAAACTGCTCACTAGTTTTGCCTTTTCTTTTATAAAAATTATTTGATGGTCTTTAATGACTTTTGATTGGGTAATTTGTAATGTCAAGGCAGAAGAGGCAGTTAAAGTCAGAATATCCTTGCACCCCTTAATTAAAATAGTTTAAAAATTACTGTTTGAGTTAGAGCTGAGAAAACTGAAAAACATATATTTGGTTTTGTTTCCACTGTTATACAAGTATATCCTTAGATTCTGACTGTTAATTTCTCTTTTGATCATTGTATAGGAAGGTCTTCTTTGTCTTATTGTTAACTGAAACATCCAAAACTGTAATCCTGATCTGGTAGTCCACAGCTGTGTTCATGTGATCAGACATCACATGTAAAACGCTTTTTCCTCAGTAATCTAATATTTATGAGCCATTACAGTATTGAGGTTTTCTGTACTGGTAGTGCAGATATTTGTTTTCCAGTGACATAATTTCATTGCTAAGAACAATTTCTACTTAACAGAACTGAAATGTTCTTGATATTCTCAAATTGAATGTCTAATATTGAAGTTTTGAGTAAATGGGTCACATTAGCAAAGGAATACAGAAATGCTTATTATTTCGAAAGAGATGAAATTTATATTAGACAGAGAAAAATGGTGAGAATTTATTTTGTTTTGTTTCTATCCTGAAATTCCTCAAGTCTTCTAACAACAGTTTTCATTGCATCAGTTCCAGAGTGCTAAATATGTAATGTTTTGGCAAGATCATTGCCTCAAACATACTAGTACTGTGCTGGCATTCCTGCTCTTTTGACTTGTATTCTGGGTGCAGGCAGCTAGATCAGCATTAATCAGTGCAGAAAATCACATTCGTGTGCCAGGGTTTCAGACTACTGGTAAAGACTTGTTCTTGGCAGGCCAGCAGTACAGGTACAAGGTTGGAAGGCATCGTCCTTCCAACCTGTCATGGTGTTGAGGACTCGTTTTTTGCCTACTCTGGAAAAAATATTACTGAAATATTTCTTTTCTAAGCAATTAAAAAAAGACCATGCTTTGGTAGTTTAATATACTCACAAGAAGTAGTAGCAAAGCATGTACCTGTGTATGTGTTGATGTACACACGTGTATGTGTGTGCAGGTGTAGTTTTATACTCCAACTTATCCTATAGTAAATTTTTAAAACTGTTTATCTGTTTCAGAAATTTTAAAAAAAAAAGTGGAATCCTTGTCTATAATGTTTTTCTTTTTTAAAGGATGATCTGCAGTATTATTTTAGTTAGCTGCTTTTACACAGAATTTAGGATATGTCTATGTGGGGCAGCAGAGCATAAAGACCATCCCCAGTTCACCTGGGCTGAACTGGGCTGATAAATCTACAAAGCACAGTGCACTGTGGATATCTCAAGTACCAAAAGATATATAAACTGTATTTGCCTGGCCCCCTGCTCAGGGTAGTAAATTTTCTCTCTTTACAAGGTTAATAACTTGGGCTCGGCATAATTTTGAGAATGCTGTAGTGTGTTTCATTCTGACACAAACTTAACCAATGCCAGCCAGGCAACTGCATCCTGTTCCAGTGTGCTGTGTGGATATTCCATGTGGTAAACAGCAGTAGTGTTTGTCTTAAGCTCTTTAAATAAATATTTAATATAATTCACTATTTTATTTTTCTTACCATATTCTTACCATACCACTTCTCAGGCCTACGGTTTTGTTGAATAGTATGCAGCAGAGCTGGACTGATGGTATATGATGCTACTTCTAAGGTAGGATGAAATGCTGGATGAAAGAGTGTGTCCTGGGATTTTGATTCTACTTTTAGTTTAAGCTTTTGAGCTGTAACAGATCATGGGCAAGGTCATGTAAATTTTCATGTTAACTTTCAGTTTTTCTCTCTTGTAAAATGGGGGTAGTGATGGTTAGCACCTCTGTGAAGTGTTTTGAGAACTTCAGGAAAATTGCATGTTGATAACTAAGCCAGTAAAAAACTTTTAGATTTTTGGTTTGTAGTATATTTCTACTAATATGATGGGGGAACAATACTCTGCAATGAAGGTAGAGTTGCTCTACTATGTAGAAAGTAGGGATAAATGCTGGAATGAAACAAAGGAATTCATTTCACCTTAAGGGATGGCTACAGTGCAGAGATGTACATCTCAGGTAGTCATTATAGGGTGCCTTCATAATCAGTGGAGAACACTTGCCACAATCCATTTTATTTTCTTTAGATGTCTTCTTGAAGGTGAAATGAATAATGCCTCATGAATAATGCTCATTATATAATTTAATCTTATGTCCTGCCATAGAAGTATCTTCAACTGCTCTGTATTAGTTGTGGTTGCTTTCATTTGACTAAAGCACCACTTTCATAGAAAGTCCTTTTTAGAGACTTTTTTGGACAACCAATTTAATACTTGTAGTGGTGATACTATTTTTTCCCATTTCCTTCCTACCAATATCATATGTTGACCTTCAAAAATAGCTAATGAGCATATGAATAGCAGTTGAAACTGCTTCTCATGGAATATCATCATGTTTGACAATAAGTGCTGAGTGTTGGTCAGCAACTGCTGTAAAAAATGAAAAGTACATTTGGCATGCCACAGTGAAATGCTGAAGTGGTGACTAGTATTTTGACAAATAGCTGAGTCTGGCTTGGCTAGCTATCAGGATGGTTGCATGTACATTTTGCTATATTATTCTGATTGTATGACTTATGGATTTGAACTGACGTCAGGATAATTGCATAGAAAGATGTGTCACTGCTTAACAAGGTTATAAAAATGTCTACTCTGTTTCTGAAGCTCCTTCTGAGATACAATGGCATTTCTACCTGTTCTGTGAATTGTGTCATTGCAGACATTTGCTTGTTAGTTGTAATATGAATACAAGGTTTTTCAATATATTTACAAAAATATATGTTTCAGCATCTTTGGAACTAGTATATTATTACATACAGAGAGAAACTACATGTTAAGACTGTGTTATTTGTGCGAGCTTGTTCTCATGAAATTAGCATAGAGAGAGTTCTCATATGCACATAAATGCTGGCATTTTTTCCTGGAACTGGCTTAGGAATCTGAATTGAAAGTAAAGGTGGATAATGAAACGTGATGTATGTGTACATTCCTTGTCCCATTATGCTGATAGCCCTGTATCTGTCATTTTGGAGATGACAAGAAAAGATAATGAGTAAGCCTTTGTGCATATCCCGTGGCTCAGAGAAGGAAAAAAGCTCTTCTCAGGCTTGCATTGTTGTTAGTGGTGAATATTGGAAAACCCCCTTCTGCTTGTCCTGCCTTGTGAGAAGTGAGACTTGAAAGAACTTTCACTTCTTTTACTGGTTTGAAAACATATTTAACCTCTGAGAAAGGAAGCCAGGGAAAGCGTTGAATAACTTGATTTACCATCTCTTGAAAATACCTCCTTTACTGGTTCTGTGCCAGAATCTGAAGTGCTCTAGTGACAGCAGCCAAAAGGGAGTGAGTATTTGGATAGAGATAAAGGGAAAGATTAAAAAAAAGAAGTCTAAACCTATATTTAATCCAATGGTCTCGTTATCTGAAGCTGGCTACTTCCAGGAGTTCTGCAAACCTTTCCTCTAGTGAATGAATTGAGCCCTGTATTATAATGACAATTACTTCTAGGAAATACTTGTGGCACATTAATGCTATAGTTAAAAGGTACAAACTGAATTGGATATAAGAGGTTTGACTTTTTACATCTGTGATGCATGTGGATTATGGAGGCAAAGATGATCCAAGAAAGGAGAAGCTCTGTGTCTGAGTTGTTGAAAAGCAGGTTTTGGAATGACATCCCAGGAACAATTGCTGCTGAGTATGCAGGACTAGGGGGAGAGTACAGTGTGCTTATCAGTGAAATGTCCAAGTTTTCTTTAGTCCAAGAAAAAAGTGGAATTTGTGTTTCTGATGGATTTACTATAAAACGTTGCTACTTGAACATGATTCTAAAATTTAATTTGCATCGTTGCAGTTGACTTTTAGCTTGTTGATTTTGGTAAACTTCTACTGATTTAAACCAGCTGAGAATCTTTTTCACAATCATCACAGTATTATCCACTTGAAGTATCCTCTTGAACCATAAGCTCTCTGGGGCTGAATACTACAAAACCCTAAGAAAAGTGGTTTCAGTTCTCTTTGGCAGTAGATGTTTGCCTCAGAGTAGCAGTGTTCAGCAGCATATATCCTAATTTGAGTTTGTCTAGTAGTTAGGCATTGCAAAACTGAATTTAGCAGTACCTAGTCATCCTTGTGATTATGTGTTGCCTTTGTAGATTTTGGCATTGGATGAGCTTCCTATAATTCTACTTGAGTTTCACATCCTCTTTTTTCCAACTCCTTCATAGAAATGTCTGCTCGGTGATTAAAGGCTCATAGGATAAACATGTAAGGCTATGTTATATGTTCACTTTTCCCTGACATGACCTTTTTATTCTGCCATTACAGCCTCGTGCAGGGTACACGGTGAGCGCATTCTCACTTCCAGCCGTTTTCTGGGGTCATTTCAAAGCTGCTGCTGAACCAAATGGACAAAGATGGACAAAGAATCCTAAGCAGTGTCAGCAATAGTTTTGAGCAGTCCATAGGAATGTGCATAATGACAATTTTGGAGAAACGTGCCACACACAACATCGGAGCAATCACAGTAGGAGGTCGCAACTGTTTGTGTTTTTTAATCAAAGTGGGAAGCGAGGTATGGCAAAAGTGAAGACTTTGGAATGGTGTGAGGACTTGAGAAGAGATTCTGAGTTAAGGCTGAATGCAGAGGCTTGGCATAAGAAGCTTTTGAGCAGCTGACTTCCTTTAATTAGAAGCAATGGATTTAAAGTTCAGCATGCTGATGGAAAATAAGTCTCTTACAGAGCCATTAGTGAGAATCTGAATCCTTTCCTTTTGTTGTTATTTAAATCCACTGGTGTATGAAGTTGTCATCAGAAGAATGTTTGTTGCTTCTTGTTTATTCAGGTCAAGAAAGATGTTTGTGAAATATGTAGTCACATAGTAATTATGTCATCAGATACACTGCTACAATAGTCTCCTCAGTGAAGAGGAATTCTCTTTACACCTGATGATAACATTTTTCAAAATCAAATATGTCAAAGCTTAGAAGTTTATCTTGGCAGAGCATCACACCATTAAAGCAAGATTGAATGTATCCTGTCCAAATCTCTTGCTTCTTGTAATGGTGCCTAAGGCTACAGTCCTCCAGATGTTGATACTACCAGCATTTACATTCTGAATGAAAAAAAAACCTTGTTACCACAGACACTTCACAGTAGAAATTCTACACTTTTTTTTCAGAACAGTTTATGTGATGTAATGCAAAAAAAATGTGATGGGAAAAAAAAAGCAGATTTTTTCCTCCCTTCAGAATAATTTGCCTTCAGCAATAAGAATGAGAAAGGATGGGGCAGCAGCTATTTCATGCTCCTTACTTCCCAGTGTAGGTTCAGGTTGCACTATTTGCCCATAAATAGCTGACAATCGCCTTGGTCTCAGGAAGAAAACAGAAGGTGCTGCAGTAGAAATACTAGTGAAAGAGCAAACAAAACTTTCCTTGGCCAACACTGGCCAGACATCATCAGCATTAAACTTAATGAGCCTTATTTACACTGAGTCAGCTCTAGCCTTAAAGGGACCTTAAATGAGAGTGAGAATGAGAATCATTTCCTCTAAGTTTTGGTAATTAACACAACTATTCCCACAGAGGTTCAAAGGATGATGGTAAGACAATTCCATTTTCTTAGTTTTGTGGATACCAAAGACATCTTGCATCCTTCTTGCTGCAGTGGTGCTGTTTTACACAATTTTGTGAATGAAAGGCAGGACCAAGTCATCAAGGGATGACAAAGGGATGAGATAACAAAATACTGAGAAGAGAAATACCTCTTTCTTGGTGTATATTATTAGGAAAGCCATATATAGTTCAGCAAGAATCAGCAGGCTTCAACTGGAATTATATTATTTTTTCAAGAAAAACTGTATCCCCATGTGTGGATCCACATTAAGATTGCTTTGTCCTGCTCTCGCCTACTAGTTTAGCTATCTTATATGCTTACATGTTTTTCTGTTTTAGTAGCTGAGGCTTGAATCTGGTAAAAAGATTCATGATGCAGATGTACAGTCTAATTTTCCAGTCTGATGCTACTATTTCTGTCCTGTACACTCTAAATTGGAGCATATGGTTGTCACCTGGAAGAAGAAAGGCTTGGAGGATTGCTGATACTTTCAGGATCAGATGTTGAACCCACCATTCTCCAACAAACAGATCTTGGTCAGACCAGTAGTAACGGTTCCAAGGAAAGTCATGAATACACTCACCAAGCGGAACATGTATGCATTACATTTGTCATGTATATGTGGTTTTGCAGCGGTGAAATATATATGAAAAGAAACAACAGTAAGAAGTAACATACTGAGCCTTCCATGTGACTTATAAAGGTAAATGATTTTCCCAGCTGCTGTTTACCCCTACATGGCACCTTTGCATGGGAACACCTTATTAGGAAAGATATTGGGGTTGTGATGGCTGTGGGGTTGATTTACGGGTTATACTTAGTCCAAACAAGAAGGATCAATCTTCTAAGAATCAGTTTAGATCATGATTTTATATAGTGGCAGTATAATATCACAGATAGTATATTCAGCAAATGCACACACACACACGTGTGCTTCATAATGTCATGCACTCTTTGTTTTGTGCTTGCACTTCAAATAATTTCTGTTCAACCATGATATCCTGTAGCATGGATGGATGCTTGTTTGCAGAACAAGTAATTCCTGAGTTAGAAAGGTCATAGATGGGGCAATGAGACTGGAAAGACCCAAAGCTGGAAAATGTATTAACATAGTTTAATCAGTCATACTAAATTCCACTGTGGCATATTTCCTCAACAAATTAGTTAAAAGCATTCTGGCTTCTGTCACTGGAAAAGAAAACACTTATCTTTATTCTAAAAAGTTGTTTTTTCTTTAATTATTGTGTCTGAAAGTTTTTGGGGTTTTTTGTTTGTTGGGGTTTTTTTTGCATTTTTATGAGTGTTATAGTTCATATTCTAATGTTTAAAACCTTATAATAGGACACCTGACCTTTCCTATAAATTTTACCAGGGCTTTGTTATGTAGCCTTGATCAAATTACTTACTCCTTCTGTGTCTCACTTTCACTGTATTCAGGTAATAGACTCTCCAGCTCTGTCCTGAACTTCAATGTGTCTGTAACATGCATAGTGCAATGTGATGTTGATATCAGATGGAATTTCTAAGTATTACTGCAATTCAAAGAAGTAGTAATTATTTTGAGTTTGGCTGAGTTGTCTTATCCAGCATCTTCTCTGGTGAAGAGCCATTACTTAAAATATTGAAAGAACATGCATGAAAACCTCTGGCAAGGCAATGTGGTTTTTGGCAGGACAGTATGTTTGGGTGAGCAATCGTGGTCAAAGAGCATGATTTAGATTCCAGTTGCTCTCAAGCAAAGGAGTGCAAATGTGAAAGGATATCAGTGAGATTCATCTGAATAATAACTGCATTTTTTTCATTTCCAAGATGACCATGCAAGTTATGCAACATTAACTACCCCTTGAATAGCTTGAAGCTAAAGTTGGAAAGTAATTTAGTACTGCTTTAGTGTGACCATTGTTATGCATCCTATGCAACTGGCACCCTGCCTCCTCCTTCCCTTGAGAGGAAGGATAAGAAAGGCGCTTCAGGAGGGAATACAGTTCCATTACTCTGTGGTGATTCTGTAATCATTAACAACAGCACTCTTGAGTTCCACTCTCGGTACCTTCAAATTGAAATTCCTCCTCTGTTGCAGTGCTACCTCTTTTTCACAAGTACCTTGTAGAGCTTTATAGCTTACAAGCTTCATAGTGGTGCCACCCCACCCTGAAATATAACTGTGGTATGATATGCTGTTGAAGAACTTATCTATTCAATAGATATGCCTAATGCAGTTTTAAAAAGTACAGAAGCAATACACAAAGTTCAGTAATTAGTGATATGGTAAAAATAAGATTCTTCTAAATCACTTTAAAAGTTGGCCTATTTCCATCTACACCATTTAAATAGGTATTAATATAAAGCCAGATGCTTCTTGCCTTTTGCATATCAGTATTACTCTGTTAGCTTTTTGTTCTTCCTCCTGAGGATTAAATCTGTGTCCTGAAGGCTTATCAACCCTGGCTTTTTGAATGTGACAGCTCTCACTGTGATCTTGTAACTCATCAATCAAATAAGACCACAGCCTTTGAAAGTGTTTTAGAGAGCCTCTTTCTTGAATAGCACACAGTATTTCCATACCGAGGGTATACTATGCCATAAAATAATGTTTATGTTGCTTTAGGCTTAATACCATACCATTTATGAGCACAAGTGCTGAAGCAATTTAGAAAAAGATATTAACTTTATATCCTACTAGGGAAGTAGTTTTATTACTGTGTATGCAAAGCAACAGGAAAGCAAACCTTTGCTTTTACATTTTATTAGCTATCATTATGATGTTTCAGGGTCTTTTCTTGTATCAGTATTTGCAGACATATAGAAGTCTTTCTTTATGAGCATACTAAAAAGAAGTTAGGAAATTAATAATGCAGCTTTTCAATCTTTAGAAAATGCACTTGCTTTAGAAAACAAATAATTGTTTCATTAGTCTATGCCCCAGCAATGAGGCTTACAAATGCCAGATGTAGAAGAGTAACATTGTGCTTTGGCATTAGAAAGTGGGATGGAGATGAAAGCAGTTAACTGAACTGCTATGCAAAGGAATATCACTGTTGGTAGTGCCAGCCATTTAAATATGAATCAAGTCCCAACATGGTTCTGAGATATCCTAAAACTGTTTAAATATACTTTGGGTTAGTTTTTGGTTGCCCACTGATTTTATTCTTTGAGGTCACTTTCTGAGTTTTTTGTCATAACTGTGAGATCAAGAATCCCATGCTAAGATTTTTCAAATAGTCACAAGTTGTCAAACATATGAATTTTAATCAGATTTTGAAGTATCATGAAAATCCATAGACCTGTGAAAGTTCATAATACTGTGATAAAGCGCTGTTCTGAGATGCAAGTTTTAGTATCTGAAGTGGCTTTTGGCTGGGTTTGGAAACTGAAATTCTACACTGAGAAAATTCACAAACAATTAAATGTCCTGGGTTTGTAAGCTTTAAGGATATATTTATTTTTTAATACGTATTTTGATTTATTTTTATACTACAAAAGACGTCTCAAAAAGCACTATGTAAGAACACTGAGAAGTTACTTCCTAAAGTAGGTTGACCATGTTCAGTCCATCTTCCGTGGAAGTTCTCACAGAATAGAATTTGCTATGGAGATAAGTGCTTTCCTGTTGTGAGAATTCACTGTGTAAGAGGATATTTGCTAATCACATTCTTAACCCAAAATATTTTATACATCCAGGAAATGAATGCTTTGATTGCCTTGAGTTAAAAAAAGAGCACATGACTTTACAAGGTATTCTGTAGGAATGAGAAGAGTATTCTGTAGGAACCAATCTGGAGACCCATGCAGACCCTTTGCTCATTGCAAATGAGTTATGAACGTGGAGTCTAGACGAAAGCAACTAATGATGATACAGATGTGGCACATGCGTTGCCACATCACAGTTGCTGCTTCTAAACTTTTGAGTATTATGAGTGAGCTTTAGTTCATGCCCATGATCATGCTTCTTGTGATCATTAGGGAAAAAAATCAGAACAACTCAAAAAAACCCAAAACCAACCAACTAACCAAAACCACAAAAAAGGCTCCTAAGATACCTGGGGTTATTGGTGGGAAATGAAATCACTGAGAAAGCTTATAATAATCTGAAAAAAGATTGTCCTGTCCAATCTGAGATGATAGCAAGCATTATTCGTGCTGCAGGTTTAATGATTAATTGGACATCTACATTACCATTAAAGCCCCTCTATCTTAGCTAAAAACTTTTGAAATGTTTTTCACTGAAATTAAATGCATTTTATTATTATAACTCTTGCCTTCTTGAGGTTGTTTCAATCTCCTATTCTTTACTTAGCAACAGATTTTATTTAAGTGCTGATAATAATGAGGAAGTAAAATGTTAATAGAGGAAAAGATACAGCTGTTCTTTATGCGCTTTTTTGCTAACATTGAATTTGTTCAATTGATATTGCATGTAAAATCCTGGAACAAGCAGAAAAATATGTGATTCTAGCAATGAGAGAAATTTTTATTATGGTTGGATATGTCATTCCAGAGAAGACCAGAAGCCTCTTGCACACGGAGTTAGTAATATACCATTTCTTCCCCATAAGGCAATAAGATTTTATGGTTGCCAAAGTTAAGCTGGAAAGAGATCTAAAATGAGAACTGAGTATCTGCTTCCTGTGCATATTTAGTAGACCATTTCCAGCACAACTAAGGTATGTTCAGTTCTGGATATGGGTGTGAATCCTGCAAATGCCAGGTCTGCTTTCCTAGCTTCACATAGATGAACGTTCATGGATTTTGGCTGGCTTCCGAATGAGCTTGTTCAGGAAGGAGAGAGATTTGGTATGCTTTTTGGCTGGTTTGAAATCATTAAGGATTGCAAAGAGTCAACCTTCTTCATTGCTAGTCAAACTAGTTTGGGCTTGAAAGACAAAATTAGTTTCTTTCTTTGAAATCCATATTTGTAATTTCTGTGGAAAAGGCCTTCTGTTCATAATTCTTTCAAGAATCAGTAATAACACAACTAAATACAGATGGTTTAGGCTGGTAATATCTAAGTTTAATTTGCAAAAGCAAATAACCTCACCATGAGGTGTGAACTTTAGAGGGGTCATGTGGAATTATCTTTGGAGTTCCCCAGTTGGTCCAGAATCTATTATTCTGCTGGCATGCACATCTTTTATTTGTAGTAATTGCAGTTCCTCCAAGTGATAAACTATGTCAGTGTCAGTGATGAATGATAATTGAGGATTTGATCTCTCGTTATGCCCAAAAATCCATCTTAAAGAAACGTTAAATTTACAAGAAAACTTCACGTTTTAAAATAACTGTACATTCCTAGTTCAGCTGTTGCCTGTTTATGTCATGCTCTCTCTTGATGGCAACACGTCCTATTTTTACACTAGAGTTACAGGTTTACACAGAGCAAAGGATGTCCTCCTACAGAATCATTCTGAATAATATTTTGCACTTTATAAAACTGATCAGATTGCAAAAGTTGAAAGAGGCAGAATATTGCTGGAAGAGAAAGAAAGATCTCAAGATCAAGTCAGAAAGTGCCCTGTAAAAAATTGATTTTACACTAGTCCTCCTTCTGCTTGGCAAGTCACTTTTAAACAGATTTTCAAAGTTAGGGAGGGAATTTTGTGTTCTTTATTTTCAAGTAATCACAATGTTTTTGGACCTAGACTTAAAAAAATGCTAAGCACTGCAGCTCTAACTGGAGTCCGTATTTTTACCATGTAAAATATAAAAAAGAGTGTGCATCCAGAATTAATGGTATTTTGATGGTTTTGGCTTTCTTCCATCAAAAGAGGGAATGGTAAATCTTACTCACAGAAGGGGTGTGAGATAAATTCATTGGCATTTGTAAAGTTCTGAGGTGCTATCATGATATTGAAAAACTTAGGAGGAGCCCATAATAATCCAATGTTTAAATGGCCTGCATATTAAATATGGGCTAGGGAAACTCAGTTGTGTGCCACATGGGAGAGAGCAGAGAAACAAATATTGAATTACCTGTGGGAATTTAATCAGTACCTTGAGTGTTTTTGGTCATATACTAAAGCATTTACTGCAAGACCAGTGTATACACCAAAACATCCTGTCTGTATCTTTTGCCTGTTTTGATTTTACAGGTGCTCAGTTGAGCACATGTTTCAGCTCATTATTAAGCATAAGATACTTTTAAATGCCAATTTAGTTGTACTAAAATCAACCTATGAACAGATTCATAATCTTAAATAAATAAATATTGAATCCCTAGATCATTTGATTTAAAGTAAATGTCTAAACTGTTTCCTATTTCTAGTTAGCTATAAGCATTTTATAGTGCTGGTTGATCACCACGTTGCCAGGAGATGAGCAGAGAGAAGCAACTGGTTAACAGCCGGTTACATCTGGTCACAGCTGGGAAAGCACAGCAATAGAATAAACAATTCAGTTTTCAACAGCTGCATTTGCGGTTACAGTCTACTGAATCAAATAAGTGCAGTTTTCCAAGTATAATTTGTGAGCTAGAAACATAATTTATCTTTAGAAACATTTAGAAGTAAAAAGAAAAAAAATTATCCTTATTTTACCATTTTTACCATTCTTACTGTTGTTATTTTTAATTTCCATCTTTGTTTTAACCATTGAAAACATCTACTAATAGATGTTAAGCATGTTGACAACATGCTTAAACATTTTAATTCTCTTCTGTGTTTTGCACCTTGATGAACTTGTCTCTGTGTCAGTTTCCAGAGATTCCATGCTCTCCTGTCTCACTTCTAGGAACACTTGAATGCTGCTAGATATTTCCTGATATACATCAAGGACCTTGCTAAAGGTTTTTATTGTCCCTGGAAAGTCATCAGATACAATATTGATGGGTAACAGTAGAACACTTAATTGAAGAACTAATTTGGAATGTAGTTAAGTAATGGATTGCCTGAATATGCTCCTGAAAGCCGCCCAGAGAACAGGAGATGGTCATACTGTTTGAAGACGTCATGCCTGGGGCCAAAAATGTTTGTATGATTTCTCCATCAATATGTCAGCATTTTCAGATGCTGAGACTAAAAAAAGTTATGTTAACCCAGCATATTATAATACTTCTGAGACTAGTTGCTGGTTCAGAATCTCAGGGGAAGTTAGTCTGCAAAGAGTGGTGTATCTAAGGCAGAAAGTTCATGACAGGTAAAAGAGAGGGATTGTTTTACTCCTGTGCTGGTGATAAATGGTTAGAAAAGATGCTCATCACAATCTGGCATCTAAATTTACTCACTTATTCTGAGCTGATTTGAAAGCTCTATATGTCAGAGTATGTGCTGGACAAGTACAGTAAGTCTTAAAAAAGCAATGATTGGTACTTGGGTTATTCACAGGATTGATGTCATATCCATGAATAGGTACAGCTATGAGTATTCATGCTGACAGAGTCAGAGACATCCTAAGGGCAGGTTGTAGGTTGAAAGATGTCAGCTGGGGAGCAAGGGCATAAATAGCTGTTTTTTGTTAGTGTAGTGGGTTGACCTTGGCTGGACACCAGGTGCCCACCAAGCTGCTCTATCACTCCCCTTCCCAGCCAGACAGGGGAGAGAGAAGAAGATGGAAAATGACTCATGGGTTGAGATAAGGCAGTTTGCCAGAGCAAAGGCGAAAGTTTGCATGTGCAAAAGCAAAGAGGAAAATAACAAGGTTTATTCTCTACTCCCTATCAGCAGTGATATCTGGCCATGTCCCAGGAAACAGGGCTTCAGCACACATAGTGGTTTCTCAACAGGCAGCAACTGTGAACAAGGAATGTTCCCCCTTTCCTCCTCCTTTCCTTAGCTTTTATATCTGAGCTGATGTATGGTATGGAATATCCTTTTGGTTAGTTTGGGTCAGCTGGCCTACTTGTGTCCACTCACAAGATCTTGCCCTCAACTGGGCAAGTAATGTTACAGTACCGATGCTGTGCCAGCACTGCTCAGCAATAGCCCAAACGGTGGTGCGTTATCAACACCTTTCTTGCTCTCAGTGCAAAGCACAGCACTGTGAGGGCTGCTGTGGGGAAATGAACTCCATCTCAGCCAGACCCAACACAGTTAGCAACAGTAAATTTTCAGGACAGCCTGTGCCTAGCCAGTCCTGTTCGCGACTTACTGGATGAACCCTGGATGACCTGCACTGTAGTTTTCTCTGTCTCCAGTGCAGTCTTGGGTCCTGCCTCTTGCTATTCCTGACTGGATGGACCCCAAGCATGACTTATTTCCTCACTATGCCTGGGACTGCTGATGGGACCAGTTACCGACCAACCTGGTCTAGTTCAGACACTGTGGGACTGTGCCCTGGTCGGGATGGTCACTGCCCTGCCTGTACTGTGATCACTGCCGGCTCCTGGCTCATCTCCCTTGTGCACCCGTCCTGCTCTTGCTGCTACCTGACAGGCTGCGTCCAGTAGAATCCATCATCTGGATTATTTTTAATAACATTTGGTTTATAGTTTGAAATAACCAGCTGGTAGATACATCACAGGTACTAAAGGCTGAGATAATTTGTGCTAATAGTCATTTTTTCTGTTCTCAAAGATTGTGGAAGTCCTAGATGTAGCCCACAACCTGACCAAAATAGGTTCTGTAGGACCGATAGAATGAAACACAAACTCTCTTCTAGCCAATTTGAACTATAAATATAAACAAAAGACAAGAAATCCTAAATTGCAAGTGATCAATGGACTTGCAACTCAACGAGCATCTTAATTACAAGATGATATTTAGGATGAACTGTACACCCTGGGAAAACATTGATTTGTTAGAGAGATATAGTGTCCCAGAGTATCACTGAGCTTAGTTAAGGGCTCTTGTACTTCTCACAGTGCAGCTCAAACTGAACTTGCAGAATTTATTGTGGAATCGAACCAGAGTTACAAGAGCACCGCCTCAGTCTTTACAGCCATGACAGTCTGTATTATCTACCTGTCTTGGAAAATAGTAGGCTGTGAACAACAAAAAGAACCATAAGACCACATGTATAGCGGATTGTTAAATCAGGGCATATCAAGTTTAGGTGAGATTTTGGCAGATCAAAAACCCTTTCAGGTTACCTTTTGATCCACATACCACTGTAGCTGCAGTTGCTGTTATGTAGTGCCTTTCCCTGCACTACATAAAAAGCTATTTCTGAAGTAGACAGGCTGTAGACAAAAGTTTGTCTAAGTTACCAAAGAGCCTTAGCAGTTTCTTCAACCTGTTCTTATCTCCTGAGTAAATAAAAACAGCCTAATTATATATTGACTTGGGAGACTAAAAGGCTTTCGTCAAAGTCATTAGTACTACTTGCATAGCTAATTCATATTTTATGGTGTCCAGGACTTTTTACTCACTTTTTCTCATGAAATGAACTGACATTTGGGGTCTGATTTCATAATCTTTTATTTAGGCTATTTTTATTACAGTAACATTTTGTCTGAAAAAGCTCAAGAGGAGTGAGCCCAAGGATATATTGTAAAATTACACGATGCTAAAATTGTTTGAGTGTTCTAACAATTTTTTTCTATTTCCATTTGATGTTAACCAGCACAAAAATTATTTGCACTTGCAAATAAAAAAAGCATACTAATATAAGTGTTAGCATACTTGTCATAATAGTGTATCTTATTCAATAGACCATGCAGAATTTTGCTGATGTTTTGTTTACTTATTCGTCTGAACTTTGGCATGTAAAAAGTGTCATGCCACAGCCAGAAGAGACCATGATTACTTAATTATGATTGTCACATAGCTACATGTATTTTTAAAATAAACAATATTAAAGACAATAATTGAGCCATTTAACTTTACACTCACCTCTATATATGTATGGCTTTGGGTCATAAAGGTCATCAGTCAGATGCCTCAAACCATCCCTTGGTGAGTTCAGATACTAAAATAGCATATTCTTCATCCATTCAATCTTCACTCAACCTAAAGAAATATTGAAGTTTATTATATTGACCTTATAAGCATTTTGATCCAGGAGATCTATACACCAGTACTCCCCTGTGTGTGTGGACTTCAGCTCAGCTAGATTAAAAGAGGGAAGTGGGAACAGTGGTCATGTCTTGAAGCAGCATTTAAATGTGTAATTTTAGCCATCCAAGTTAATAGAGTATGTCCTCATGCTCTTTTCACTGATTACAATATCACTGATAAATCATACACATACTACATACTGTTGCTATTTCTTGGTGTCAGTACCCATGTGCACAGGTATGATGAATGAATGGTAGTGTTTTACCCTGTGAATAAAAGCAAATACAGTGATTGGGGCAGTCACAAGGTATGATCCTACTATATGTGAGTGAAGCATGGCACAGTCTCATACAACTTTTGATGTTCCAAGAAAGCAGACCAATGCAAGAGACATTTCTCAGAGCAGTGTCACTTTAATGATAGCTAAATCTAAGCTCACTGTCATCACACAGCAACTTCTGATATCAAACATTGTAACTACTTAAAGAAGAACGGCCTTTCAGAGAAGAAATTATATTATTAGAAAGCATTCTTTCTGTTTCCATTATCCTGTTGACCACTGTGTTCTTTCTACTCAATGTATAACTTACTGTGCCAGCACTGAACCTGGTCCTGATCCAAACACAGAAGGGTGGAGACTTTTAAATGCCAGCCATCTGTTTGCTCCTTAAAGGAATGTTGGTCAGCTCCTAAAGTCACTGTCAGTGGCAGATAGAGGAATGTGAAGAATGCTTAGAAAAAATCCATAAAATGTATCTCTTGTTTTCTTATCTCTTCTCTTAGACAACAAGAAGGCAGTTACCATCACCCTGTAATTGTCTTTTGGCAAATTGTTTCATTACTATTTCCTGCCAGAGACAAAGAAATTGTTGTTGATCTTCTAGCCTAAATTTCTCCTTTGTATAGCTAAATAAATGTGGTGTAGCCGTGAGAGATACCTTTACAAATGATGAACTACTGTCTGCTGTACTCTTTACCATTATGCTTCTGAGTCTTTCAGAGAAGTTTTTGCTTTTACCAAGAAAATAATTTTGAAAGTGATTATTTGATGTCGTAGGTGTTCATAAAATAATTTGTTTGGGTTTTTTCATAAAATAATTTGTTTGGGTTTTTTCTTCATTGCTGTGGGGGTTTTGAGAGCAGCAAAAAGAGAAAACAGAGAACAAATGAAGGTGTAAGATGCATATAAGCAGAATCCTGGAAGGCAATAGAAATCATGTAAAAGTCTTGTATTCTTACTCCAGGAAAAATCCAAGCCATAGCTTTGCATATCTTCTTAGTGTACTATTCATGCCATTTTCTATGTGCTTATTTTGTCTGTGACGACTTTGAGCAGTAATATCTATTTCCACTATAGTTCTTCACCCTTTTTGAACATAAAACTATAAGTCTGAGGCCAGTCTGAAAAAAAGTTTAGTTGCCTAAACTGTGGGTGAGTTTGGGATTAGAAACATTAGTTCCTAAATGTTTGCTCCCTCAGAGAGCAGAGGAGCTTTGCAGTACCACAATGAAAGCTGTCATTACAGTGTGGAGAAACCAGGTCATCCCGCTGGTAATGCTGTGCATTGCTCTGCAGCAAGTATGGCAGTTCTGCTTATGGAAGAGGCATGCTTCTGTCAGGCTGGTGAACACTGCATATGCTTTTTGGAAGGCAGCAGACACGAAAAAGAGAGTTAGCACTGAAAAAAATGGCTATGTGGGCTTTCAGCTAATGTATCTCGGCACAGTGCCATGTAGCTATGCGGGTTTATTAAATGTAAGAGCTGCTGCTTATGTGTAAATTAGGACTGCCACCTGGCTGGTTTCCAGCTGTCTTGCCTGGTTTTATTCTAAATTTGCTGGCTGCTGTTGGAGCTACTGTACAGATTGGTCTGGACACTCTCAGCAGACATTTCTTTGGAAGATGGCTGGCCTTTTCTGTGTTGAAGATGACTGCAGTTTACCTGTGTTTTAGCAACAAAGAGCCATTGAAGTTACAGGGGTGATTATTCTGAAATTTTGATGGTAGTGATCATCCTGACTAAAAAAAAAAAAGTCATTTAAAATGTAGTAAAAACAGGATAGCTTCATCCAAATAAAGTGATGGTGAAAAGACATACAATCTGTTGCTTTTTATAGCCTTTTCAAATTAGAAGTTAGGTAGATGAATGTAGACAAGAAGTTATAATAGAAATTTTTACACACTCCGTTATAGGCAAACAGAAGCTAGTAGATAGAAGCTTCACTTTCTAAGAATTTTAAAAGTGTCTCCTTGTTACGTCTTTCTTGGCTTTTGTTTTCTGCCAGGCTCTAAAGATGTTCCAATTGATAAACTTCTGGTGCTTAATTCAGTTACTAATAAGGACCATTTTCTCTGGTTTTTAAGAGAAGGTCCTCAGTGCATTTCTAGATCAGTCAACAGCCTTTCTTTCACAGTGGCCAGTAAAAGCCACATAAGACAAGACTGAGAATGCAAGTGCTGGATGTTTTAATTAATTTTGTGTTCAAAGGGTCTGAATAATTATTTTATAATCTCACTCAACTGCCATTTTTAAGGCAGCGTTGACACTTCCAAAGTTCAGAGGAGTGCCTGACTTTGTCCACGCATTTCAAAGACAGCATTTGTATTCTGACTATGCGTAGAAATGTGCGGCTGTGCTACACAATATGAAGCCTAACTGAGGTGTGTTTGGTCAATGGATCTTCTTGGCTGCCTTTTCTTGCATTTGTGAAGTTGTACTATCTTTCTTACAACTTTGAAGCAGTCTTAGCAACCTGTACCAGGCTACAGAAGATTTGCATTCTCCTGTATAGATGAGGAAAAAGGGTGAACTTTAATTCCAAGTAAGTCATCAACCCTTTTTTTCCCCACTTATAATGGTATCCGGATGTTTTACGTCTGCTAGAAACAACTCACTAGCACCTAATACTTACAATATGTGTATACACAGAGAGGTCTTGTTTACATGCCAAATGCTTGCACTCACCCTGCTGTCCGGCATTGGGAATAGAGTTGTGTGGCTGTGAGTGACTTCAGTTTTTTGCAGACATGCAAAATGACTATTCGGATCACCATGGGTATTCCTATGATGGGGGGGAGGAGGCAGGAAAATGGAGATGGGTAGCATGGGCATAATTAAAGGAAAATATGAACTCTCTTTTCCAGATCTGAGTCCTTCTTGCCCCTAAGCACAATACAAGTGTTGAAAAGCCCCACAAACAGAAAAAAAAACACCCTTGTTTTCTGCTTGTCTTAACATTAGGTAAACTGCTGTGATCAGATATCCAACACATCACAAAATACTGCTCTCATTTCAAAAACTTTGGAACAAACAGCAAAGGAAATTTGATGAGACAACCACCTAGCTTTCAGGATGAAGATATTGTGTTTGGATTAGATTTTAAATTAGTAAGTGCTTATTATCATCTTATATCCTAAAAATTTGCACAAAAATAGAGCAATGTAAAGCTATACTGATACAGCATAGATTGTGCATTCTTAACACAGTTTCCTAGTAATTCAGATAACATCACATTTGTCATCTTTACAAAATCTTTCTTTGATGTCCCTGGCATTTGTGTGTGTGGAAAAAAAAATCCTAAAGATGCTAAAGTTTATGAATCATGGTGCCTTTATAGTACCTTCAGGGGTACCAACAGTTCACAATTTGCAATGTATCAGCACCCTCCCAACAATTACAGCTTTTTAAAATTTGTAACATTAAGACAATTTGAAAGCACAAATTCTCTTAAAAGTGTGCACTTACTGTTTATGCCTGTTGAAATTATCTGGAAAGATTATTTTAGCTAATGGATTTTAAATGTTCTACTTCTGAACACTCTTAATATATATGTTGAGTTTTACTCTTCTGTCACTGAAAGTCATGCAATCTAGCTGACCTTCGTCAATTATAAACATTTAACTGCCAGCAGAGCCAGTTTTGCTGGCACCTCATGTCAGATTCCTGAAAACATTTTCAGAACATTTTCAGATACAGGGGATGTCACATTACCTTAGCATGTAGATCAATCTCCTTGCTTGCTGTTCAGCAGCCATCTCCTTCATCTTTTTTCTCTGGGAGAAATGCTTCTTTATGATTTTCTCACAGCTGCATGCAGCTGAATGAGCTTAGTCATGGCAATAGCACTCTGAACCCCAGAGGGGAACCATGTATTAGGATATGACTCTGCTCCATTTCCCATTTAGGACAATGTCAAAATTTCTACTAACCAATATAAAGGGAGAAAAGGATGCAATGTCTTCTGCTTACCTGGCATGATGCTTAAACATGAAAGAGCAATTGTAATTGTATTTCTGGTGTGTCCTGATTAGATTACACATATTTCTGTTCAGATACTCTGCATGCAATCTAATTGTGTAATGAGTATGATTTAGAGCCCCTATTTAAATGTCTAATATTTAAATTTTAAGGTCTTTACTGATGTAGACCATCTAGTCTTTTCTTTTGCTTCAAAACATCACTTAGTTACCTTTCTAATACTTCTACACTTTTCATGTGGTTTTGACATGTGGATTGTGTCAAGGTTTTTAATCTATAGAGAGTACAATGGAAGACTGCTGGGACTTTGGAAAATGAGCAAGGACAGGGAGGAGGCAGAAAACTTTGTCCAGTAGAAGTTTTATTATAGCAGAGTGTTGGGCTATTTTCCAGTGGGAGAGAGATGTAAAAATAGGATGCTATGTGACTCACAGCTAAGGGATCAAATATCCTCCCTAGAATGCAAATACAATGTACAATCAAACTGAAGGAGATATGAACAAACTCAATTGATACTTGATAAGGAAAATGAGAAGTCAAAGAGCTGCATCTTAATGCTAGGAACCCAGATGAACAGCAGAAAGTATTGGAATTTCTAATGTTGAAGCTCTTGGACATGATCAAGGCATTAATTAGAAGGAAAATACAGAATTGCTCAGTATATATATGGGGGGGGTTTCTGCATTTGGAATGATGATCTAAGAGTTTGTATCATCATCCATCCACCAGCCAACTGAATATAAAAAGGATTTGAATAAACATCTCCTTAAGGTATTTTTTAAATCATTTTCTTACGTCAAAGAGTTCTTAAATAATTGGTTCCTCCTATATCTTGCCTGACGTTATTTACTTGTAACTTTCCAGAGAAAATATGACAGCTTCATGAAACTGCTAAAGTGTTTGTGTAGTACCACTATTCATCAAAGGGGAATAAGAATATTAGAGTAATCACAGGCTAGATCATGTGGTACAAATCCTAGGAGGGAGGGAGCAAGAGGACTCACGTGGAACTCAGCTAAAAAGGAGTGAAGGATGAGGAGCATAATTGATCAAGATCATTTTCTGAAAATTAGTTTTTCTCTAAGAATTTGATGTGATCCTTTGACAAGGTTATGATTGTTTGAGAAAACAGTTGTGTAGCTATATTTGGACTCCTGTAGGGTGAATGCCTTCACATTGTGTCATAGTATTATTCAAAATACTATGCTATTCAAAATACTGTGCTAATGCTAGCACAATACACTCATCATGGCTAGGCTTCACGAACGAAGATTAAGGAAGGTTCTATCCACATTTATTACAGGCATGCTGGTGGCTAATGAGGAGCCCTGAAGAAAAGATACAAGGACTCCCTGAAACAACATCTCAGCCTTGGCCATATTGATCAGCACAGTACACTAACAATAAAGCATAATACCAGATTAAGAGATGGCTAATTGACAAATCATAAAAATAGCTGTCAACAGAGAATCCTCATGCAGGTGTCTGTATTTCTGCATTAGATATAATTTTTTTCAGTATTTTCATCAATGTCAAGAAAGTTGGTAAATCACTACCAATGAAATTTCTGAAAAATATAATAAAGGGTGCCCTGCAAACTACTGAGGTGAACAGTACACTCAGAAAGGGAAATTGAAACTTCTAAGGAAGCTGGCCTGTGCCAAAATGTTTTTAGTGCCAAGTACTCAGTTTAAAGATCTCTGAAGGTTTTTTCATCTTTCTTCTTCAGCTTCTCCAGTGCTTCTGCATCGCATCCTTGGGTACTCTCATTGACACAGAGTGGTTCAATTGTCTACTAGATGTCTTATGAGTTCTCTGTGTTCAAAAATACTCCAGTCTATTCCAGACATCATTACTTGGCTACATCGGCACAAAAAAAAGAAACTCAACACTCTCTCATTTTGAGGGCAACTATCCAAGTCTGACCACTTCCACAGTGTTACATTTTCTTTCCTTTCACATTAGGATGGTCTCATCTAATTTGCCCTTTGGGAGTGGTTCCTGATCTTTGCTAGTTCCCAGCCTGTTTTCTGGTCAAAAAGCAAGGTCAAAATGCTGGCAGGAACTGCTGAATGTTCTGACAATGTGGGTAGGTGAGTTCCAGGGACAGAACCTGTGCCTGAATCTGCTCTATGTATTAGTGTGGATACAACCTTTCTGTGCAAATCAATGTCCTGCCTTCTCTCTCTGACATCTTTTAGTGTACCCTCATCTGACAAATCAAATTCAGTGCAGATGAAGTGAAACATATTTCCCTGCCTGTGATCACCACTTCTAACAAATACACCCTCACAGCTACCACTTTTCCTGATCTCTACCGCCCTTCATGTAGAATGATAACCTGAACATCACCTTCAACCCTAGACTCTCCTCAAGACTTGTATCCTGCCTTGGTCCATCAATATTCCTACACAGCTTACACTCATAGTTCAAAAATTAACAAAATAAATAATGAATAATAATAAGCATAAAATTATCTGGAAGCAGGGAATTTGAAGAGCACCTTCAAAGTGGGGAAGAGATTTGGAGCACAGGAAAAGTCATATAATAGAACACATGATTTATAAACCATTACTAACATACAACTAAACTTCTAGAAAGATATGTGGATAGACAGCTAAAGAATATAGGCAGAGAATTGATTTTCTCTTTGCAAGTGACCCTGCTCATTGTATGTAACCACCCACCCATTTCTTTTCAGCTTGAGAAAAAAATTAATGTAGACATGCTTTTGATGTTCACATTTGCAAAAGAGATGGTGAACAATTGGAAGCAGTATAGCAAAAATTCATAATAATATTCAAGGACTGAAGAGAATACCATAAAACAGTCTGTTTATCAAAGCTGACTGACAAAAACATGTAAATACCTTCTTCTTACCCTGTAATGAATGAAAAGTGCTCTTACCCTTGACAACAGCTGAGATGTGAATAGAAAGAACCTGTTCCAACCTGAAAAAATGTTTGAATGGAAAAGAATGTTAAGATATTTTCTTCTTTTTTTTTTAAGTGTTACTGCATTTATATACTAGAATATATTTCTACTCAAAGTACTTAGTGTCACATAGGTTGTTTGTGTAGGCAACCAGAAAAGCAATGGTACTTTTATCACTGAAATAGTAATGCAAAATTACTTCATAGATACAGAACAGCCTTTGTTTCTGACTATTGATGAGTTGTTGGGAGTGGTGCCTAAATAACTAATACAACTTTAATGTGGTACATTACCTCTACCTGCAGCTTGTTTCTACTATTTGTTATCCTTTCAGGTGTCCAAAAATGGGTGTAAAACACATGGAAAGCATACACTATGTGGAAAGATTGCTGAAGATCTAGAATGTAAAGCCCCTAAGCCAATTCCTGTGTACTGTAACTACATTTAATGCAACTTAAGTGAACAAAATTTTTAATGCAACTTAAGTGAACAAAATTTCACCAGTGATTAATTTGGCTCAAGTTGTTAATTTACTAAACAACACGAAGAAAGAAATAAATAGCACTTTTTCTGAAAGTGTCTCCTGAAGCTATATATTAAATATCAACCTACACCATACAGAAGATTGCCTCACTGATTCAGTAAGACCTTATAGAACAGTACACTGTGAGCAGACACTGCAAAAATGAAGGAATTTTAGCTGTTTAGTTTAGTTATTCAGTATGATTTTTTTTCCTTGAAAAAGGCCCTGCATTATGCTAATGAGTGCAATATTAGTGACTACTGAAAAATACCACATAATCATCACACCATCAGGTGTATTGCATTCCACAATAAATTTCACTACAAGGTTGTTTTCCCTCTTAAAAAAAAATAAATTTTGTCCATTGGATCTGCCCTTTGTGCCACTTGCCTTTGAGACACAAATATCCCCAATTTCCTTACTGAGACTAGACGAAGGGTAGGCAGGGTCTCAACATCCCAATTAAGTACCTAGACATAAGGAGGTGAAGCCTGACTTTTATTTGTTCCCCAATAAGTGTATGTAATGTACGTTCAGACTGGAAGAATGAAGGGAAATGTGAACTTGGATTCACTCTACTGAAGTCAATAAATTCTGTGGGTCCAGTATCTTACCCTTTTAAAAGCATGGCTCCATTGATTCACAGCACGAGAAGGATCTCTCCCTGCATATTGTCATGGGGATTGAATAGTCTTCAGCTCTAGAAGAACGGAATATTAGGACTCTAACTTACAATCAGCACTGTAAAAAGCTTTGTCCTATTCACATAGTCTGGCAGCGACAGCAAGCACAAATGTGTTTATTGAAACCCATTCCAAGACATTGTAATTGTCCTTATTTAGGCAGTCTTAAAAAGGGAGAAATATATAATTCATGGCAATCTTTAAAAACTGGCTGACCAAGGCTCATGACAAATGCTTACAAATGGGGATTAAAACCTGAGCTGTCAGTGAGATAATTAGTTTATTCCAGCACACTGAAAGGCTGTGGTTGTGATGATGATGAGTGCCATCTGATGAGTAAGGAGTCATGTTACAACACAAGCACATGCTCCCCCTTCCCCTCCCTTCTCCTCCAGTATAGACCTTATTTAGCCGGCTATGATCCTGCTTTTCAGAAAGAAAAAAAAGGAATTGTTTTAACTCGGCTATTCTCTGGATCTTTTCAAATATTGATTGACAGCCCCCATTTGGCTAAAGTAGCATCTGAGACCACAGATGTCAAAGAGAAATATTTGCAAATTCTGTCCCCTTTCTTAAAGTAATTATTTTTAGTTTCTGACAAGCAGGCAACTGTACCCAGATATTCATAAACAGATTCCTAATGCAAAGGCTGACAGCAAATTGGCCATATTACAAAACAAATTGTACCCTCTGTCAATTGGTTCCGTGCTCTGGATTTTCTTTCTACCAGCATTGCTGGTCACAACATGTGAAGACGGCAACTAGCTACTTTTTTTTATATAGATAGGACAGCTGTGGAGGGAAAGGAGTGGAAATTAGGTCTCTCTTCTGCTTTAGCATAACACAGAGCATAGAATAATCTGCAGCTAGTCAGGAATTTATTCAGACAGGCAGAAATTGTCACAATGATAACTTGTAGGGTTGACTAGGGACATTATTTAAGTCAAGTAACTCAGTCTGCAAATTCTTATCCTTGAAATCTATGAGAGTGAAATGCTGAAGATCAGATATATGATCACTAACTTACCCACAAATAACAGGAGAATGAAAAAATTATGAATTAAAAAAAACCAGTTATATATATTCTCAATCAGAACAACACTGCTTTATAGAATGTCAGCTGACTTTGAATGTGTTGTCCTTTTCACTCTTTTATTACCTTCAATTTATTTAGATTCCTAAATTTACTTTTTGTATTATTATAATACTTTCTAAGTATTTTGTAATCAAGCAGTGACACAAAGAAATATTACTGTGTTTCTTATGTCAGACCTTGAGATATATAGTCCATTCTACAGAGAGTAAGAGTAGAAAGAAAAAGCAAGTATAGGAAAAAAAAATCATAAGCCATTAACCTGCAAATGACAACAACTCCTATTAGAAAGAGAAATGATAAAGCTGGATCTTGAGAACTAAAGCGCCAACAGCTCCATAGTTAAAGATTGAACTCTTCAAACTAAATGAAGTCAAAGAATGCTTGTTGTGACAGATAGACCTGCCTCTGCAAGGGACAAGTCTAGTGCAAAGAGTTTTCTCCAGTGAAGTTAACAAGCGGCAGAGGAACTGAAATGCATCTACTCCAAAACAAATGCCAAGCCATAGAACAAGAATCCAAGTGTGAATAATGTTGGAGATGGGATTTATTTGCGTTACCCAAGTAAACGTAATGCAAAAGTGTCCGTTGGAAAGACGGAAATGTTATTCATGACATAAAGCTTGACACTTTAAAAAATGTAAAGCTGCAAAAGGATGTTGTGCATTTTATTGCTTTTCTTATTCATGTAAGACTCGTTCGAAGGAAGAAGTATAATTTTTTCCAAGTTGAAACTCCTGTCATGATTAAATTGTGTTTGTGGGATTCCTGCTGATGTCACTAGGACATTAAAAGGCAAAGTATCTCCACATCATACAAATGTTGTGACGATTCGTACCACAGATAAGAGATCTGCATTGCAGCCGGGTGAAGGAAACTTTGTTCTTCTTCTTTAATAAACTTCCTGTCACATCTATCACTCCCAATCTCAATAATTTCAATCTTAATTGAACTTCCTTCTTTCATGATTAGTGAAGTGCCTGTAGCTGGATAACAGAGGTTAGTTATTTTCTAAATGCCAGTTTTAGGAGTCTGTAAATGACTGGAGAAGACAAGGAGTGCAATGCATGCATGTACTTTGATGTGTGAAGATTAAATATTTTATGAGACAAATCATTTCCTTATGCCTCAAATGTGCGGTTTGTGTTGCTTGTTTTCTGTATTTTAAAAAAGTAGAGAGTTGTGTTATTACATTAGTGATGATGAAAGCAAAGGCATTTCTCTTGTGAACTGAGTCACATCTCTCTGTAACTCCTTTCATTTCAGTCAATGGCTGAGCACATGACCCTGTGTTTATGTAACATGATGTACTTTTGATATGCTAAAAGCTTACATGGAAATATACACTTTTGGTTGGGGAAATATGATCAATGTCCTTTTGCTGTGAGCAGGTGTCATGCAATAAACACACCAAGAGGTTTTCCTTTCAGCTTAATTAGTAGAAATTGGTATAATCTTTTTTAAGGTTTTGTTTCAGTAAAAAAGTTATTTATGCAGTTACTGCCACCACATACTGCTTTTGGATACAGGCTAACATAACACTGTGTTGTGTGGATAGTTCTCTAAAAGGGTCTGACAGCACTTTTGCAGTGAGCCCCTGCGCCAGTAAAATGTGCTAAACTCTGTTGATGGCACCATGAAAATGTGTGAGGTAACTGGGGCCACATCGGGCCAGTCTTAGGACAAAAGGTTTCTAAGCAAAAAATTGTATTGATGGAATCAATTTATGATTTCTCCAATAAAAGAAATTTAAATGTAGAAGCTAAGTAGATTAAGATAAAGCCTATGTCTTTAATTGCTGAAATTTAAGTGTGGAAATTCTACAGTTTGGCTAATTCCACGACAGTGTGTGTGGAATTGCAAATAAAGACAACTTGGTTACAAAGGGCTGTCAAACATGATTTGCACTATCAAGAGTTAAGCAGGGATGGATGATTGGCATGAGCTGCATATATTTAGTTAAGAAATAAAATACCCATATAATTACTATTTTTACCTTTTTAATTGTAAAATAGGTTGAAATAAGAAACAACCAGATTTAAAATTGATTTTTTCATTGCATTAATTAATAAATTATTTTTAAAATTACTAATTCCTAAGAAAATGGATCTGCTTCATTGACTTTTTCCCTTTCCCTCTTCAGATTTGTCCCCAGGGCAAACATCTCTTTAGCTACACACCTGGCCTAGAAGAAACCTCACATTTCAAACTCTACTTGTTGTGACAGGGCCTGGTATGATGATTCTATTGCAGAACCAGAGGTGTGACAAAGTAAGGTGCAGTTGATAAAGCAGCTAACCCTTCCAAGTCAGGCTGCTGTTTCAAGGCAATTTTATCTCAGATCTAGGGGAAAAGGGTGTAGTTTGGGTGTACGAGGTAGGAAAATCAGTCCAGTGTAATTCTTTGTCTAGGACTAGATGATTTTGTTATTATCTGCAGTAAGCTGTGCTAGCAGTGTTATTTAGGGCTAGGCTGCATGTTTATACTGATGCTCTAAGAGTACTGATAGGAAGAGGGATTACCAAAGTTGGCTTTGTGGATGGGGAAAAAACATTCCACAGAAGTACCTGGGTGCAGGAGAGTGCTTATGAGGGGCTTAGACAGACCTCTGTCATTGGCTTTTCCTGTCTTCACTGAATCTTCTTCTGCTGGACAAAATAAAGAAATAAATATTTATACTGTAGTCTAATCTAATGTTGCTAAAGAACAACACTGTCTCTCCTCTGAATTACACTTTTGCATATGCACAGGATCAACCAGACTCTGCTCTCTACCTTTATGTCACACTTTCAGCTTAGATTATGCTTGAATATTTTATAAATAAGATAGATCTTGTTCATTCCAGTTTTTATGTTTACCACAGTTTGAACTGTAGCTCCATTGCACCTTGGATGCAAAAGAGATGTGAGAACATTAGCTATGGACCCTCTATTTTGTATTACACTGCTCAAGTGTCTGTTTTGTGTCTCTTAACAAGCAGCAGGAACTCTGCCATATCCTGACTTGCTCGTCCTACTCCTTACACCCAGGTTGACGGGTCAGGCAGGTTGTAGCAACGGAAAGTTACTAACTACAAACATATTGTCTCACTAGTTTCTTACAAAAAAAAAAGCGCTGAAGCAACACAAAGGGCATAAAATACAACAGAAAATCAGTCTCAGTGTTTGGCAGGGCATGGTGGTAGTGCTGAGTGTTTCCTTTTAGACTGTGGCATTAAAACAAATTAAACCAACTACCGTTGGAAATTTCTTTGTAGTATATGTATTAACTTAAGCTTTTTTTTTCAAAACTTACTTAACTAATATTTGAAGCTAGTATGGTCAGCTCATACTCGTGTTGGTGATAGCAATATAAAGGTGAATCTAGGAGCTCCTGAAATAGTAAAAAAAAAAAAAAAAAAGGTAGGACTGAAACAGAACATTCTTAACTGGAAGTGAACTCTCACTTTTGAGTGTTAATTATTTTAAATTAGACTTGCATTTCATTTTCATAAAAAAGGCATAAGAAAGGTTACAAATCTGTGTCATCTCCTGTGAATGAATTCTCTTTTTGAAGCTCTACAGCCTACGGTATTTAAATGATCCCATCAGTGAATATTTTTCCCCAGTCAGGAACTATGCCTAACGAGCCAAGAAGAGCAGAGGCACATGTTTAGTCCTTCAGAAAGAATATTTATGCTCAAAGAGACCTATGGAGCTCAGAAACTATACAATCATCACTTAAAGGTCTGCAGGGCTGGCTCAAAGCAACAATTTGCACTGGTGATACACGTAGTAGGGACTACTTTGAGAGCAGCTCCTCTAAGACAACTACCACTCTTCTATTCTGTTTTCTTCTCATTCATTTCCATTATACCCTGAACCTTTCATTACTGAACAAGAGGCAACTCTGCAGCAGATATTTCATCTAGAAAGCAATTTCTATGAGGGTGTGGGTTTTTTCAATAACATTACTAATATTACTAACATTATTAATAATATTGCATGTATAAAGGAATAGATCCTGCTTTCATTTGTAACATCATAAACTCTGCAGATTTGCCATGATTTACCATGGTTTTGCATACACAAGGACATAGTTTGGCAGGCTATTTACCACACATCAAGAGGGTTAAGTACAACATCCTAAAGTTGGAAATTAACGTGAATTTTAGCTATTGAGGTAAATAGGGATAAGATTGGTTTGTAGCTAAGTTTAGTACCATCTGAATGCCAAGAAATCTCCAGAATGGTTTGAGTGCTGTACGCAGTGCTCTGGTAGGCTTGCTGTTACCCTTAGAGGGCCTTAAAAGTATCTGGATATTTCCAGGGTGCAAGGAGGTTGTCTTTCCTGAAGGAAAAGGTGACAACCTTCTTTCCCCTAACAGTGCCACCTACACTTTCTCTCAACTGGGTTCATAACATGCAGAGATTACACTTGGCCGTGTGAAGTGGTATTCCCTCACCTCTCACTGGAGATGGCATACAAACCAGTTGTCTTACAGGAATCAAACAGTTGATGTATACTGGGAGAAGGTAAAGAACCTTTGTTTTTCCTAGAGAAAATGAATACCAAACAGGTTCCAAGATTTTATGAGATTTGCTCAACCAGGAAGTTTTAACAGGGTGCCAGTTCTGAATACCTGTTTTGGGGCGTTTTTAACTACAAGTTCTGTTCTTCCTGTGAAAGAAGTGAAAAACAAACAATAATAAAAGGTTTTTGTCTTAAAAAGACATTACCACAAGTTAAACAAATTAATATTTTGCCTTCGATTAGCTCTCATTTACTACTGAACTGTGAATTTGCTGCTTCATTAGACATGAGGTGAACAAAGGGATTAATTAGATAAAGGTTATTACCTCTCCACAGCATTGGTACCTAAAATCCGTCATATCTCTATTCCCTATTAGATAGTGCATTATAAAGAACTGATCACTCTTTTGTTTCAAGTCCCAAAATATGGTGTGCCAGGTCATATGCTAAGAAAAGTTTGTCGTAGATATGATTAAAGCTGCTTTATTCTCATTTTTGGTATAACACAGGACTGAAATTGGAGCCCAGTCTTGTTGAAATTTATGAAAGTTTCCTATGAATGAAAACAGAAGCAGATCACTGAATGAGAATTCTCCTCGCATACAATGAAATGTATAGGTCAAAAGCCAGATTAGCCACCCAGGCTGGGATGAATGTACCTGTTTGTTAAATCCCAGCTGAGGAAGCAGCCTTGAATTAACCAAAAAATGCTTCCTCTGCTCTGCACAGGACAAGGAATCCACTCAAGGACATATTTCTTCTGAGGCATCAAGGTTAAACCATCTGCACTAGCAGGATAGCACTATTAGACAAGAGACCTTTTGTAGAAGCACGATATACATTGAATTAACTAGTCATTGAATTAGCCATTGAATTAGCCATCAACTAGCCATTGAATTAACACACTTTTAATCTAGCCAGCTCCAAACCCAACTACAAAAGCCAGTTGCATCTCTAACTACAAACCATATTCGAGAATACACACACACACACATTTATATAGACATACATATATAAAGTATAGGATATATATGAATGTATATCTTTACAGCTAGGCACTGTCTGTGTTTCAATTTCCAATCTTTGTCACATGCAGAGAAACTGTGATCTTGAATACATTTTAATTGATGTGTTCAAGTCATTACTAGGCTTGAGTGAGGAGAAATAGAAATTCTTCCTTCTTTAATGTTTGGAATATTTTCACTGGTCCTCTTCTCTTGCAAGAGTTGTTGTCTCACTCTAAAAGGGATGTCATAGCAAAGCCAGAGGTAAGCCGTTAGCAATTAAATAAGTTTGCAGGAGACAGAAAGCAACCAGGTCTGTCAAAATCTACTGTTAACTGCTACATAGTTACTAACACAATGTCCTGTCATCTGCAGGGAAAAAAAAAGGAAAAATATGTGGTAGCTTAAGAAGTTATTGAAAGAATGGTGTAATAATGCTACTAGGATACAAAAGATATATATATACACACACACATGCATCCACTGTTTTCTGAATCCTTTTTCACCACTGCACAGAACTGTACCTCAGTTTTCATGGGTGTGTGCTGTATAGTTTTATTCCAGAACAGCACAAAGTAGGTGCAGTTTGCTGGTGAATCTGGCCAGCAAGTCTTTATGTTTATATCATCATTAGGAAATATTTTTCACCCAGAGGGTGGTTGGGTGCTGGAACAGGCTCTCCAGGGAAGTGTCATAACACCAAGTCTGCCAGAGTTCAAGAAGTGTTTGGACAGTGCTCTCGGGCACCTGATGTGATTCATGGGGATGGTCCTGTGCAGGGCCAGGACTTGGACTCGATGATCCTTGTGGTTCCCTTCCAACTCAAGATACTCCATGATTTACATTTGAGTGAAGTAAGAGTGCAGAGTGGACACGAGTCAGACTGATACTTTGCTCGGTTACCCAAAGTTGCCAGCATCCCAGAAGCAGCTATGTGCAGCATGAATTACAGCATTAGCTACTTCAAAAGCATCAGGTCTGTTGTATTTGATGCTGGATTTATTGGATGCACTTGAGCATAGCAAATTCAAGAAGTCAGAAGCATCCCACATGCACTGAGCTCAAATCAGGTACAATACTGTACTTGTATGTGGTGGCTTTTTGTCCTTGAGTTCCAGTTGGTCAACATCCACAGGAATATAGCGATAAATTACTGCTAGACATAAGAATCTTCTGCCGTAACTAATGGAGTTGTCTGGTCTGATGGTGTTCCTGTAAAGGATTGTTATAGTAGATCCTGATACAATTAAAGATATTTCAAAGATGTCTACATTTTATACCGTGAAGAGCATTAATTCATTGTGTCTACTCAGAGTGTAATATCAAAAAGACACTTCCACACTTATAATGAATTAAGAGCTGAGCCTCAAAGAGGTTTATTATCTTGGGCTAAATGTCGCGTTATAAAGTCAGATAGTTTCTTCTCAGTCTGGAAGTGGACAAAGGCAAGCTTATACTTGCCCAAAGAATGTGGTATAAGCTTACACAGTTTCTCTCAAAAGAACTTCAGATATGGTCTGGTCTTTATGCAAAAGATTTTGAGGGTAGGAGACAAATAAACCTCAAACTGATCAGCCTTAATCTAATATCAGAGTTGATTTTTTGGTCTGTTTATACCTCTTAAGAAGAGGTTTAAGTTAAATTGAACAGCTATGCTTATAGCAGAGCAAAGCTGTTTACATTGGGGATTATACCAGCATAGCTTCACCTAGACAGCTGTATGTAGACAAAGTCTGCAGATGTACTGTGATAAAAATGTAATAAGCTATAAGATGGAGAGGAGGAAAGACAAGAATAACAACAATAATTTGTTGTTTGTATTTCATAGGCTTTGAAAAACTTAAAAAAAAGAAAATTCTCTTTCCTGTCTCTGTGTGAAAGACTCAATCAGACAATAGGGTAAAATATTTCTTCCAGGACTTAGGAAACTGCACTGCTGACTATAGAGAAAATGCTGCCAGATTCAGGAAGTAAACAGGCTCAAATAAACAGAAAAACAACATTTACTTTTCTCAAATCTCTTCTTTTAAAGTAAATCTTCTCTCCTAACAACCATATGGAAAAATAGCTCAGACACAAACGTTACTGGTAACTCCCAGGTTGCTTCAATGAAAATACATTGTGCATGGCCTCTTGCACCCATGGCACACTTCCCTGGAAAGCACTCACCCCTTCACTCACCAGCACAATTAAGCATGCTGCATGTTGTTACACATGATGGGCAAGCATGGGCATAGGATTTATGAGTCTCCAGATAGGGGCTTAAAAGTTTGAGACAACATTTTTAGGTTTTGGCAAAGACGGTGCCAGCTGGCTGGCTCTCAGGATTTCTCCTGTCAAGTGATCCGTGAAGCAGTGTTGGCACCAGCTGCACAGGAAATCAAGTATACTTGGACCCTCAAAGGAAGGTCAAGTGCCTCACTGACAGCCTCCAGCAGGCATCAAAGAAAGAGTGTGTCATGGTTTGAGAGCTCTAAAAAACCCAATTCCCTAGTCTAAGCCCCCTCTCACATCTCAACCTAATGTGAGATGGGTTTGCCAGACAACCACACGAGACTTAAATGGGGGAAAGGGAATATATTACAATGACTATACAAATAAATACTACAATACATTATATACAGTCTTAATTATCTCTACCATGACATAAGTATTTACAATGGATCAAATCTCTTCTCCCCTCCAAATAAAAGTCCAGGAGGGAAGAAGGAAAGATCCCTTCTTCAGAGCAGCAATGTCTCTGAGGCAGCAGATTTATCTGTTTCACTCTTCTTCTCATGCAGCAGCTGGATCTCTGCCAGCACGCACGAGGGGTATCCAAGCCCCTCAGCCACCCGTCTTCGAACGAGGGTCTTCCTCCGTGGGCTGCGTAGCAGGGACAAAACTCACTTCACCACGGTCATATCACAAAGTGCAGGGGGCATCTTCGTGAAAGTCCCTTCCTCAGAGGGTTCACCCCTGAGTCAGAACATCTTGGGCAGCTTTCAGTTGAAAGCCTTTGCCTCAAGAGTTCTACCAGAGCTCCTGTGCTCTGTCTCAGGCTGCTAGGCTTGGCAGCAGCAGCGAGGGGGGAGCCAAGGTCACCCCCTCTGCATTCCTTCTCTGTCTCGGTCTAGCTTTCCAGGACGCTTTGAGCTTTTCAACTCTTCTCTTTGGTGCATGTTGCACTCTACGACTCCTCTCAAGCCGGAGTCCATCTCCCTCATTTTTTGGAGGTCTCAGAGGGGTATGGAGGTTTTATTCCAGTTCTTACCCCAACTTCCTCTCTCTCTGCTCTCTCAGACAACTCGGTGTCTTCCTTGCTCAGCTGCATGATGTTTCTGCTGCTTCTCTGTTCAGTTCTTATCTGTTGGCTTTTAGCCATAACCTCTGTTCACTGCTGTCTCTGCCGCTGCTTTTCAGCATCTCTCGTTGCGGCTCACAGTGGAGATACAACCCCCAGCTCATAGCTACAGACACATAGTCCAGCTTAACACTGTTCCAAGTCTCTGTAGCCCCCCGCCGGGGCTGGGGGGGGCCCAGAGGCCCCAAGGGGCTCCGAGCCCCTTCCTCATGGCATTCACAACATGGCTACCACTTCTACTACCAAACTACAACCAAGCTTCTCTTCCGTTTGCTTGTGGTATGTTTATATTTCACAGAAGCACTCATTGATTAAAACATCAAAACTTCCAGGGTCACCACCCCCTGGGGTTTTACAATTTTATAACTTCAGCGGAAAACTGTTTCCCCCCACCACAGAGTGGGAAGGCAAAAAGAAAAAAAACAAGCAACTGAATTCAGAAAGAAACTGAGGGAAAAGAGATATGTGCTGGGTTCAAGAGAGTATGACCATCACCTTCAAACCCATGGGCTGGCCCTGTGGAAATGGAAACCACACTGCTAGGACTGGAAATCCTCATGTTTCACTTCAGTCTTCAAGTACAATTACTATGTCTGAGTGTTATTGTTTATTGTCTATGTTGTGCTGTCTACTGCTGAAATTAATTGCTTCCTAAATTTATTCAAATATGTGCAAACCAGATATAGTGGAGGAACATGGCTTACAGACTCCTACAACATGATTTCCCACCGGTGACATTCATTGCAATAACAGAGAGTCAGTCCTTCACAGCTGAGGCCATTTTAAGAACCCTCCTGGCTGGAGCAGAGCTCACTCAGGCATGCAGTCCTGCTGAAAGGAACAAGACTAACTGCTTTTGGGTGATGTGCAAAATAAAGGCTGAAAATTCCCAGGACTTGATCAGCTGAGATGCTGAATGACCTTGACTACCACTGAACTCAACAGGGCATTTGGCATCTCTTTGGATTTGTCCCCTGCTAATGGGAGCATCTGTTCTTGGCTGTGGTGGTCTCTGCTCCCCTTCTCCATCATGAGGCAGCCCAGCCTCCAGCCAGTGAACATAACTGTGAGCGAGAAGGCTTAGATCAAGAATTCTAAGGTTTGAAAAATAGCCCAGAAACACTATTTTTTTTATTGAGCACTTCTCCTGGCAGTGAGTCTGATGGATATTCTGAAGCAGAATAAGCAGTGTTCAGCCTGTCCCCACCATCTGCCCAAGTCCTGTTTTCTTTTCCTCATTAAGTTCCATTGGGAAATATCAGTAGAAATTGGGGTTTTCCTTACCAAGATCATGTGTTGGTTTGTACTGAAACTCATGAGTTCTTTGTATTCTAGGAGAATACAGGTGCAGCACAATGCATGGTAACCATTTGAACTTTCTGAGATAATCTGCTCTAAAACTTGATAGGGCTTTTGAACTGTGTTCATGCTAATCTGGCAATTGGATAAATCTCGTTTTCTGCCCAATTGCAAAATAAAGACAACAGAGGAGATGTATTCAAGACATAAACCAGTGATTTGGGAGCAGATGGAAATCTGTGCAACTAGTGAGTTACAGACTGTCTTTTTTTCTTCTCCCATGTGTCTTGCATGATCCAAGAAAATCCTTCTGATGAAAGATCCAAGTTAAGGAGTGACTGCAACACTAGCTAGGCAAAACAGAGGGAGAAAAGACACAGGTTATTATTTATTTGTAGCTATTTATTTGTAGCACCTTGAGGAAGAACTGACCACAGAGACACTATTGCACTGTTCACTGAACAAATATATAGACAGACTCCTTGCTGTAAACAACTAATGCTTGAAAGAATGAAGAACACAAAGTATAGAAGGATAAAATTGTACATTTTTTATGTAGAATGCTGCAGCACAGTCAAGATTCAAATCCATTGTTTCTCAATCTTTTATATAAGTTTATCTTTCATTGCTATGGAGATACAACTGTACAGTTTTTACCTTAATTCAAAGCAACTTATGGGGGAAAATCACTTTAGCATTGATAACTTTGCCTTCCTAACTAGTCTGTTCTGTTTCAGTTATTCACTTCTGTTCCAGTTATTCACTTCATTTCTGAAACTCTTTTTCACTATTTTTGTTTAAAATGCACACTATATGATTGAAATCTCTTTCACATGGAAATTTGGTCTCATGTCTTATTATGATCATGGGAAGTGTCTGTAAATACTCCCTAGAGTATTTGTACATCTCCGAAATGTCTACTTTGTCTGGGAGGAATCACCCTCTGGAGGAAGTTATCATGGTTCATAAGTAAAGCAAAAGCCTATATTACTAGCCTGGACCATAACACTTATTTCTGGAAACCTAAAATCAAAGCAAATTAATTTTCATTTCTGGTACACCTTTCAACTCCTAAATCTCATTAAATAAATGCTCAGTTAAACTCATTAAAGGTAAGACCATTCCTTCTGAAAACACTATGCTAAACAGTTTGATCCTAGAGACTATGAAATCTGGTGGAGATTCTATCACTTCTACTGAGCTATTAGGAAATATTCTGACACTGTAGTGACAGGTGACAGGATAAAATGTGGTGACAGCTTCTGATATGGAGGAGAGTCTGTATTACATCTGACCACATTTAAGTGTTTATGGCATCAACTAAAATATATAATGTGGTACAAATGGTACCACGTTTGTTCTCTGACAGTGAGACCAGCATGGGTTATCTTGACTAAGTGTCTGCCTGCAGTTTCTCTCACCATCTTAAACAGAATGGCCATGCAGAAAAGTTGTATTGGGAATGGTTCCTCCCACATACTGACCTCTGAGCTATGTCCAGCAGTTAGCAGTAAAGTGATAGCTGGTGCAGGCCAAGGCTGCGCCACACACTGCTTTAGCAATTTTTTTGGTAGGGATGACTGAATTCCAGTGCCCAGCACTGTTTCTTGGCCATGTTTAATTTGTTAGTGTAGAGGTAGCCTTAAGGTGCAATTCATCTCCTCCCAATACAGACATTAAATGTAGATCAATTTTCTCAAGCTGTGATCTGTGAACCATTTGGTGATCTGTAAGACATCACAAGGTGATTTCACAAGTGTTTTGAAATTATGTCAAAAGCTTTTAAATATAAATGCACACACATATATTTTCAGGCATGAAAGCAGGAAAACAAAATGGGGAAAAAATAAATGTCATTGTAGATCTTTCCCAGGCTAGCCAAATTTTATTTGGATATAAAGGAAAACCATCATGGCAATGCTGTACTAGATGATATTTGGCATAATTTCAAAAAAGTTGTCTGGAAGAAGGGTTTAAAAAACTTTAGGAACAGCAGGCTAGATGACCCCTGGGTGTCCATACGGCCCCATAACTCTTTTCTATTTGAAGGGATTTGCAGATGCATTGCCTTGGATGGGAACTGGTTTCCATGAATCCAGTTTTTTCTTCCCTGCACTTAGGTGTAAAGTGAGGCAGAAGCAGGAGGTGGATGGAAATGGGAATCATTAGGGGGTTGAACTGGCAATGAACGGTGCAATGATCCCATGATAGTTCTGCTATTCTAAGTATATCAACTCCCCAAGTTTTATTAGTTACTCTTTCAGTTGTGGTACTGCTGATGTGAGTCACGTTTCTCCTTCTGTGCCACCTGGGTGCTCTGAGTTTCTGATCCACATATCTGTCCCCCTCCCACACTAGGACACTGTCACCTCTGTGAGGTCTTTGCTGCCCTTCTCCCCTTCCCCAGCCAAATTCTTCTGCAGAGCACAGTCTGCAGAGATCTTCAGCCCTTAGGTTGGAGTGAGAAAGAAAGTAAGTGAAGAGCAGAAAGTACTGGGACAGCAGCTGGTGGTCAAAGACATTTTCATGGTGTGGAGGGATTATATCTGGGAATTCAGGGCCTTCCTGCACTGCTGTTTCCATCACAGACCAATATATACAAGCTCTAGTCTCCAGCAAGATCCAGCTGGCAGTGGGATGGGAACTGAAGAGGGGAAAGAGACACTCATTGTCCTCCAAGATATTACTGCTGCATCCCTGTCTAGATAAATGTCTTGCTTCAATAGTACCTCAATACTTTTTAAGTTCACTATTTGAATCAGGTCACCTCAGGTTAGGTTTGGATTCAGCAGGCATATTTTGGGTGAGACATCCCTCGTACACCCATGTACCACATTTCTCCAGTCTACATCTCTAAGTTTGAGAGACACACTCAAACTTTATGTCAATTCATCCTTTTGTGGCCTGTTCTAATGTCATCTGAATTTTCTATTAACTAGTTTGGCCATCAACCAGTTTGTCTATGCTACATAATAGGGTTTTGTACAAAATGGGTTTTTCGATGTGTTAGGAATGTCATGTTTTAATCAATGTCTCTTTGAATGTTAAATCTAATGAAGGCTGTAAGTGAGAGACTATAAATGCACAGAGAGAGTTACCATGGAAACCAGAGGAGTATCTGCTGGGTACCCCACACTGGCAGCATGGTGCAGCACAGCCCTGGTGCAAGGCAGAGGCTTTCCAAAGCATTTTCAGAAGTCAGATCAAGGTTTTTCAAAGCTTGGAGCACAGAGCTGGGTGATGGTTTGGGGGCAGCTTGTAGGCTGGCCAGTGTCGTGACAGTAGGGTGGCAGCTGGTGGAGTCATCCGCTGAGCTGGCACACACTGTGCGATCTGGTACACTACTATACAACTCATTTAGCAGAACTTGTGTATCACTAGTAGCCAAATTTGCTGGATCCTTAGGCCAAAAACTATGAATTTTCACCCAGATACACTGAATTTTCATCTAGTCAAGTAAAATAAGGAGCCAGAGCCCATTCAAGCCATAAGATAAGGAAGCTGCATTCATTGACAGAAGCTGCATCCTTAAAGAAAGGAAACCACCACCTAGAGACAGTGAAGTGACCCCAAACCCGAATATTACCACTGGTCCTAACTATTGCATGAAGGGTAGGGAATTTAGAGTGCAAGACAATACTTGCCTGGGAAATTTTCTGTTTGAGGTCCCTTTTCAGAGGCACCCAGCTGTAGCCCTACTATTATAGCAGCTTTCATAGAAGAATCTATCTTTCAGCTTCTTGATTCAATGGACACCTAGAGTCAGCCAGCATGGTGGCTGGCATGCATAATTTCCATAAAACACAGGAAGGCCCTCACTGTTCAGGGACAGGTGCAACAGTCCTTTTGGCCATAGGCTGTACAGTTCTGACTACAGTTAGAAGAGATGAGGCTTCAGAAAAAAAAAAACAGGGGCCCCACAAAGATCTGGATTTGCAACTCCCTGAAGCTGCAACTTCTGAACTTTCTGGCTTGACACTCTGGTAAGATTTGTAACCAAGGAAGGCCTAGGCCAAACTACCACATTCTCCTATAAGATGAAGGATTTAAAACCTGCAGGATAGAGGAGAGAAGCTTTGTCATCCAGAGGATCCCTGTGATGTGAGGGTAGCCCTTCTGGTGACCTGGAGGGTACTTCTGGCCACTGCAGTGAGCACTGATTAGGACCCAGGTGTTCTCTGCCATCACCATGTGTTTCAGTATTCATCAATGATAGGTACTGCAGAATATTAGCTCTTCAAGACCCTGCCTTAGCCCCATCCCAGCCATCCATGTAGTGTCCACAGAAAGGGGGTGCAATGACTCAGAGGAACTGTGGAGCAAAGCCAAATTGCTATGAAGAAAGCATAATATTTCATTTTTTCTCCTTATTTTGAGTGACAAAGTGCTAGGACACCTTTCTAGGTTATTAAAAATAAAGAGGTTTTCAAAGTGCCATTTATTTATTATCCTTTCTGTTTCATTTCCTTATTGCAGCTTCTCATGACTCAGAAAAAAAAAACTACACTGAAAGCTCTTTGGGGTAGGGATCATTATTATAGTTATTTTCGGTGCTGCATGATCTCAGTTCCTGCATAAATCTTGTAGTCACTGTTGTGCTATACATGCAGTAGTAATAGCCAGGACTGTCTGCTAAGTGTTGCTTATTACATGTGTTCATTCCCCCCTTGATGCTCCTGGGCTTGCACTAAGATCTTTTATTCAGTCTTTGGTAGTAAATCCAATTCCAATAAAAAAATTAAAATGTTTTTATTGTAAGTTTCACAAATACTGGACACATTACTTTCTTTAAGATGTGTAGTATTTAATACATTTCAGCTCACAGGAAAATGAGCCTTCCACTTCCAAGTGTGTAAAGCGGCAGAGTGAAAGTGGGCATATTTCAAACAGACATGAATGCTCTCTCAAGTTCACTCTCCCTTGGCTCTCAGCCACAATTTTAGAGCAATTTGCCCTAATCTGCCATATGGTTTTCTTTCTTTGCATTTTATAAAACTGCAGGGCTAAGTGAGTGTGCCTCTTCGATAGTACTGATACAAGCCTGATTTAATTTAGACTTCCATATTAACATACCAACTAAATCAGTGCTACAGCCTATGAGGGAAATTTCAGTGCACAACCAGAGCTGTCATTAGTTTCCAAGTGGTATGAGCCTACAGCCCTTGAAGTGGTTCTGCAATATGACTATTTTTTCTAGAGGTCAGCCCAAAAGAACATCAAGCCTACTCCAGCATGTGACCCCCATTCCCTTCCCCGGATCAAACCAGGCCTCCAGTAAAACATTCTTCAAGCCTGAAATCACTTCCAAACAGCAGACATTCTTAGTAAATCTGATTCATCTTGTGGAAGATCTATATGCCTGCTGTATGAAAAGCATCTCTGACTGAGATTTCCAGCAATCCCTGCCAGTGAATCCTTTTATTCAAGGAGTCCATGCAGTATACTTTTGTATCACAGATGGCTCCAGGACTCAGAGACAATTTCCTTAAATAGGCTCTCACACCAGGCTTGTCTACACATTTTACTTTGGAATTTTTAGCCTGTAACAAGAATGTGACATGGTTCACTAAACATACACTCCGTGTGCGTTTTAAGCACACAAGTTTCCCCTTAATCTGCAGTGGATCTGCTGCCCTGTCTGGTGCCCACGTACGCTCATCTGCACGCCTATTTATTCTCTTTGCTGTGGGCTGCTGGCTCCACAGCAGCATGTTTGGCCTTTGTCATGGACACAGCTCTGCTCAGCTGCTCCAGTGAAGTTGAATACAAAGCACAACCCCAGAGGGAGTCATTACATGAAATAATAATATAATTTTGCAAGAAAATACTTATATTCTGAAGGTAAAAAGTTTACTACTGATGCATAAAGAAACAAATAGTCACAGAACTAGGGAGCAGAAAATACCAAGGTCCTGCCAAACTGGTATAATATGTTAACCCTGCATGAGAACTAACATACAACTTAACCAATATGTTAATTAGTAAAACATAGACCCTTCCTATACTGAAGAAGATACTTGTTTCCCATGATACTTTATATCTTATTTAACAATAATAATATTGATGCTCTTGTCTGGGTATGAACAAATAAGGAGCAAAGAAAATTCTACCCTGTCCGATGGTAATGCTGGACTATTTCAGATTAAACAAATTTTTTTTTTTTTAAATCTAATTGAGGAAATCAAAAATCCCAAGAAAACACAAGTTAATGCACCAACACAGTCCAAACAGGTTATCATTTGTCAGTTAGGGGCCAAATTAAGCCATGTTAAGTTACTATATTGTATGAATTTCAGGTCCAAGATCATATAGGTAATTTTCAGTCTAATCCTTTGGTAGATGTAGGCTACTGACAAATCAGTAAAATCACTTATCACATGGGGGTTAAGTCATAACTATTCCTATATGCTGCAGAAAATGTGCTCAAATTGGGTCCATAAGCAACAACCTTGGAGTAATCTGACATCCACTAGAATCATTAAACTTGCTTTTATCAATTAATTAGTCAAAAAAAGCAAGCAAATACCAAAGATTAAAAGTCTCAGAACTGCCCCGGGAGGAGTTTTTATAGAATGGTCCTGGGGTGGCTAAATAAGACGTGACGCTTTCGTCTCTGAGAAATCTTAACCCTACATTTCCCCCTCCAATGTGGAGCTCTCTATCACCTGGTTGTACTTAATTGTGATCCAGGTTTTCTTCAGTCCCATCTTTTGGAGCAGATTCATTTTCCATTAAGTATTTAAATATGTTCGGAGTCAACACAGACACATTGTATACAAGAGTGGGTCTGGGGACCCCCCCGAGACACTGTCCCAGAGTGCAAGATGATACCTACTAAAGCCTTCTGATGAGATCTACATTCAGCACCCCTCAGGAAGAGGAAATTCAGAGAAATAAGGTTGAGAGAGTTTCAAAACCAACAGATGAAAGGTTCCTTATCCAGCAGTTTTTCCAATGTAACATATCAAAGTTGTTGTTTTTCCAGCCCAAACTATTTCATGAATTTGACCTAAATTTTTTAATAGTTTTGGGACATCCAGAATTGCATTTTTCCTCAAATAAACTATTCATTAGGAAGAAAATTACTGCTCTTGTCACAGAACACCAGCTGCCTATCCATTCAAATAATAATAAAAAAAGCTTTAAAATCAAAAGAAGCAAAATTAAAAGTCTTAGAATATCTCTTAACAGTCACAGAAGGCATGTAAAAAGAATGAAATAAAAAAAAAAAAGAAAAGAAGGAGGAAGGCAAAACAGTATGGGATAATTGTAAAACTCAAGAGGTTATTCAACTGAACAGATATCTTTCAGAAAATTCAAATCCATCCCAAATGAAGCCACAAAAAAAGTGGAAAAAAACCTGTAAATGGTTGTTGGGATTGTAACTTATGTTGGTCCTATATCTCAAACATATCCTACTCAGTGGAGCTGTAAAGGGCAATGTGAATGTGAACAGCAAGCAGAAAACTGAAGAACAAAAGACGAATTATGCAAATGGATCAGATTTGGGAAGCTGAATTTGTTGCCTCCCCAACAACTTGAATAACAGTGTTTAAATACAACTTTCTTTTTGTAGAAAGCACCACTTTCTAAGCAGCCCTTCCAAATGCTTTCCCATCTGTTTCGACAAATGTGATAATGAGGAGGTTATGCTGCAAGCTCAAAAAAAAAATCAACTTATTTGTCCATACTGAAAAACACAAGATAGGTAAAAAGGTTGTGCCAGTTCCCATGTTCCAAGTGATCATAATACCAAAGACCTTTTATTTTCTTAGCTCATCTGCATTCTAAGAGATATACACTATCAATTTGGGTTTGACCAATTAAGGTTTGAAGGAAGAACAGAGCACAACTTAAACTCTGCCCGCATGGATGTTTTAAGCAGCTAGAAAAATGAAGTATGCCTGGAAAAGGATCCAGCACCTACAAGGTTTAGTTTCCCTGAATGTGAGCTGCTAATACAAGATGTGTCTAAAAACCTTGGTATTTTATTTAGCTGTGCATTCAAAATTTAGGCAGGCTTTTTACTCTGCAAGAGCAAGCGACTTTTTCTATGCAGGGATATTCCTCCGGAGAAGTGTTAGGAGCATGCAAGTTGTGCTGTAGAACCCTGACAAAAACAACCCCCTGCAGTGATCCTGTCACCTTCCATATCCTCTTACTGTAAAGGGGACATGGGCTTAGCTAATGGAGTGGGAGCTAAGCTCTAAACCTTTGGCCTTCATATCCTGACTCTGTTCCAGTATAATTTTGAAGTAATTCCACTAGAAGTGACTAGATTTATTGGTGTGTGAATCAGAGATGTGTAGTCAGAATCCGGCCAGGACTGATTCTCTACTTCTGCTCTTATTATTCTCAATGAAGCTGAAATCAAAGAGATGTTGGACGAACGGTCAGAACAGAAGCTGAGAGTATTTCCAAAGTAGGGTAAGGAAACCTTATAAACAATACTGGGATCAAAATAATAAGGTGTGTGAAAGCATTCACATAAAGCCAGTGCAGTGGCTTTAGGGCTACTCTGTATCATTACAGACCTTTGGAACAACATCCGACACCAGAGGTGCAATATTGTCATTTTGAAGCTGGGTGGGAGAGGAAGTCCCAGCTATCCAAATTTTCTTCAGTCTTTTCAGCATCTCTGTAATTTTCACAGGTAGAAGAGGGTGAGGATTATGAACCACTGATGTCTATTTCCTAGATAAACTGTAAGAAGTCAAGAGGAAAGAAATTATTTTACAGATGAAGAGATTATAATGTACCAGAATATTAGGCATATGTATTCTCTCTGGAGGTTTTATGTTGGTGGTGTTTAACTTTGCCCATCCATCCCAAATTTCCAGATATTTAGTGGTTTCCCTGGAGCAGCAGATCTAACCAGATTTCTTTCAGAGCAGCTTCCAAATTCAGAGAAACTGTGAGTCTGGGCTGATCAACTGTATGTGTGCATCTGGAACACAATGCCCATAAAATGTGTGCACCAAGCAGGTGCATGGTTTACCCGCATGGTAAATCTGAAGTCCTCCTGATGCATCAGATTTATTACCCATATGCAGAGCAGCTCTTGAGAGCACAGCTGATGGGTCCGGTGCTTCCTGGGATGATCAGTGCTTCTGAGAGCTACAGCACATGCCAAAAATCCAGCAGACTCCCTTCTCCTTTCATTCAGGTAACGGAGGGTAGACAGTAGTTTGTTAGATATTTATCCTGTGGAAGTAGACAAGGAGCAGTTGAAACAGCAGTGGAGATGGTAATACTGTTTGCATTGCTTCTGGCCCTACCTTGGTCCTGGAGATTGGAGCAGGCTGGGTGCTCATCCAGTTTCCCTGCCCTCCCACCCATCTGTTCCCCAAACCCTCCCTGTCCTCTGGCACTGTCTGCAGGGAGAGGCTGTGCCAGGGAGACCTTGTAGGCACATGGCTTCAACTCTACTGCACAGGTTCCTCCTGACCTCCTCTGCTGCACCATCAACAGCCTGAGGAGCACATTGCATCGCAGTCATTCAATGCCCAACTCCTGCTTACAGTATGAAAAAGAGAGAGATGCAGCAAAATCACAGAATCATAGCATGGTTTGGGTTGGAAGGGACCTTAAAGGTTATCTAGTTCCACACCCTGCTTCCATGAGAATGGGTTGCTTAAAGTCTCTGGGGGACTTTTTCCCTTTCCTAGTCTGGAATAATCCATCTAGCTAAACATGCTGCTGGACAGGTCTTTGTGACTCATTTCTAATGGAGGAGAAATGTGAACTTCGCAGGAAAGGGGAGACTTAGATGCAACAGATGACCCAGTAGCCCACTTCCTGTTTGGAGGAATATTAGTTACATTTCTTGCTGGGATATTATGGTTTATTAATTGAGAGTTACAATATAATTTGGCTGGAGGAGGCCTCTGTTTTAATTCAACTCTGAAGAATATAGACTAAATTCACTCTTTGGTATTTCTTTCCTGCCATGGTGACAAGAGAACTTCTAGGACAGCTTTACTGTTTGTTTCAACATATTGCTGAATGAGTCAATGCATTTCATTTCCAGATATGTACAGTTCAGTAGGGAGAACTTCACTGTAGAGCTGACAGGCATGTATCATGTCAATAAAGGCAATATTATCACATTAGATATCATGAAGAAACATATACATTCTTAATGATTTCTTGCTGGCTTCTGGACTGAATTCCTGCTAGGAATTCATGTCTCTCCTCATGCTCAGTCTCCCCTTTTGCTTCTATCAGGCAACACCCTGCTTAATAGAAATCTTCTGCCTCTGTTAGTAAGTAATGGCTCTGTGCAATCTGGCTTGAGTTGGATATAGACAAGCTGGGAGAGCGCTTTTTCATTGTTTAGGTAAATGTTTCCTCTTTGATCCAACATCTGCCCTTTCTGCTGCTCACATTGAAAATTGATGCGGATCTAGTAGAAGCATGGGAGAAATTTATAGGGCTTCCTGTTTTGGAATAATTTGGGGAGCATCATTTTCCCCTGCTCACTTTTTGCCTTCAGCAGTGACAATCCAATTCTTTGTGTTTTCAATGAGAAACCAGTGCTTTGTCTTGCCCTTTCCTTCTAGTTCTCCCTGAAGGCTTTAGAAAGAAACACGAATAACCAAGCAATGAAATCATAACATAGTCCTGTTTACTGTTATCTTTCCAAGAACAGTAAAGGCATTAAAGTTCTGAAACCTTTTTTTTTGAAGCAAAGATTGCAGCTAGAACAGGAAATGACACAACATAAATTCAATTTGTGACAATTATTATAACATGAAAGGGAAATAGTATAAATCACTGATGTTAAACACTCTGTTCATTGGCTAGATCTGGCCCATTTGAACTATTTATCTAATTCCTGTGACAGATTCAGATTTTGTACCACATGTGCTTTCATTTTTTAAAATGTACATTTCAAGTTTTTATGCTTCTGAAAAAGAGCTTCTGAATATACACTGAGTAGGAGCTGGTGAAAGCTTATGCATAGTTATCTTTTTTAAACTATAGAAAACAAAGTACATTACATTTGAAAAGACAAAGTCTAGCCGTGTTCATTTCAGTGGGTGTTAACACTCGGACTTAATGATAAATTTATGGTTAACATTGAAATATTTCTCAGAAGTCAATTTTAAGGGAAGATAAAGATGCAAATTGGAAGGTTTTGTATAAAAAAAATTAAAAGTATATACGTTTTGAGGATAAAGGAAATAAGAAATATCATGTATATCTCTAAAGCCGCCTAAGTCTGACAAAACAATTGTTAAACTCCTATGCAGTTTTAGCCATCAATGAAGTAGGTGTGAAGTTTAAACAACTGAATAAAAATAGACCCATCTGGGAAACCACTAAGAAAAGAACTGTGCTGAATTGTCCATCCCAGCTGCGTACAAGCCTAACCCAGAGTCTCCTGGGGGTCTCCCAGTTTTAGCCACTTCAAAGGCATAGTGTAGTATTTTAGGATAAATAATAATTTCATCAAATTAATTTTTTGCTTCTAATATTTATTCCAACATTGATTTGTATTGTTATAAATGCAAATAGGACTAGTTAGATAATTTTCATGTATGAAATTTATTTCACAGCAATAACCATTTGGTCAGATATTTTATTGGTTTCTCACTTAAACTGCAGTGCTGCCTAAGGAAATTGCTGCTGCAAACAGAATACTGCCCTGACAGACTTTTGAATCTAAAACTAGGGCCATACTTATTTTAAACTCCAGTGCATTAAAATTTACTGCTGGCTTTCCATGCTTTGACTTAAGTTACTTCATTAGAAAGGGGAGATGTATTTTTATGATGTACAGAGAAATGCAGGATTTTGAAACAAATCATTCTTTCATCAAAGTAACTCAAGAAGTGTGAAGCTTTAAAATATAAGGAAAAGATGGATTTTAAGAAAAAGATATATTCTGGGGAATGGGATATTATAGAAAAAAAAATTAAACAATCTAAGAGTCATGTCTTCACATACTATTCCTAAATTAGCTTTGAAGTACTTTGCTTTAATTCTTACTCCTGTCTTGAAAAAGCCAATGATAAATTGTGAATATTGCTATTTTTACACTGGAACTTTCTGCATATTATATGTAATGTGGACACCACAGAAAATGTTCAAGATCTTAGAAGTTTTGTGTATATCTGTAACTGAGTATTGCACAGGCAGAGATCTCCAGCAGAATTGAGATTTTGAACATAAAAGATTCTTATCAGAATTTTTTTATCATTATCAATAGATTTTTTTCCGTTTTCTTTATGAATATTAAATCATATTAAAAATTGTGACATTGATTTATTGCTGTCTAGATAGTGCGACTTATAATAAAATTTTCACATAGAAATTTAACTGCTATTGAAAACTAAAAGTCTAAATTTTATTTACTGTTCAGTAAAAATATATGTCATGGTTTACAGATTGGTTACAAATCAGTAATTCTTACTTGTATGTATATGTTCATATATGTAACCTATTCTCTGGTAGTTAACAGTGACTAAAGGGGAAGTATTCAATATACACGCTGTCCCTCCTGAGGAATAATTTTTATTTGTCTCAGACACCAACTAGAAATGGGGAAAACTAAAATAGAAAGTCACCAGGTTAAAAGCTGAACTTCCTCTAGTCACCAGCTCACTGAGCCAGTACTTGAATACAGAAATCTTTCTTCAGGAGGATGAGCAGGTGTGAACCCAGGAAAGCAGACCAACACAATGTATTTAAAGTAAAGAATCAAATAGGACCTCCCATTCGGTGACACAGTAATAGTTCATTTGATGCTGCTCCTCTTTACTGAGAACTGTACTGTCCTGTCCCTGCTGCTCTGGAGATCTGCCTTCAGTCCCCATAGACACTTTGCCACAGAAATGCTTTGCAGTTTCCAGCTCCAGTCCTGCCCTTGCAGCCCTGCAAACCCCACTGGTGTCTTTGGCCACAGACACAGTGCACTGGATCATTGCCATGGGAGCAAACTGGGACCGATGGGGACCCTCCAACAGGGTTGGAAGCAAGTCCTTACCGCAGACAGATCTGTGCCCTCTTAGAATCTTTTGTAGGATCAGATCCTCCCAAAATCCAAAACTGTCCCCCAAACAGTTGCCTCAGATTGCACCTGCAGCTTCTGGTGTGGATAGATTGCACAAATGAAGCTCATTGTAGGAGTAATAAGGTTTTTTTCAGTAATAGAGAACTTTCTACTTCTCTGGAACTTCAGGAAATGACTTTAATTTATATTGCAATAATTTCAAGCGAGACTATCATAAGTATATTACAGGCATTAGTAATCATGCATTATGCCTTCTCCAAATTTATAATACTGATATTTTCTCACATTCAACTCCCACCGTTATGGCAGTGGGACAGTTAAAGCATCTCACTGTAGATCCAGAAAACTCCCAGATAGATTAGTTTATGAGAAACTACATGGTTTGCTAGGGAAATGAAAGGCATATATGTATGAGATTAGCTATTACCTTCTTTTAACTGGTTCTGGTTAAGGATTTATGTTTTCTTTGAGCATGATAATTTTGATGGATCATTTTTGCTCTGAATTTATTCAGGGACATAGTTAAGATGAGACCCAAATCATTCATTTACAGTGCAGGAACATCTTCAAGACCCATGTCCACTGCATTCAAAACTACAACTAAGATTCACTCCTTTCCATTGTTCACTGTGTATTTAACCTGGAGACTCCCATGTTGGAATTCTATAATCACAAAAGAAGTCATTTATCCTTGGAAATTTTGTTTTCAGCCCCTTGACACCTGTTGAAATATGCTACTGGAAGTTAAAGCCTCTGAAGTGACATGTTCCAGTGGCAAACTGAGGCATTAAATCAATGGGTATATTCAATTGTGTAAATGTTCACTGTCCTGACTGTCAGGGATGTTTTCTCAGAACAACACACAGTTACCTAGAAGAAAATCTACCCTGAAACAAATCCCATTATGGTGAAATTCAGACCTGGCTGATGTCAAGGGGAAGTCTGGCATCGGCTGTAAAAGGCCAGGATTTCACCCTTTATCACACCACCCCCTCCCTGAGGAGAGGGTATCATTACTTATTTATGTGGTGCCATTAGTGTGCTAGGCATATCAGATGTGCTCCTTGGTTGGTGCAAAGCCACACTGCTCCATTAATTCTCGTCCTGCTCCTGTTCTCCAGGGAGCAGTTCTCGTTTCCTGGAACAGCTGGTGCAACCATGGGAATGACAGTAGAATTAAGACCTTAGTGCTAAATTTTCACACCTCCTTATGATCCCCCCCTTCTGGGCCAGAGCTTTTAAGGAATGCAAAGCAGCTCTCAAGAGGCACCTTATTTATTTATTTGCATTTTTATGAAACAAAATGTATGTTGGGATACTGTGCCAGCATTTATAGCCATCCACTGAATAGAGTTTACAGTAAAGCACTCAGGTCATTAGCAAACCTTGATAGAATTCCTGTTATAAGCATGCAGTTGAAAAGCAGATCAATATCCTAGTCTGTCTCAGACCTAATTGCATTGCTTCCATTCTTCTATCCCTTTTTACTAGCAGAAATTGAGTCTGTTCAGGAACAGAAGACTGAATTTCAGAGGTGATGTTCATGGAACTCTGCTGAGAGTCCTTCATGGACACAGGGTCGGGCTAGAACAAGATGGTGAGTTGAATCTGTCTATCTGTCTCAGTCTTGGATAATAGACTATTATGAACAAATGACATTATTTCTTGTATCTCCACCTGCTTGGACTTTAGTGTGGCTGTTTGGGTATAAGATAGTATTGGTAGAATTTTTTGCTGAGTTTTTGTACTGGACTTGGCACTGCAGAACTACTATCAAAGGTTCTTTATTATTAATATAAAACAAACCAACAAAAACACCCTTGGCATTTGCAGAAGAAGCTGATTTTTCAGGGTGAAAGCAAATCTGCAGTAATAAAAAGTCTATCTGCTAGAATCAATAGGTAAACTTTTAGCTAAAAATACAACAGGTGTTGCAGACGCTTTTGTCATCATGTTGGCACCAAGTGGCCCAAAGCTGCTCTTTAAAACATGAAGTGTGGTTTCAAGATCGAATTCCTTTTATTCTGATGCTATGGAAAATAATCTATCTCTATCTTGATAAAAGGATGAAAGCTCACTCCTCACATCAACTTGGTTTTACTTGGTCTGGGGAGTAAATATAGTAAATGACCAGGAAACAGTTTTGAGGGTTTTTTGTGCATTGTTTTGGGCTTTTTTTTGTTTTTGAGGTTAAACACTGGAATGGGTTGCTCAGAAAAAATGTGGAAACTGCATTCTCGTAGATACTCAAAAGAGCAACCTCAGTCAACCTCAGTTGCTCTCATTGGCCTTTCTTTAACTGGGGCATTGAGCCTGATGACCATCAGAAGACCCTTCTAACAAATTATACTGTAATTCTATGAGCTTAACAGTAAATTACAAAATCAGATGAGCAATCACAGCTTCCTTATGCAAAGAAGGTCAGACCAACTTCCTTGCTGAGATATATTTAAGTCAGTTGACTTAGGGCAAAACTGAGCCTTTATAGTTCACAAGTATAGAGAGCTGTTCCTCAGCTGAAATCCCAATGTATTGAAATACAATTATTCCTAAATATAGGGTAGAATATTTAATGATATGTGATAATGGTTACACACTAAATCAAGTAAGCAGTGATTGAAAATGAAAAGCCCAGATCTGAAATGTAAAGAAGGGAACAATTTTCTGTCAAAGCAGGACACATCCAACAGTTTCATAGAATCATTGAATGGCTTGGGTTATCTCATGGTTTAGGAATGATATTCTCCAATTTAATGTTCTTACTCTGCTCCTTCCTCTCCCCCCTCCAGCTGAAGGCACAAAAGGCAAAGATCACGGGTTGAGATAAGAACAATTTACTGGAAACAGCAATGAAATAAGAAAACTAACAGTAACAGCAACAATATTGATAACAAAAGGTGTAAGAAAAAGAAATAATTTACATGAAAAGCACCCAACAATAAAAAATACTGGACTATGAGGTGGTGTTGAATAACCATGTGGTCTTGGCCATCTGTCCTCCTGGTTAATGCAAAAAATTAACCCTGTCTTGGCTGGAACCAAGAGTGACTGGAAGGGACCTTAGAGATCATCTAATTCCTGCCTCCCTGCTGTAAACAGAGATGCCACTCACTAAACCAGGTTGCTCAAAGCCCCATCCAACTGGCCTTGGACACTTCCATGGATGAGGCATCCACAGCTTCTCTGTACAACCTGTTCCTTTGCCTCACTACTCTCACAGTAAAGAATTTCATCCTAATATCTAATCTAAATCTACTCTCTTTCTGTTTTCTGGTCCCATGGGACCATATCAGTGGCCCAGCTGAAAGGAGAATTTGGAATTTGAGTCTAGTAAGTTCTGGGGAGCTTTTCAAGGATGACTTCTCTCTTTCCATAAGGATCAAATTGACTCAGGTCATTTTTCATAGTCCCTGAACCTCCACAAGATCTACAGTATATCTTAATTGTTACTTCACAAGAGGGAGTTCAGATAACCCAAACCAAAAAGCGTATTTTCGTTATTCTCTTCTTTAGTTCTAACTTAGCTTAGCTAATAATTATTTCCTCCTTCTTGGGCCAAATTATTGCTTGTTGTAACTCTGTAAGATTAAATGGTACTACAAGGGATACCACTTCACAGAGCATTCAAAAGAAGCACCTGATCTAACCCCCTGCATAATGGAAGCCATCAGACCCCTTAGCTAATTTCTAGCTCAAATACAATAGAGCATTGTTTTTGCTATAATCCTCATTTTAAAATTTTTAATGGTTTAGAATCTATTATTTCTCTACAGTTTTTTTTCTGTACCCTCAAAATGAGAAGTGGACATTTAATTTTAGCTAAATTTTTTCAAGTTTCGGCTTTCAGCCCTTAGATCTGCTACACTGGAGAACTTTACGAACAATTTTTTATCCTTGAAACAGATACTTCAGATCCCCTCCATCTTCTACCAAATATGAAAGCAGGTTAAGCTCCTTACTGTATGCCATTTTTTCTAATCCTTTCATTATTCTTCGAATGCTTCCTTAAGCTATTCAACAGGGAAAATCCTGAATCTCTGTATTATTCATGAAGTAGAACTGAACACAGAATTGCAGCTACCATCATATCAGTGCTAAATACAAAATATTACCTACATACTCTATGTATCCCCTTTTAAAGATCAAAGCAATCACATTTCTTTAATGAAAGAATGAAAAATTATTCTTACCACATTCATTTGGGATAAGCCTAGGTATTACATTCTGTTCTAAATGGATGCTGAAGTACTTTATATAAAATGGGGTCAGAAATCAGCCCAAGTGCTGATCTTTATCTCAGAATATGGTAAAGCTCAGAATAAAGGTATCTCTACATAGATACCATGGTAGATTTAAATCCCTGCTCCACAGGTGTACTAGGAGTTCCTCCGCAGATGAACTTAGATTCAGAAGGTGATGGACATCTGAACTTTTCATGTGGAATAAGTTGTCTTCCCCCACTGAATGAAATGCTGAATTCTCTAGTGCTGAGACTCAGACTCTCTTTATGGTGTTTATGGTGTTTCCTCTACTCAGCACGCTGCCTTCTGAGGAGTATATCTTCTGAGGATTGTATCTTGATTGTCCCAGATTCACTTTACTTCAAGCTGTTTGAAGACACAGGTTTAAGACAAGCTCCGGGTACCAAAAAGGCAAAAATCTTACACTGGAACCAAGCCTGCCCCTGACTCTTTTAACACAGAAATGTTCCAGCACATACACTACACAGACTTATTTACCAGGTTCCATCACAGGAGTCCCAGTTTCATGTGTAGCAAGACATTACAGGCTGTGTAGACAGATTAGTCAAAGGCATATTGGAAGAGTGGAACAGTTGCTTTAATGCAGTCTTTGACCTTCTCTCCTCTGAAGTGCAGAGCCTATGAGCTCCATCCTTCACACCTCTGTATCACTTCACCCAGTAGGTTAGGTAGCCCCACTAATTGAGAGGTATAAATTCCAGCAGAGAACAGGCATTGCAAACCGGAACCCTGCAGGTCTGAGGTCTATTCATGGATCCAACCATAAAACATTGTTGCCAGTGCTCAGCCACCCTAAACAGTGCTTTTGAGGAACACCCTCTAACAATGCCTTGCAGACCAGAATGAAGGCAAGAATGCAATTGTGCCTTCCAGATTCTCTTGACCCAGTTGTAAATTATATGTGGGTAATAAGAACTATAGCTTACATGAAAGTGACTTCCTCTGTCTGACTTTAATTGTTTTATGGAGACAGATTGCCTAGAAAACTTGCTGCTTCTTCAGTAATAACCATTGGATTTATGATAGATTCTAAGATTTCCTACTTTAAAGGAAGTTCATGAGTGTCTGAGCAGATCTTGGATCCTCTGCCAGAATAGTCATGCAGATGAGTTTTAAGCCATCTAGCTCATCATGGTTGAGCAGCTACAGAAACTCAGGATATCGTCTGGGTGCATGGCACTAACATTTACACAATTACTTTTGCAGCCCCCTTATATGCTGATCTACTGCAGGTACCCTGCCTGCTGCACCCACAGCAGCTACACTGATGCAGTTCATTACACTCTGTGGCACAAGGAATAAAGACATCCTCTTTACTATCATCCATCCTCTTTACTATCCATCAGTATAGACATCCTCTCAGGGTTGAGGATTTTTTTTGTAAAGCAGAAGAAAAGATTGATGACCTGATTGGTTTGTTGTTATCATTTGCAACAAATCATCAACTGGGGTAAATAAATATTGCTCTGTTTAATTCAAGGGAACAAATCTTCAGCAGGAGGGTTTGAAAGGTAGGGGACAATTTCTTTTGAAGATAGTGATATGAGCCAAGGATGAAGGACATGAAAAATCCTTCAGTAATACTGCTAACCTCTCCTCTGCCACTGAAGTATTGCTCTATCATAAGCATATGACTGTGCCCACCTCTCTTTAGTTAAAAAAATTAGGAGGTTTAATTGAATAAAAAATGAAGATGTCCTCACATCCCTTAAATGTAGCATTTATGAGCCTCCTTTAATTTATTTAGATTTTATTCAAAGTACGATTCTTTAAAGGCTCAGTTTTAATTCATTTTCTATCTGCTGAGAAGCAGTAGAAAGGGAGACCTCTCATCTTTGCCGGTAGGAGAGAAAAATCTGTAAAATCATGGAAGTATTAACATTGGAAGGATGGTCAGGACAAGAGGTTTGAATTTCCTTTACAAATAACATGAGTCACTTATTTTAAGTGCAATGCTCATGGTGGCTGTGCTACATCCAGTAAGTGTCACTGTAGGTTGTTTTAGCAGTGAAATGAATCAGAGGTGTTTCATAACCGCACAGTTGGCTTCCTCTCCGCTGGTGAATATGACCTCTCCTCCGTGGCAGAAGCAATCCACTGCAAAACACAGGGTGAAAACTCCTACTTTAAATTAATAAAAAAGTTTAGTTTGTCTTCCCAGGAGGTGACAAAGTAGTCTTGTATCATGTTTTTAAAAAGTAGTCTTTCAGTTGTGGAATGGGACTGATAAGATTTGATGCATGTTTTCTGCTCTGGCACCAGCTTCTTTTCTGGCTTTGGGTAAGTACTTCAAGACGCATTTACTCCAGATGTCAAATCAAAATTGGAGCTGTGGACTTTATCCTGGTTCCCGTGAAAATTATTAAAACCCTTACACTCTAATTTGAGCAACTGTGTAAACTGAGCTATGAAAACTTCTAATATGACTTGGGACAGACCAATTAGGAGTTGTACCTGAAGTCTACAGGCATTCTCAATCTCTCTTAGGTTATAATACTGCTCCACAAGTGTGTATGTCTAGTCTATATATTGTTGCATATTACAACACCAGTTAGCACAATTAGCTGAAAATCCAGCTTGAAGTCTTTGGAATACTTTGATATAACATTGAGAGTAGTCTTAGTTCTAATTTTCATTACTAAAATGAGTTAGCTGATTGCCAGTGGAACATGTAAAGCACATATTTTATAGCACATATTTTCTGCATTACTAGTTTTAGTTTTATTTACTTTTGTTATTTTTAAGAATTTTTCTTCCTTTTTCATGGCTTTTTTTTATTTTTCCCCTTCTGGTTGTGACTGCCTGTGTTTAATTTCTGATGCAATTGAATATTGTATTATATTGCAGAAGGATCAATACTGTATATACTAGATTATAATATGTACCTATAGAAAAACTGAAGATACTGTCTAGAAAAACCAGTTGCATACATTTACCTAAAAAGCTGAACTCAGTCTTCTAACAGAGTAATCTAAAAAAGAAGAAAGACAATAAAATTCTTTGAGCCTTTCCTCTACTTGCTAAGCAATTAACTTGTCTCCATGTTCAAGGAGATGCACTGCTCACTTCCTCTCCATAGGAAGAGAATGGTCATGCTGGATCATGGAAGTCTAAGAGAGATTTCAGTACATGAGAATGAGCTATGAAATTGTCTGGGCTAACATAATTGTTCATATTTAACTTCATATGTTTTCATCCTTCCAGAATATATTTATAGACTTCAGTAAGATTCCTCCCTAGACATTATTTTTATTTCTGTGAAGTAAATAAGAGTTACAGAGAAAGATACTGGCTGGGTTGGGACAGTAATCCAAAAGACAGACAGAAAGAAAAGAAATTGAAGAAACAACAGATGAAAACAAGAGCTTTACAGATAACCTTCCTCAATTTTGGTGGGGTTAGGATTTCACTCTGTCAGCACTAAGTTTTTTATTGCCTTCACTCCAACTGAAAAATCTGAATCAGAATGCAGAACGAGGACACTTGTGGAATCTGGAGATATGAAGGTGTGTTCTTAAGCATGCATGGTGGGATACAGAAAGCTGCGAGCTGTAAAGAACACTAAAATCAAAATGAAATTCTCTGAAAGAAATAAAAGATCGGCAAATCTCAAAGGCCCAATTTCTGTAAGGCTGAATGCACTCAATACTCCTGCTGAATTAAAAAGAAGTTCAAATTAGAGAGAGTTTGGGGTTTACTTGGAGTGTGGGGGGAGGGGGGAAGAGCAAAATAATTGAATCATTGGAGGCCTAAGATTGTGGCAAATTCTTAGTCTTGCAGTATTTCAAGCAATCCAAAAAGATAGTGTGTATTAGATTGAAACTATGGTGTTAACAGAGATGTCATTGGTTGAAGATGGTGCAAAGAGTCATGCAAGAGGCCAGAGTAGGTCATTTAAATTGTCCTTTGAAATCACGTGCTCAACATCTTACAGGGAAGGAACAAAATGTGCAACCGATTTCGTCTAAATTTAGCCGCATGCAATTTGGTTATCTAGATTCAATTAGTCATCCTCATTCCTAAAGAGTCAAGAGAGAGAGGTAGTACAATGAGGTGCCTTCAGGAGGTATCTGTTTCTCTCCACTCTACAGGAAGATCAGGATGGCTGAATTACACTGATTAACTTGTAACTGGCAAAACGAATTCAATCATCTCTGCTTATATCAAAGTAATCCTTTGGTCCTTTTCAGTTACTGAATGATGATTTATCTTCTCAGTTGCTCTTGCCTGGGCCTATTGGGACTCTCTGGGCTTACTCCTTATTTATATTGCATTAGGAAAAACAGAGCTTCTCCTTCTGCATTCACTGAAAGGGCTAATGGTTTTAGTCCATGTATACAACATGCAGTGAATTTGTACAATCTGGAGAAGAGAAAAACTACCGAGATATTTTGGTTATTTGCATAGAATTCAACGCCTGCTTTTTACTGTTTACAAGGTTATATTATTTATAACATAGAAGAGGAAGGTTGGACATCAGCAGTACACACTGACTTCAACAGACAATCTGGTTTGTGTTAATTTGGTACTTGCCGGAAAAAAAGAAAATAACTATTTTTGTTAGGATGGACACATCCTTAAAGAAAGGACTATTTTTTCCTTGTACAAACATCTAACTGTAGACCTAATCTCCATCATTTTCATGGAAGGATTATTCGTTTTGCAACACCTGTCCTACATTAGCAAATAGCCATCTCTTGTAGATAATTTTAGCAAATTCAGAAATACATGAGGAAGTGTAAAACACGTATTATGCGATCTGTTACAGGTCACAGATGAACTGTTGGCTTTTGCCCTTAGATGTTTTGTTTGTGAAAGAACATACAATGCTGTTAAGCAGCTCTAGATCTTATAGTTCCTGTATTTTGGTGATCTTATTTTGTACTTAATGGGAGTGGTCTGGTACATGAAGTTACTCACATGAGCAACTTTCCAACCAGCATTTCTCTTTCAACACTAGAGAACTCAACCCCATGGGTAGCCAGTGCCAGTTATCCATAGATAACTCTCCAGAATAAGTAATATCTGGTCCTGTTATTGTGCATGTAGAATGTCTGAAAAAAGTAAAGCCAAATATTGGAATAAAGGAAAGAAAATTTTACTCTGCTAGCTTTGAACCTACAGGACAAATTAACCTCTTAAAAAGCTCCCCACACAATTTCAGTGGTGCATTTCTGCTCTTCACAAGTGTTTTTTCCATGGAAGGAAGATTCCTCTGCTGTGGATTCACCTTCACATGCATCATTTCTCCATGGGGAATAGTCAGTAAGCATTGAAATCAGTAATGCAGTTAGAAAACCGCCCAAGGTGCTGATCTAATTTAGCTGGGGTTTGTTTTTAATTAAGAACAGGCGAGGTTTTTTCACTTTCTTTAGCCTGCCATCTAGACACCTTCCTCTTCTCTCCTAAGGATACTGTTATTTATTTTAGACAATTTAAGTGAAAAACAAGAGAATTACTCCCTCAGTTACAGTAATTTTACACCAGAGATAAAGGTGATTCTAGGTATACAAAGAAAATCAAGTTCAGATACTGCTTTTTATTGATTCTGCAAAGTAAATGAGGAAAGTGCTAGGAAAAATATAGATGAGGTGGATCTTCTCTACATAGCTTCTCTAATTCTGTGCTTATGACTGGAATAAAAAATGCCCAATTGCCAATGGATACATGGAAAAACTCCATTCTATGACCTCAACCTGAGGTCAGTGCAAAATTCAGTGTTAATGCTTCCTGCCTTCTCAGAATTATTTTATTTTTTGTTTTTGCAAAGCTTTGTCTAGAGAAGGAATATAGTCATAGAATCATAGAATCATAGAATCATGCAGTTTTGAAAAGATCTTCTGAGATCAAGTCCAACCCTTGATCCAACATTGCCATGGTTACTAGATCATGGCACTAAGTGCCACATCCAGTCTTATCTAAAAAACCTCCAGGGATGGTGGATCCACCACCTCTCTGGGCAGCCCATTCCAATGCCTGATTACCCTCTCTGTAAAAAATTTTTTCCTAATATTCAATCTAAACCTACCCTGGCACAACTTAAGACTGTGCCCTCTTGTCCTACTGCTGGTTGTCTGGGAGAAGAGATCAACCCCCACCTGGCTACAACCTCCTGTCATGGAGTTGTAGAGAGTGATGAGGCCTCCCCTGAGCCTCCTCTTCTCCAGGCTGAACAATCCCAGCTCCCTCAGCCTCTCCTCATAGGATTTGTGCTCGAGTCCCTTCACCAGCCTCGTTGCTCTTCTCTCCACCTGCTCCAGCACCTCAATATCCTTCCTGAACTGAGGGGCCCAGAACTGGACACAGCCCTCCAGGTGTGGCCTCACCAATGCAGAGTACAGGGGAAGAATCACTTCCCTGGTCCTGCTGGCCACACTGTTCCTGATCCAGGCCAGGATGCCCTTGGCCTTCTTGGCCACCTGGGCACACTGCTGGCTCATGTTCAGCTTCCTGTCAATCCAAACTCCCAGGTCCCTTTCTGCCTGGCTGCTCTCCAGCCATTCTGTCCCCAGCCTGTAGGGATGCAGGGGGTTGTTGTGGCCAAAGTGCAGGACCCGGCACTTGGCCTTGTTGAACCTCATCCCGTTGGAATCAGACCATCTCTCCAGCTTGTCCAGGTCCCTCTGCAGAGCCCTGCTGCCTTCCAGCAGATCAACACTTTCACCCAACTTGGTGTCATCTGCAAATTTGCTAATGGTGGATTCAATCCCCTCATCCAGATCATCAAGAAAGATATTAAACAGAACTGAAACAGCCTGGCTGAACTGGCAGATTTTGAGGGAAATTAGGGGGAAAAAAAGAGCTTACCAACTATGGAAAAAAGGGTTGGCTACTCATGAAGAGTTTAGGAATATAGTTAGGTCATGTAGGAAGAAAATTAGAGAGACAAAGGCACAATTTGAACCCAATCTAGCCACTTCTGTTAGGGATAACAAGAAGTGCTCCTACAAATACATCAGTAGAAAAAGGAGGGGCGAGGAAAACCTCCATTCTTTGTTGGACGTGGGGGGGAACATAGTCACCAAAGATGAGGAAAACGCTGAGGTACTTAACACCTTCTTTGCCTCAGTTTTCAATAGTAAGACAGGTTGTCCTCAGGACAAGTGGCCTCCAGAGCTGGTAGACAGTAACATTTTTTTCATTTTGCCACAGAGGAAAAAAGTGTCCTCTTTCAGGGCTATATCTATTTCAACTATCTCTTCCTCTTCATTACTTTTATTTTTTATTTCAGAAAATAAACCAAACCAAACCTTAATTTGCACAGGTCCACCTTTATGTCAGAATTTTTTTGTGACCACCATGAGCCAAGACCAACTTACACTAGCATCAAAGCCATTAGAAGGGCAAATAGGAGGTGAGTGTTGATTCTGGAGGGGTAGCAGCATACGTATATTCCCAAAGACCTTTGAAAGAAGTAATGGTATAGATTTACATCTCCTTTCTTTATTTATTCATCTACATTTTCCAAGTACCCTTTTAGGTGGGAAGAATTTACCCATATGCTGCATGAACCAGCTGCCTGGAACCAATGCCAGTTTGCTTTCCATTGCAGGAATAACAGCAAAACTGGACAAAGAATTTCTGAAACAGCACAAAATTTCTGCAACAAAACTACAGAAAAAGTCTCAAATGCCTACAAAGAAAAATTCTCAGATGCCTATGAAAGTCCGTTTTCCAGCCTGAGGAAGTGTGAGTTCGTTCACACTTGGAAGCCTCTCCCCAGTCTATCAGGGGTTTTCATGAAGGCCTGTGTTGGCTCAGTTCTGCTTTCACTGCTTCTATCTGTATAAGTAAAGTAAACAGAACAGCATTGGCACTGCTATTATCCATGCTGTTAAATAGCTGGCATATTCCCTGAAGCAATTTTGCCCGTGTTTTCTCAGAAATTACCCAGACATGGCACAGGGACACAAGACATTCGCATCAGGTAGTTTGTGTTCAACCAGCCCCTTTTGAGGGCAGTAAGCCATGCAGATGTGTACTGCGTTATATCCATTGTCTCTAACAGAAATTAGTCCCTTGGGCCTTTTGTTGGTCCCTGAGACCAATAGGAGTGACTTTAGGTATTTTTCCAAGTATAAGATTGTTTCAAAGCATCTAAACAGCATTAATTGTCAAAAACCTTGTGTTTTAACAAGAAATCCTTTCTAAAAACGCATTCTAAATGCTTATAGACCTCCTAACTCTGAAATGTAATATTAATGATTGAATTTTCAAAAAAAACCCAGAGTTAGGACTTTCCTTTTCCCTACTCCCCCACTATAAAATGAACAGTGCCATGGACCAGTTGAGCACTTTTCTGGTGCATGGAGAGCGTCTTTCCATTCACCGTTAGTGTGATGGAGAAAAGTACAAGACCACCTATATAAAACTGTTAAAGAAACCTGCAGCAGACTGAGCTTGACAAACACATTCCACTGATGAATTACATTTGGCTGAACAACATGTGGGCATGGTTTAAAAGAGAAGGAGAGGTGGGAAAGTGAGTAACTGCACAAACAGATGTTGAAATGGGAGTTATTACTTAATATCACTGGATCCAATGGCAGGGCTTCGCTGCTGTAGTGCTCTGTGAACCTATGCTAAGTGATGATCTGACTGTACTGGGATGAGATATGACCTTTAAGGCAAAAAAATCATAAGAGTGGGGCAGGGCAAGAAGCTACCAGTGATAACCAGGCAGTGGGCAGGTACTGTAAAGGCAGCAGGGTAAACAACAGAAACAGATTCCAAAACGATGTCAAACCAAGCATAACGTCAGGTGCCTTGGTGCTGCCTGGTGCTGCTGCATGCTCCAACCATGTCTGGCAGCAGCAGCCAAGCTGTGCAGCCCTACAGCTCCTCACCTTTGCCAGGCTGCAGCTGCTCTGGTCCTCAGCAAAACTCTTTAAAAGGACCGAGGGAGACAAGCAGTGATTTAAGGAAAAAATGTAAGAGGAGCAGGCATAGGTTGTTTGTTGTTTTTTGTTGTTGGTTGATGGTGCGTTTTTTTAATACTATGCATTGGTTAAACCTGTATATAGATATAGACTGATATTAAACAAGAACAGAAGCTCTTACAAGTAGAAACAAGACTTTCAGACTGTAGGTCTACCAGTAGTCAGTACCAGGACCTGATCCTCTACCTTTGAGGCCAGTTGGCATGGTCTGACCATGTTCATCCTGTTAAACTATCCCAGTCTACAAAGTAGCCTGGTTTCACCCAAACTGGCTATTGGGCAGGTTCCCAGCCTCAGCTTTCTCTTAAAGTGCTTAAAGAGAGTGTTGGGCAACTACTGGAAATACTGAACCAAGGCCCACAGTCTGGTCCTGTTTAGTTCAGTAGACTAGATGCAGCTTTAAAGTATACATCAAGTCATCTGTTGCCTTAATTCCAGAGATTTCAAAAGATTTAGGCCAGAAGGAAACTTACCCTAAGTTGTGCATTCTTGCAGCATGCTCATTACCACATTTGCCTTTTACTTGCACAGCTGTAAATCCATGGAAACCAGAGTAATTCAGGGATGAATCAGGTCCATTATCTCCTTGTGTTTGTACAGCACTTAGCACAATGGTGCCCTGATCCTGATGGGAATTCGTGTTATTTTAGGACAATCAGAGCTTTCATTCGTTAAAATAAAGTATATTTTTAGCCAGAGCCAGTTTCAGTGAAAATATATGGGGGATGGGTGTGGGGTGCGTGAATGAAGGGGAAGGCACCACATGACTCTGAGCACACCTATCATATGCCTAAGCAATTATCTCCCCTCTTAATCAGGATGGTTGTGAAAATATGACCAGTGGGAATCTCAGAAGTTCATATAGAAGACAAAGAACACGAACTCTGAATATTATTGCTTCTTTTTTAAATAAGTTGTATAATTTTTATGTTACTCAGGACATGAGGCCCAGTGTCTGGTTTTGAAACATTTGCGGTTAATATTGGTATGTTTAATGCCTTTTCTGAAAAGTAAAAGCTATGCCATTGCTCTCCATGGAAAGTTAGATCTCAAAGATGTGATTTGCTTGACACTATTTTTCCCCCCATGCAAATAAAAGGAACAAGAAACACTTGAAAAAGCAAGAACTGTGCTGTGCTCCATGTTCAGAGGTGCTTGTTTCAGCTCTTTTATGAAATCTTGTTAAGACCAGTAGGTCTTATAAATTCTAATGAGACACATATGTGAAACATATATAAAGACATTGCACATCTTGCAAAATATTTGTTATATAAAGAACCCAATCACGTGAAGTAATTTTTCAAAGCAGAGGTAAGTCCTAGGAGAAGACTGAAAAAAATCAACAATTACAGATCATAATCCTAGCAGGGCTTGTTGCTAGTTCCTGTGAGTCAAAAACACAAATATGTGTTCCACCTTCAAGTTATTTTCACAGACATAAATGGGTAAGATTAAATATCACCTGTCATTAATCTAGTGTCCTGACATGACAGAATCACCATTACTCCCAGTAAATGTGAGATGATGCTTACAGATTAGAAACATTAGAAGCACATATTTTTACAACCAAAAATTACGAGCAATTATTGCGAGAGTTGTAACAACAAGTTCTGAAAACTGACATGTGAAACTAGGGAGCTGTCTTTCCAGTCCTAACTTACCCGCTAGGAAAACAGAAATGCAAAGATTAAGCTCTTTCAAAGACACTAGCTTGTTTTTCTTCAAGCCACTTTATTATCTCACTGAAACATAATCTTAAAAATCCTTGCGGTGAAAAGCCGTGTCCTGAAAAGACTATTAATTGTATTTAACATTTGAAAGTCCTATTCTGACACTGTTCTTAATTTTACAGGTAGGCTCACTAATACTGCTTTACTTACTAATTAACAGACAGCATTTTATTTGATGTGGGGGATAAATTACCTGGGGTATCTTGGGATTATTAGGAAAGGTCTGACAACTTCCATAGCTCTAAGAAACATTAACTTCCTTCCAGGTCTGAGTTGACTGTGCATGTCCCTTCAGCGTGAATGCAAACTGACAAAGGAGCACTGTGACACAGAGCTACCTGATGTGCGTGTGCCCTTGCCCTGCCGTCATGTATTTGTTCAAGCACATCTGGACTGCTGAAGGCTGGCAGCCTGGCTTTAATGTTCCCATGGCTGTGTCAGAATCCACAAGCTGTGGAAGGCCTTTGCATTTTAAGAATGATTATGTTTGAAGTTTAGTGCATGTACAAAAATGGTGAGAGCACTGCCTTTTCCCAAGAGTGACAGCAGGCAGCTGTTCCACTAACATCTCCAAGAGTTAGTTAGTCTCTGTTTTAGCCTTATGAAACCCTGTTAGTTCAGACCTTTTGACAGCCAAGGGGAGCAGATGTGAGTTGTATCAAAGTAGTAGTCGTGGTAGCATCTTGCTAATTCCATCCAAAAACTAGTCCTTTAAATCGCAATAGGTAGGTAGTTCACAGTTAAAAAATAACCTTTTTTTTTAACTTGCAATGTAAGTTGCTGCAAGGCTGCTTCTCAGCCCAGTGACCTAGTTAATCATGTGTTCTATTTACTTTATAAAATTACAAGATTCATCTGTCCTAACTGAAGTAATTCAAATTAATGTTTCTAGGTTGAGACTGATCACTCTAGGCTTCTTTTATGATCAGTAAAAGGGAGTGAGGTTCATCTGATGTCTTGAAACTATTTCCTGTGCGATGAGTTTGTGGAGATGCTACCCTTCAGCCCTTCTATTGACATGTTTTCAGTGATCAGGGAAAACCACTGTTTCTTGAAAAGTGTTTTAATTTCCATTACTTGCTACTTATACCTCAAAAAGTATAATGCATTTGTATAAGCCATCTAACAGAAAACACAGAGATCTCACTCAGAAACCTCCCATTTACAGAGATGGAAGACATAATTCCTTTCCTCTGTCCCAGTCACCATCAAACACGTATAATCACAGAATGGTTTGGGTTGGAAGGGACCTTAAAGATCACCTAGTTTCAACCCCACTGCCATGGGCCCAGTCAACTTTCACTAGACTACGTTGCTCAAAGCCCCATCCAAACTGGCCTTCAACACTTCCAGGGAGGGTGCATCAACAATTTCTCTGGCAACCTCTTTCAGTGTCTCACCATCCTCACAGTGAAGAATTTCTTCCTAATATCTAATCTAAACCTACTCTCTTTGGGTTCGAAGCCATTTTCCCCTTGTCCTGTCACTGCATGCCCTCTCCAACTCTTTTGTAGTGACTTTCAGGTACTGGAAGGCTCTTCTAGGGTTTTCCTGGAGCCTTCTCTTCTCCAGGCTGAACTCTCAGCATGTCATAAGCTGGGAGATGGATGACAGGGTGATACCCACCAGCACCAGTAAGCTGCTTCCTGAGGCTCACCAGAGCTGAGCTGCTGGAGACCAGAGTACAGCTTCACCAGGTGGCACAGCAAGGAGAGCAAGCTGGGAGAGACATGCTGTCTCTGGAAATGTAAAGGATATCAAACCAAGACCCATAACACTATAGCTCAGAAGCTGAGCATAGGTTTTATACCTTCCAGGTAGAGGAGCACCACACCAGGGTAGAATCCTCAAAGGATTAAAGAGCAGTCAGTGAACAGAATTTTTATATGGTCTAGAACACATAAAGGAAATAATAGGGTAAAGAATCAGAATTTCTTCAAAGTGTGCTCAGTCAGTAAAAAGCTTGGTAAAGCTGAAAATGAAGCTAGTCAACATCAAATTAAGCTAATCAAAAACTTTCTTTTATTGACAAAGCCTGTCACATAAAGGCTACTAAGAATTAAAAAATAAACAATTAAATCTAAAGAATACTAACTAGATTTAAACTTCTTAGTATACTAAATGTGAATAATTTAATCTAATAAATTCTAAAGAGCAAATGTTAAAGAATACTGAGAAATAATATCTTAGTCTATTTATGACCCCAGCAGTGATGTTCATGAATGTGTGCTGTTTTATAGCAACAAATTTTCAAGCAAATAGACAGAGGCCTAGATTGGTTTTGGTCCAAGTAAACCTGCTTGCTGCTAATGCAGCATTCAGCCCTGCCCGTTGGGCTATGGTTCCAGGCACCCCCATTACTACAGAGAGCCCAGTAACAGCACTGCTCTTAATAACACATCAAATTATTTCAGTTTGCATCATCACTGAGAGTGGTGGAGCAAGACACAATATATTATGGTACAAGGAGCACTAGAACTATTTGGAATAGTGTGATGCCTTTCCGTCGTAGGCACACCTGTGTTCCCCACCTGTATCTCAGCTGCGCTGTGCTTTAAATTGTGCCACTAATTATCTTTCAGTTTCTTGACTTAGTTGAGGATTAAATAGGTCTGAGACAAGCAAGTTAAAAGCCTGAAAAAGGGGACATATAACAGTGATCCAGAAATATCATCAAACTGACATTATCTAAAATTTTGCCTCAGTCATTAGTCTGGGTCTGGAAATACACCCCTGAGCTGAGTGCCCTATCAAGTTGAGATTTGGAGAATGAAACAACTGGTCATTATGTGTCTCATCTGGGCATTTATATAATCAGATTCTGACTTTGTTCCTCACAAAGCAGGTGATAGTTACAAAAGACTGAAAGTTAGCACACTGACCTCAGAATAGAAGACCCAGATTCTGCTTCTTGCTCGGTCTGAATGGATTGAGAGTCAGCTTCTTTACTTTATAGAAAGATTCTCCAGTTATGAAAGCTACAACTCAGTCCTGTTGGAACGTGATGCTCCCTGGTTTTGACATTGGGCATCTTTTCTGCAAAAATGAAAGTGGTATAGACAAGAGAATAGGCTCAGTCTTTGTGACAGTCTTACTGTCATCCAAGAAGCAAAGTCTAGCACTGGGTATTGTACTGTGTACTGCATATGCATTTTATGTTTCTATAAAAATAGAAAATAATCCTGAAAGTAAAACCAGGCTAGAGAGCTGACCCTAGTTGTTCTAGCTTGTAGGTTAAAATTCAGTTTTCAAGGCCATAGGATGAAAGTTCAGCTGTGGTGACAGGGTCTTCTCTTTCTTTTCAGTCTTCACAAGGAGTTCTTTATTTCTCGGGTCTGGACTTGACTTTCCTAAATCTTTCCAGACTTTTTGTACTGCTTTCTAGTGTTAGCTGTAGATTTATACGTGAAAGCAGAGCATTTCCGTGATGAAACATGTCCCTGTACTGGGCAAATGTTGTATAAGTTTTCATTTGCTTTATCTGTTGATGTCTTGCAACATGCTTCATTTCTTTTTTTTTCCTCTCTATGTAAGTACTGTGCAAGGAATATGTCTGCAGAATTAAGCTGAGAGCTTTGGTCTACTTTGAAGAAATCTCCTTTGAATGACCTGCATGCAGATTTAATTTTACCAGCTGGTTTCCTCTATGCTCCATCTCTCTTGTTTCTTTATTGAAAAAATTGACTTCTGTTACTGTACAAACAATCGAGTGTGTTCTGGATAGGTCTAGGTAAACATACAGTTGAAGTGAACAGTAGAAGGGAAATATAACACTGGCTCACGTAAAAACATATGAAGGCAGGTCACTTAACTGAAGATTTCTTTCTGAATTATTATTCCATGCAATGGTGTTACGCCAATAAAGTTAAGAACTCATCAAGGAAATGTGAGATGTTTGTCCTGAGAACTTAAAAGGTAAAGGAGATCCTTTTTTTTAATCTGATAGTGTTCAAAGTCAAACGAAGAAAAATAAAATAACCCATTATCATTTTGCATTAGGAAACTAATTCTATCCTTGATTGCACATAGCTCCCATTGACCTCAGAATCATTTCCATAGATCTGCTAAGAAAATGTTGCCTTAAATATATAAGAGTTGTAAAAGTATTCTTAATTTTCCCACATGAGGGAACAGTGTAATTTTATATGAAGTTAAATCCAAGAGGTTGATGCCCTTTGTAAAGATTGTTTTTCAAGATAAAAATAAAATCCTGCCCAATATTTCTAGAAATAAGCACTGGTGTAAAATCCCTGCTGAATACAGCAGTGGAGGCATGTGCAGAGGCACATGGTTTGTAAGTAAGATCCTGTCACTGGGTGCCATGGCCTCATCTTGGGAACCTGACATTTTTGGGCAACAGGGAGCCTGAAAAAGGAAAGAAACTTTAGTGTCGTTTAAGATGAGGACCAAGCAGGAAATCTGAACTTCCATTATTTACAGTGTGATTACAATGACAACTTTTCATTCCAACAGGCTAAAAGCCACTATTATTGAACCAGAGAGAATGTTTATGGTCATGCTGGCAGAATTGCAACCTGTTTCCTCATCCTTAGGCAGAGAAGATAAAAAATCTGTTATTTTTCTCCCTCAAATGAGTCCTCTTCACTGAAGATGCCACTGAAATTGTAGAAACAGTAACGCCGTAGTTCAGGCTTGCTCAAAGCTGGCAAAATGACTTTGACAGTCACAGAGATATAGAATTACATTTATGCATTGGAAACCCTTTGAGTGGGTTTTCCTATGAATGTGTCACTGCGAAGGCAGAGGGGTCACGAGCCTTCCTCTTGCCCAGAACAATTGGATTCTTGCATCCATTCAGTAAGTCCATTGCTCCCACACTACTGGCAATAGCAATATTCAAATAGCTTTATTTACTTGCATCTTTAATTATTAATGATCTTTAGTAATTCTGAGAAGACCATAACATTAATACAGTAATTACCCCATGAAATTAGCTAATTTAATCTCTAAGTCTGGCTTGGGTATGATGATTATTTGACATCCCAAATAGAGGCAGAATAGTCATGATGTCACAGCACGAGCTTCACCCCAACCCACATCTGATGCAGAGATAGTAGATCAAACACGTTTTGGAGAGAGGACGTAGTCTCACACACACACACATAGTTATGCACATCACTGCCAGAACATCAGAGTTAAACAGGAATGCTTCCTTTAGAAAGTGTTCCCATCTACAGCGGTGACCTTGACCAAAGCCATGGAACAAGATGGTATAAGGCTGTTGTTGCTTACTTATCTCATGAGTATGTTTTTTCTTCAGTCTGACAAAAATGCTCGCCTTGACTTGGATTTCACAGTTGTAACCCCCAGTTTTTCTCACTATTTGTTTTAAGGTAGAATTGACTGACTTAAAATTTAGAATTTAGTATTAGAGCAGAAGCTTTCTGTAAATATATTAAATCAATTCTGTGATGATTGCTGCCAAAACCAGTTGTAAACCAACACATCATTGTTATCACAGTTTTAGGAACTTCAGTAGCCACTGAGTTTTCAGCAGACATTACCGTTTAGAGACAGATTTGAGATTTATTTTTTTTAAATAGCAAATTTGATCATTCAGGAATTTGTTTTCACTGACTTAAAATAAATCCAAGTTTTTACACAAAGAAAAACTTTAAAATATTTTGATTTCAGTATTCAGTTTTGATTTTCAGTATTCGGTTGAGTGTGGTTTTATGTGCAATATTTCTGTATCTTCTGTAAAATTTAATAAATCTCTCAACAAATCATTGTTCCAAATGAAAAGTCAAATTAATAATTTCAGAAAGTGAGGGAAAAAAGAGCAAAATCAACACCTTCCTTTCCTAAGTGGTTTTGTTGGATTTTTTTATTTTCTATGAAAAGTCAATTTGTGATGGAATTTCAATTGCCTATCTAGTTCTTGGTTCAATTTTCATTAGAATTAAGAGATGAAATTATGTTGAATATTCTATTCCTTACAGGTACTTGAATTCACGTCTAAACGAAACATAAGACCACAGACAATGTGTTTCTCTTAATTGAATTTGCCTCTAGCTCTACCACTAGACCTTGCTGAGACACTTGTATGCTCTTGATTTTTCTCTTCTTTTTTTTCAAACCGAGAAGAAAAAACAAACAAATAAACAGACAAATTTACCTAGAGACCAATAGGTTCACTGAGGCGCCTTTAAAAACCACAATAAATTATAACCTATATTTCAGTGTCTTAGGTAAAGAACTATTTAAATTTTTTCTTAATTGTCACTAATTCTATTAAACCATCTGCATAGCTAAGCTAAAATGACACACTATAATTTGTAAACAAAACTGAGCTAGATTTGTATTTAATTCACACAATTTTAAGAGTAATTTTTATGTATAAATGGACAGTTCTTTCTAATTCTGTTTGACTTGGTTTTTTATCAGTTTCCAAGCAACACAATATGTAAGGTTTGCTTGCAGTATGTAAAAGCTGCATACTGCAGTTTTTTTTTTAACTGCAAAAAAAAGTTTAAAAAAAATCAGTCTGTGTTAACACATATCAAACAAAATGATATCTTGTTAAAATAACTGACGATTGGATGGGTTTATCCTGATGAAAATATTTCTAAATACTGTTGTCTGGGCTCTGTCCATATGTTAATAATTTGATATTTTTATGAACACAGGTGAAAAGCCATGATGTCACTTCAAATTAGAGAAAACAATGCTGGAGTAAGTTGGCAGTACTGACCCTTTTCAAGGATTCTCACCTATTTGTAGAGGTCTGACAGAATAGCTGGACAAAAGAAGGTTTTTTTTCAAATCAATTTCTACCTGAATATTCCCCAATTTCACTCATTATTTTAGAATTTTCAGAGAACACATTGACTTTATAGTGCCATAAACATTGTTTAGCTCCAAAATGTTTTAAAAGAATTATTGACTGAGCTCTGATAATTCCTAGTTGCTGAACTGAGCTGTTCCTTCTTTCTTCCAAAAGACCTTATTGTATGCTCCTTTCCTGCTGAGGTTTTATTTTGCTCCTAAAACTTTCTTTTTTATTTCCTTATCAACCTCCATAATTTCAGCCATTCAGGTTTAATCTCTGCTTTGCTAATTCCAGATTTTTCCCTTGACCAGTACACAGTAAGGTCTTGATATCACTTGGTAAGTAATGTTATGTTCCAAAGACACCTCTAGACTTCCATTGCCACCACTGTTCAGTTAAAAGATGTTTTCATTTTAAACTCCTTCTTCTCTAACTGCAAACTGCAAATGGAGCTGAAATAATCTGGAACACAAACAGCCTCTGACACATTCAAACCCATATGCACATGTTCAGGGGGTTCTATAGGCAGAATAGTGTGTCATCTCCCTTTCTTTAGTTACTTGCAACCACTGTGTCTGATATGAGCTTGCAGTAGAAAACATCTGAGAAAATGTATCTTTAACTTATTATTTGAGAACCATCACTTTGGTGATTACATGTCTAATATGGGGTTTATCATTTATGCATAAGTAAAATTGGTGCAGCGAATGACAGAAACAAGCACTTTATTGGGAATTGTGTGCTACACATTAATGGTGCATATAATTTTGAACCAGTCTGGTTCTTTGAACAATTTGTTCCAGCTAAGAACAGATTGAGCTGTTCTTTGAATCATTTTTCAGCAGGCAGTACAGTGTGCGTTTATGACGGCTTTTCTTTGTGCTGTAGCTCAGTTCATCTGAGGTAAATCTTGCTGAAGTGCAGAGGGTTTATAAAGGTGCTGAGTGCTTCCTGGAATCCAGTGGGCTTGACATGAAGACAGCTATGTGGACAGTTTGTCTCACATTTAAGCACTGACACGTAGTTTTCTGGCAACTTCATAATAATTTGTTTGGAGAGGTGTATCATAACATGTATGTTCGACATTTAAATGTTAATCTTGCTTTGTATATAAATTTATCTGAATATTACAGTAGAAAGTATACAAAAAACTGCAGGTGAAGCCAGTCATAGGAGGGTTCCCCTTTCTGAATGAATGTGAGACTTGGCACTGCCTTTGCCAGCTTTGGTGGAGAGGAAGTGGAGGTAGTTGTCAAAAAGGACATAACTGCTTTGGTTACTTTTGGTAAGCAGTGCAATCTGGAAATAGAAACTCTTATACCAAGGGATATGCTTGCATCCAAGGCAGTACAGGAAAGGGATATGGATTACACATATGACTTAAAACAGTTTTGTACACAAAGACATGGTTACTTCTGTGATTTTTCTGCAGATTCCTGCAGTCTGAAATTCTTGTCGTGGATTGACTTATAAGGAAAAATTAAAAATTACAAGACCTGATGCAAATTCAGGGTTGCATAACTGTAAGATTTTACCTTTTCCCAGCTTAAAGTATTAGTCCATTTAATTTGGGTTTGTTTTTTTTTTAGTGGCGGGTGGTGGGGTGAGTGTGGGCACTACAGAGATCTCCCTGAAGCTACTGAGAACCGAAAGTAGAAGGTTTAATTGCAGTTTAATGAAACCAATTTTAAATATTCCTTTCATCTCTGCTGGGATGTTTGTTGTCACCGTTCAAGTTTTCTCTTTTAGACAGATTCAAGCCATTTGCTAACCTGTTCATGCTAAATGTCACCCTGTAAAATAAGTAACTTTGACAAATCTGCCTCCAGTCTACTACCCCAGCATGTTAAAATTATCACAGTCACATTCCTACTTTTTGAAATTAAAAAGGTGACTATCATTTGTCATTTCTGCAAAAAAATACCATTATGTTTCTTGTAGGAACTCTGGAGAAGCTCTGTATTTTAGTTTATACCTTAAACAAAACAAAACCCCATTGTGAAGTAAGTATTCAGAGAATTTCTGTGAATTAGGTTCATGTAGCAACCACAGCAGTTTCTAAATCTGTGTAAAAGACTGGTGTGAAATCTCAATAGCAATCACTTTTCTACTGTGTAGCTTTTCCAGAAAAAGGCTGAACTTTCAAACAAACCCCGCCTACCTGCTGACAGACCAGGTGGTCCATAAACACTAAGATTTACTTAGGAACCTAATTGGACAGTTAAAAACTAATACTACCTTTTATTAAATGCAACAGGAATGCCAATATGTGTTGAGTATTTAGGTACCTAGTACTAAGCTAAAGGCATTTGTGATACACAAATAAGGACACTCAAGTCTTCCAGGGAATCCAGTCTGGTACACATGCTCTGAGAGCAGCTATTAAGTCCCAAAAACCCTGGGGCTCACCCATACACAAAGAAAACAACAATGGCCACTTCTGCCCCAAACATTAGCCCAGGAAGGAAAGAACATACACATTCTGCTTTTTAATCTGATGTTGCATTCCTCAGAAACAGGGGTGGAAGCCTCATCTGCCTGCACCCCGGGGAGGTTCAAATCTGTCTCACAGACTTCAAGAAGACGAGTTAGGACAGAAGACATGGCATGCATAGTCTAGAAGAGTTTACCCCCCTCTAGACTGTTGAAGCATACTAAGAAGCCAGGCAGTTGGGGTTCAGTTTCAGAGAAAGGGAACAACCATTTGAGTTTAGAGGGGCTAGAAGAGGCATTTTTTTTCTGGGCTCAGGTAATGGCCTTGTTTAACTTGCTCTGGTTAATGTCCCTGGAACTGATTTTTTGAGGCAGGTGATTAACACTAGCTAAAGATACTAAAAAAAATACTGAAATAAAGCAAGAGCTGTCCAGAGTGCAACACTACACTGGCTTATCAGTAAATAATACAATGATTATTTCTGCACAATATGAAACTATAACGAGACAATTATGTGACCTCCAGCACTACAGAATTTAAACATGTCCCGATTTTTAATACATTTAGGTTCACAAAACTCCTAGAAAGTAGGAAAATGAAAATTTCTAATTCCCATTTTTAAAATGTTTACCCAGTTCTTATCCACGCTTTTAAATACCTCAAACACGTATGCGTTCACATAAACCATAAAAATATTAGTCACGTATACAAAATTGCAATGAGGCTTCAATAGGCCCCTTTTTGACTTCCTTGTTTTCAGCTTCTTGTTAAACTCTGTTCTTCAGTCTTCAATTTATTTTACAGCTCAGCTCTCTGTCTTGAACACTGTTTTAGCCATATAATGGATACTATGGCAGCCCAGCTTTATTTCCAGACTTACAACTGAGCTAGAAGTCAATCTGGGTATGCCCCTTTGCCCCTGTTTGAAATGAGCTGCAGCCTATGGCTCTTCCAGGTAGATTCTGTCAATCTAAGTATGAAAAATTGTAAGGAACGAGCTCTGTCTTCCGAAGTACTGATGCAAAAGGTAGCAATATTGCATGACCCTAGAGATGGTTGGATGGCTGCTTTGTACTGTAAAAGGGCTGAAAGAAATAGCTTTGCTCTTGGGAGTTTTATGTCTCTGAGGTAGAATATGAAGTACCTGATGAGGAAGTTATGGTTCAAAGGAAGGTTACAAAAATAACAGCAGCCATTCCAAACTTATCTAGAAGATTTACAAGAAGTCTGCTACAATGTGTGGTTTTTGACCTCCAGGAACACTAAATTTTATTCATCTTGTGCTGGGGAACAAAAGACACTAGGTGCACTAAATCAGCTTCATTTTTGTGTTTATGCTTATGGGATTTGGAGCAGAGGTTTAGATTATATGGCAATAGTCGTCAAGTGTAAAGCATAATTAAGACGGTTTTGGTGCCACAACTAACATTTTGTTTTTCCTGTGCACCAGGGATTTTAGGTTTTTTTCAATTTTTAATATAGAGAGGGTGAGGAAGGGGATATTTTTTCTCTTTTATCTGAACAGTCAAAAATGAACCAATATGACATTTGTGTTGCATAAGCAGACAGTTTTACAATGTTCACAGTGTACCGTGGATTTACCTCCTATATAGGACTTAACCTCATACTTTAAAAATCTTTAATAGATTTGAAAGTATTCCTTAGTACTAACTGTCAGTTTAACTGGCCTCCCTGTGTTACCCTTCAGGTGCTGCACATAGAGCAAAGCCCTCTAAGTGTTTAGTTTCCCTTGCAAAATTTCTAACCACTGCAGTTTTAGAAGTTTTATAATAAATCTCATCTCCTTCCATCTTGTAGTCTCTATGTAAAACCAGTGACAAGTAGATAAAATTGGGTGGGATGGCAGAGACAATGATGATTAACCTGTGAACAAGGAGACATGGAATATTCTTTTGCAGTTCAGTGGCCTATACAGACATGCAGTCAAGTAGCAGGCCTTGAATTTAAGAGTCTCTGGCATAAACAATAGGCAATAGTAGTTACATTACATGATTGAGCTCAAAAAAAACCCCCAACTTTTGCGTCAGGACTGAGCATTGAAATAACAAAGCAGCAGCTTTAGATCTCATGTGTTAACCTGTCTCAGATGACTTCTACCTTGGACAGACAGATCCTCTGAAACTTTGTCAGACCAATGCCTGAGTATCTTGTGGTGGCCTTGTAAAGCCCTGGTGGGTGTAGCGGGATGTGATTTTTTTTCCTATCCCTTCTTAGTAATTAGCAGATATAATTACTCAACAGCACTTGCAAACCTCCTGAAGCCCCTGAGAGCCGTGTAACTCTCATCTCACACCCTCAGACGGCCTATCAATTATAAGATGGACTGTAGAAGACAAGCTGAGACTACACATGTAAAGTTTAGGCAACTGAAGCTAGGTGGCAGGAATCTGGTGCAGGATTCATATATTCTCCAAAATATTGGGTAATACTTTCAACCAATTTCTGACCCTAGCTTACCTTTCAAGAGGATTCCTATTTCTTTTGCAATCAGCAGAATATACCACAGAAAATCTTTAGAGTTTCTCTCTACTGCAAAACAAACAGACTCTTTATTTGCAATTCACTTCAATACAGAGAGGTGCAATACAAACACTCCAAATAACAGCAAAAGATCCTCTACTGATTTAAAAAATAACTAGGATTTGGTAGCTCAGCTCCAGCCCTTGTTTGATCACAGTCTTTCAGTGACTTTGTCAGTAGATTGCACATGACAGATCTGTGCTGAGGAAGAGACTAAAACATTGGAATGATGAAATACTATGAAAATGGATTCTGCTAAAGTAGGTGTCAAAAGTCTGTTCTGAATATGCTGAACCCAAAAGGTTGCAACTGATATTTATTTATTTATTTTTCTATTTAATTCATGTAATGATGTAACTGAGCTTGTATTGTTTGGTGGGACAGAAGGACTGTGGGCGACTGTGGGAGGAAATCTATTTCCTGTAGGAACTGCTGTAGATGAGGAAAAAAATATGTAAGAAAAGGAGGCTCGATGTAAAAGAGAAAATTTATGTTAGAATCACATCTCTATTTCTATCAATTTATATACAGAGAAATATTAAAAATGTGTCTCTCTTAAACCTAAAGAAAAAAATCAACTTTATCCAATGTCACCAGAAAAAAATATGTGTTGCCTGGTATGTACCAGGGGGAAATGAGGTAGTTACTGTATGATGACTTACTCCAGCTCTACTAAATCACTAGTTGTCACTAAGAGAACAGGCTTCAAAAGCTTGGAGTTAGAAAAGGAGAAACATTTTGATAACAAAATATTTTGAAAGGCATTTGGAGGCTTAAAAAAAAACCAACCTCACTAAGATTCAGATTTAAGGCATCTGATTTCCCTTGATTTCATTAAGAAATTGCAAGTAACCTTTTAACTTCTGGAAATAAACAACCTCAGGTGAAAATCAAGCACATAACCTGCTAAAACATGTTTCAGAGTTTTAGAGCGACTAACTTCTCAGCAGGACTCAAGTGCTGCAGTACCACTTGCACTGGGCTTATGCTCAAGAGCATCTTTCCAGTTTATCCAAGGAGACAATCATCAAACTGCTATCTACCCCACACAGTGCCCCAAAGCAATATAACTGTGTTTTTCTGAGGTCTCACTGAGGTTAACCAGCTTCCTTTTTACAAGAGTTCAAGCATTAAGAGAGAAGTTGGAGATAAATAAACCCAACCATCCTTTACAGTTTGCTCTTTTACTATAGATATGATGACAATGTGTACAACCTCATGCTTAATGTTCAGCATCGACCTAAAGTACAAACAAAATATCCATCTAGTTACACCTTTATGCACTCAAACATGCCTGCACTGAAACAGGTATTTACTGGTAGAGTCTGGTCTGGCACATGAACCTGTGTGACGTGGTGTAGCCATGTACCAGGCAGCTCCAGGGACCACATTTCATTGTTTACAACTCTGCTGTTTACAACTCTGGCCAAACCAACTAAAAGCAGATGTCTGATCTAGCTGAAAAATTCAAAGTTTCTGAACTAGGTGCATAGGCTACTATCCATGGAAAGAGAGAAACATCTAAAGAGCACAAGCATCCCACCATACTGAACCCCAGTATTAAAAAGAAAAGGGGAAAGGAAAGTGATGATTGTGTACCAGTTCTCTGAGTCAACAGTAATGCAATTAATCAGCTGAATTTTAATAAGCTATCTCTTGTTCAGAGGGGACATAGCATGATTGTTGGTGTTAAAATAGGAAGCCTAGGAAAAAATTTTAAAGATCTAAAAATAAATATGTAAGTTCACTGAGGTTGTATAGTCTAAAGAAAACAAGGTTGAAAGGAACATATCCATAAAACCAAGAAGACAACTATCAGCTCTCCACACTTATTAGAGACAGAAAGCAGGTAATGGATGGATTGTGTAACAAGGGAACTAAAGATGGACATTTGGAAACCATTTTGCAATAGGCAGAGTATTGAAGGAACAGCCTGCCTTGGAACTCCATAGTTTTCCCCAGGCAAGAAACAGAGATCTGTGCACTCAGGAGTGTTTGTCAGGGTTAGCACAGTTTTAATTGACAGTGTCCTGAGGTCTCTGCCGTGCCTTTGCTTTATAATTTTTTTTCCTTGCAATTTCATCTGGGTAACTTCTCCATAACTTCTTTCCTCTTTCCATTTTCTTTTAATTTTTCTTCTATTATTATTGTAAAATCATCGTATTGCTGGATTAATTCAGGTCAATCAATTAGGGGTTGGATTAAGCGGGGTTTTTTTTTAATTATACACTAGTTTACAAAACCTTTTTTTTTTTCTAAGGTGGATATAGTTGTTTTGAAGGCCAGAGAAATTACCATGAGAGAAGATTTTTTTGAGATCAGGGAATTTCTGATGGAGTGGAGACAGTTTATAGACCAAAGAACTTAAATCACCAACCCATATAATTATTCTTTTGACTCTTCCAGTGATGGGACATCCACGACTTCTCTGGACAACCCATTCCAGTGCCTCACCACCCTCACAGTAAAGAATTTCTTTCTCATATCTAATCTGAACCTGTCCTCTTTGAGTTTGAATCCATTTCCCCCTAGTCCTATCACTCCATGCTCTTGTAAAAGAGCCTTTCTGGTTCTCTTGTAGCCCCTTTAGGTATCAAAAAGTGCTATAAGATCTCCCTGGAGCCTTGTCTTCTGGCTTCAGGCTGAACAACCCCAGCTCTCAGCCTGTCCTTCCTAGGAGAGGTTCTCTGGGAAACCTGGTGATTTTTAAAGTGCTTTCCAACCCAAATCATACTGTGATTCTGATGATATAGTATTACAATATGCTTTCTTTCCCTTGACATTATTTGAATCCCAGGATAAACCTCTGGTCACTGTTCCTGTTTCTTTGCACTAGTAGAGGTCTATGTCCACAGAACAGGAAATATGCTTTTTAGAAAAGAAAGAATTCTGCTGAGTAGCTTCATCCTGTAAAATGATGTAATTTTAAAACATCTAAGAAATATGTCAATATTACTTTATCAGTAACATATAACGACAATTTTCTTAGAATCTCACAGAAAATACTTAACCAAATAGATTCTGCAAAATCTTCAGTTTCTGAGACTAAGAAAATGAAAGACTTGTTTCTTACACAAGTAAGACTGATTTCATTCTATTTTTTTCTGTCTATATATCTATTTCTCATCTTATATCTAAAGCTAATATCCATTTGAGAAATTATGGAACTATATGAAAAAAATGTAGCTACCAAAACAAATAAATTATATCTGTGGTGATATTATCTGAACACTATGTATTCATCATTGTAGAATTTTCATTGTTGAAAGTTGCAAAAATAGGGGAAAATCTGTGGCAAGAGGAAGACTTCCTTCTAGAACAGGCCTTCAGTATAGGCCTGGAAAAACCTACAGTAATGGACTCTCAGGGTGTGAGGTGATGCTATCATAGAAAACCCACTAATTTTAGTTTCATCATTGTCTTGAAATAAGTGAATAAAGAGAATAAAACACTTAAATGAATGTTTAATTTTAATTAAAAGGAATAGCCAAAATTTATCTTTTATGGTTAATCTGTTTCCTTATGTGATGACTTCGGAAATAATTGATATTTTATTACTACTCCAGTACAAAACTTTTTGCAAACCTCAAATGCAAATGAAGAAATAGCTGTTGGCTTCTGCCCTATTCAGTGTCCCCACAGGAGTGGAAGTATCTTGAAGACAAGTGCTCATATCCCAAGACTGCTCTCAATGCAAAAGTTCTGGCTAGTTCCCATATAAAAATCATCTCATATCAATCTACAGTGCAAGAAAAATTACTTTGGTTACAGATTCCTTCTACCTGTAAAATAGCTCTTTTTGAATAGCAATAGAGACTTTTTATACATCTTTTATAAATATTTCCTTACACTAGTCCACAAATGTTCATCTACCAAGGAGGGTACCTTGGACCTGCGGGGATAATTCTGTTTCCTTGACTGCTAGAGCATATTTGAAAAGATCATGAGCTGAGAGATGAAAATATGCTCAAAGTCATAGAACTCTTAAAAGAATCTTACCCAGTGAAATTATTGTCTCCAGGAAGTGTCTCTTCCTGGCAAGATAAGCATCTTGAAATAAATCAGTGCAATTAATTTATGGCTATAAGCAATATCAGGCACATTACACCTCTCAATAACCAACATTAACAGTTTCACTTCGATACTTGATCTTCTTCTTCGTCTTATCCCTACTAAAGTAGTAAACTGCTTATACATGTTATCGATATTTTCGTTTGTATCCCCAGGGAAAGAAGTTCAGGAAGAACAGGGTTGCACTAAAGAAAAACATGTAGAACAAAGCCATGATTTCCTTCAGTCACTGCACATCCACAGGGAAGAGTAATTTGTGGAAACATGGAGATAGAGGAGTAATGGATTCCTCTGTCAAAATGATAAGTGAAAGAAAGAAGTAATTACCATTAATGCACTTCAATTATGGCTCAACGGTTTTTTAGCTGTATGTTCCCATTTAATTTTCATTTAAAACAAAACAGTTGCCACAGACCCAGTGCTAAAAACAGAAATCCCTTTCAGCTACTGGCAAATTAGTGAGTAATGTTCTTATTATATAAGCAGAGAGAAGATTGGCTTCTTCCAGGCAAACACGGGAAGTGCTTGTTTGTTTCAGGCACTCCTCCTTCACCCCCCAAACTCACAGTTGAACTTTATTTCTAATGTTATAATCAGCTAAGCATGATAATACTTTTTTTCTGGTTCCTATTTAGCTTTCAAAGCCCTCACAGGATTTCTGTCATGGATCAGTGGCACCTTCCAGGACGGAGTGAGGTCAGTGGACATCCTTGCTATACAGGAAGGCATGTTCTATTAGAAAAGGGAAGTGTTTTCAAATCCCTCAGATCTTAAGCTACTAAAAATAAACTAATGAGCCTTAAATTAACTTTTCTTTTCCAAAGCTTTTCTAAACCAGAAGTATTTATTATCTGGGAGTGACATGGAGGAAATTAGGCTTATAAATTGTGATTAAATGATTATAGTTTCCAACTTTTCTTAATTCCAATCTTAATCTGTTGTAAAGTGCATGTTTCAACTTCGATGTTTTTGGGGTTTTTTTTAATTCTTTCTCATTGCATCAGGTGAAACACTTATAATGGACGAGTTAAAAAAATACATGATGTAGGAGTCACCTTGGTACTGCTATTTGACTGTGCCCCTGGAACAGTTTTGAACAGGTGTCCACATTCAGTGCTACCTCTCTATATCCCTCCAATAATCAAAGTAAAGTTGATAAATTTCCTGTATATTTTAAACGCCCCAGAGTAAAGTCACAGTTTGGATAACAGCAAAGAAATTTTTATGTAAGAGTGTGAACAGATGTGAATTGGTGGAACTCATCCTTACTGGAACTTCCCTGAAGCCAGTGGAAGTATTTCTAGAGGAAAAACAGTCTTGAGAGTGGACAAATTCACACCAGTCTCTGTGACCTACTGAATTCCTGTCCATGTTTCAGGATTAAGGACAGGCTTAGCATAATGCCAGTACACTCACAAGAGCTGCATTAGCTCTATCTGCTACCTATTGAGGGCTGAAGGTAGTGCAAGTTTGGACATGTTTGGCCCATGCACACCAGAGAACTTCTGGTAGAGCTTGGAGTAAACCAGCAAGGATTCCTCCAGACGGTACCCTGGTTTTTGGCTTGGCTGCCCCAACAGGCCCTTTAGATGTGGGGTCCTTGCTGCAAGAGAATGAAAGAATTTGAGCTATGCCATCTCAGCTCACTACAGGGACAGAGCACCTTGCCCTTTTCTTTAGCACTATAGCCGGAGCACAGAAGAGGTTAAAGAACATCAGACTGTTTTTCCAATGTGTTTCCCTTTGACATATGTGCCATAAAACCTCTTTGGAACACCTTTTCTTCCTGAGTTACCTGCAACAAGAATGCCACTGCAGCCAGGGCTGCTGCTGGTCCAAGCACTCAGAACTGAGGGTTTACAAACAGGCCTTGTGTTAGTAAGCACAAAACTTCACATAGGCTGTTTCCTTCCTTCTGCAGTGATATTTTTGGCTGTTACCAGGTTCTGCATCACAAACCAACCTGTTAGATATAAAGGGAACCAGAGATGTGGCCACAGGCAGAGTAGCACTCTAGAGCGAGACCATCCAGTCCTAAGGAAAAGTTACAAAGTAAAGTGAGTTGCAGATTACTACACCCAAAAGACTTACTACTTCTACAGGCTATAGCTACAAACTACAAAGCTCATTGTGTGCTCAGGAAAGCTTAAAATTAATCAGAATTTCTGCACTTGCAGAACTTACAGTTTCTTATAGAAGTTTAGATAGGTCAGGGTGAGTATGGCAGCTACAAGATGACAGGGGGCATTTGGAACACCTGGTAAATCTGGACCGAATCATGGTTAATAGCAATAATTCATGTCTTGGGCTAAGGACCCAGAACTCCTGGAAAGTCTTTGCCTTTAAAATGCAGTCACTAATGACTGAGTCCCAGCCTGAACATGTGGACCTTTAAATGAAATAACTGCAAAACAATGTTTGCAGAAATACATGTATTGTCTAAAATCCTTTGAAATCATTTTAATTGAAATCACAGAAGAGAGTCCGCAATTCTGAAATACCAGAACATAATACTGAGCCTTTTGCAATGACATGATCTTGATAGAGTGTGTTAGACAATCCTATTGTTTCCCTGTGGAGACTTGTCTTTCCTTTTCCTACTTCTCCACAGAAGATCTTCCAAGTGTCTTCCTCCACCTGCAGAATTCCTGGAGGAAACTGTCTATATTTCATACAAAGTTCAAACATACCATGTTTTCATCCTAAAGTTTATTTACGTTTCTTAATTACACTTGTTCTGGCTCATTTCCTTTGTTTCATTCTTGCCAGACAACCTTGCTAGAGTGCTTGTCATTTATTAATAAATTGCATCAAACAGTAGCGAGTGTAGTTCAACAATTTGGCAAATATTAATAAATGACATTTTCATTGTTGGGAGAATTTTTGGCCCATTTTCAGATCAAACACAAATTCCAGACCTTTAACATCTGTTTCTGCTATATGCAGATTGGCAAGAAAACAAATAAAAAGGAAATGAGACCTAAAGAAACATTCTCAGCAAAAGATACTATATTACATCACTGAATGGACTTTTAGAATTTAAAACAAATTGAATGTATAACTGAGTTTTGTTTGACTATTGAATGATTCTTCATAAAGTTATGAATTATGAAATCAGAAAAAACAATATAAGATATTCTTAGATTAGATTCTGTGAGAAACTTCAGAAAAAACAGATGAATGCTTAGTGACAAAATTCTAGTGATGGGCACTCACTCCACTGCTGCCATTGGTTAACTATTCCATCTAGGTAAAGTGTTCTTTTGTATTCTTAAAAGAATATTTCTATTCTGAATGTACCCTGTATCAACTTCAAACCTTAATGTTATTTTTTGACTTTTTATAACTCTTGTTGTCAACTTGGTGCCTCCTATGATTTAAAGTGTCCAAGAAGGGCATCACTTCACCTTTGGAATTTATAAAGGTTTTTTACAATACTATATAGTTTCCCATCTCAGGTTCTCTTGAATTCTGCACAGTTCATCAACATCCATTTTGACCTGTAAACTCTGTTCCTGTTGCTGTACATCTAGAATTCCCTCTTGCCCTTTTAGCCTTCATCTGTCACAGCATGAAATGATTCTGCCTTTTATGATAATAATATAATAAGTTAGGGAAACCAACCATTTTTCTGTGACTTAAGAGATTTTTTTTTTCTGAAACACTGTGGTTTTTTTCTAAAATTACCTTTTCATCAGTAAATTTTTCTAAAAGTATCCATCTCCCATCTCCAAAGAAAAGAAGGTAAAGAAGTAGAACATTTTTTCATTGGTAATTAACTCCTTATAGAAGCTTTTATTGAAATGCTTAGAACCTTTTTCATATTTTTAGCTGAGTCTAAGATTGCCTTTTATGAAGTCTCCATAGCCTTAATTTTCCTTGGAAGATGCTATCCATTACTGATACACTGTGAACCTGTCGTGTCTTAATTTATTCTCTGTACTCATAATCTGTTTTCTTGTTAAATCCACAGATATTATCATACTAGTAAGGAAGAATTCAAACCTCCCCTTAAGTGCAAGACCAGGCTGTCCCAGCTCTTCCCAAGAAGGATCTCTATCTGTCTTTAGCAGTAAGTTAAACATTTACAGTTAGGTTTGTGTTGTAGCCTGTTTAAGAGCAATCAGAGGTTTTTCCTGGGCAAATTAGGCATCTCCTGAGAGTTAGAATAGGCCCAAAGACCGTATGCATATGACAGACTTGACAACAGTATTTAAAAGGGCAAGAGGTGTTAATCATATGGACACAGACCATTCTGTGTCATTTGGTCTCAGGACCAGAGAATGGTACCAGGCACTCAATTCTCTTGCCTAGACGTACTTTCCACCCCTTTAGAGACTGAACCTTTGCATTGTTTTAGCAGATTCTGAAATTCATAGACCTGCTCAAGTGAATATTCCTTAGCAATTGCTAAATGTCCTCAGTTGCCAATGTTATGTCAGGAATGCATTTGAACAACTAAGAATGTCTGTGCTTTGGGCCCAGTGACACCTCCTAAGTACACGTTTGAGTATGCCTTTAATGAAAACTTCTCAAATTACATTTTAAACTTTTTCAGTGTCAGCTATGCACTTCCAGAAAAGAGTGCTCAGTGCCTTTTTGAGTAATCTATTGAACTTTGGAGTGCTCTTAAGTAGCATTAGCTGACACTTCCAACTGCACTTTCTAGACCTGAACCAGATGACTTATTACAGTAGGATTTAGTTACAAAAATACGTCTCTGTGAATTAGCAAACCATCCAGTTTGTGTAAGTGAAGATTCCAAAGCTAACTTCCACAGCTGATCTTTTACTTCAAGTGTTCATAAGCTGGAATAGCTGCTGTTATGATGACAGTTTAACACATGATAATTTTGGGGAGAAAAATAAAGTCTAGTAAATATATAAAGGGGTAGACTGTTTCCTCAGATGCTTTTTGCAACACATGGGTTTTTCAAATGAATGAGGACCTTTTAGGCATAAAACCCCAAATCCCAGGTTTCCCTGTTCAAAGGATGAGGGTGAACGAACTTAAACTTGAACGAACTTGACTACACATCAAGTCTGAAGGAATTCAATGTACCAGCAGGAGACAGCATATTTTTCATGTAGGAGACATAACATTTCCATCAAAATCTTTGTGGAAAGGAGGGAAACAATGGCATCCTGCCTAGCCCCACATTAAGAAACTTTAAAGAGTAACTTCTCCCTTCGTACTCATAAATCCTTACATCCACAAAGAACTTCCACAGATGTCAGGAAAAGAGATGACTTAGCAGTGCTGGGAAACACTAGTCCTAATTTTCATATTTGTAAGGCAGAGTCCTACACTTAAGGAGATGAGCACCTTGAGATAGCATTTGTTTGCTCAAATGCAAAACTGCCTGGTGTAGGACGTTTGCCTCTGAGAAGATAATCAAGCCTCTTTTCTTAGTTGTTGGTAAGACATTAAACATTACATTTTAACAAAAACCTTGATTTCTAAATAAGAAACATGAATGACACCACATGCTTCCTTTTTTTACTAAGTGTCAAAGTGCTGATATTATATATGAATGTCTATATAAGAGGTGCCTACAAATAGGTGAGGTGAAATGGAATCCCACTGTTTGCACAGGGATTGCAGAATCATAATCAGGACAATTTATTTCTTTTCCCCCAGAGAACTCTTGAAGCAGTGGTGGTAGGCAGTTTTTACACAACTTGGAATATTGAGAATTCAATCGATCACATATTTCATACAGTTTATTCTGATAAATAGTTCCAAAACAGAACAGTTTTCTGAACACTGAAAATAATCAAGTTTGGGTTCCAGTTATTTTATGTCACAGCATTAAGTGATTTTGAAAGAATTGCTCTAAAGCTTTAGCATGACCTTACTCTTGAGTAGAAATTGGAGAAACAAAATTAGCTCAAGGATAGGCAAGAAATGAAGGATGAAAAAAAGGAGAGGATGTTTTTCCCAACTGCAAGAAAACCATCACTTGGAGCTCACACCTTGTTATGTGCCTGAGGAAAGAAATCTTGACTCAAGAATGACAATTGTGATGTGTGATAAAGGACAAACTCAAAATGGAACTTTTCTTAAAGTTAAATCTTTCACCAACACACCAGCTTTTTTCCCTTGGGGTTGAATTAGTAAGATGTCTATCCGGGCACATATTTTTACAGGAATTTAGAATTTTTAGATCTCTTCTTATCTGATAGGTTTGGTTCAAATTCACCTTCAAGTTTAAATGCTTAGGGGAATGATGGGAGAGAACAATAGACAAGCAAGCACACATAGCCCATGGCATCGTTTAAGGCTTGTTCCACAGATAAACAAGTTTCAAATTCCTGAACAGAAAGGGGGAAAATCTGTAGAATTTACTAACTTCTTCTAAGTAATATAAGAAAAATATCTATTTTACATGTCTCAGAAATCCAAAGCAAAGTAGAGTTTTTATAGAGGTGTGTTTTTAACATTGTACATTAAATGCTACATAAACCCATGTTTTTTCTATAAGAGCATCTCTATGATCTGGACATTGCCATTAGTTCCTTATGCCAGGGACAGGTCAATCCAAAATTCAGGATGCAAATGTTCAAGATTTTAGGGCAAGTTTCTGTCAGTCACTATTCTCCTATGAAAATATTAAAACTATGGGGGCATATTTCAAGATTATATTAAAAACAGACTGCTCACTTTGTCCCATGAGTGGGGCCCATGCACAGAATGCCTTTGCTAGTTGGGGTGGATGCAGAAATCGTTGTGGACAAGCTTGAGGCATTGCAGTCTATTTTAGAACTGGGAGGGGATGTTATCCCTTTTCCCTTTTTCTGCTTTCCTCTTTCCCCCTACGAAAAATAAGAAAAGGAAGTCAAGCAAATTCTCAAAACTATAATGAATATTGCTTTCTTCTAGAAGTATGGACCCAATGAAATCTCAAATCCTTGACTAAATCAAGGAGTTTCCCTTTAATTTTATTTTACATGACACTCCAGAATCCTGCATCAGTTTGCTAGACTGTAGTCCTTGTTACTGAAAAGGTTAAAAAAATTCTTTTCCCATTTTCAAAAAAATCCATAGAAGATTAAACGCAGAAGTGAGTAGATTCAAGATGTACATATTCACTAAATGTTATATTGTGCAGTTAAAATCTAGCATTTTCTTTGGCCCACATTTACTTACATCCATGCACATATTAATCAATTAGAGCCACAGTATCCTAAAACCCCAGTTACTATAGTGCAAACATAGGAATAGAACACTGAACAAGTATTCTTGGAGAGGAAAAAGCATAACAAATATTTGGATAAAAGTTTATGTCCACTGAGGATGTAAAAGGAACAGAATAAACTACTTCCCTTTCCTTCCATCTGGCCAAGAGGATCTTTTCTGTAAATGTGTCATTTCTCCTGTGTGCACCAGTATTCCCTTCATTTATCTTTTCTCACCTGATCATGTCCCAGTTGAAGGGAAATTTTCATATTTCTCTAGATTTTACAGTCCTGCCTAGATTTATTACAACGGTATTGTAAGTAAACAAAAGTACTTTGCACTGAGATAGCAATCTTAAATATAAAACAGAAAAACAAAATCAAATCTAGCACTTTATCCCATCGAAATAATTGTCATTGAACTGCTTCAGAAGGTAACTCTTTAATCACACTGACTAATGCACTGAGCTCCTGCTGCACTTCTATGCATTCTCTTGTGCATTCTCTTCCACAGTGACGTGGAATTCCGTGTTTCATGGAATTGCCAACTGTTTCACCTGTTTTTGTTCCCCTGTGTGTATTCTGTCCCTGATGGACAACTGCCTCAGACAATGCTGTCAATAGAGCTACGGCTGGTGAGTCTCTTCAGTCTGTCTGAATCAATTTAAAGAAGTCAGATGATAGAATTGCAAGGAATGTATGCTTTGTAAGGTAACACTTTGTTTTGCAAACTTACCCAGATGGTTTCTGTAGATTGTAGTTTGTGAGCTTAGAGCTGAATCAACAGGATATCCCTCACCTTGTCCTCTTGATCTGTAGGAGTAGGTGCTCATTCTACCCTAGGGAAACACATATGGACCAAGTTCTATAGGAAAGCAAAAAGAAAAGAGATATTTCCTCTCCCTGGGAAAAAAAAAAAACAAAAACAAAAACAAAAAACAAACTACAACAAAACCAAAAACCCAACCTAACACTGTGACACTCATACAGTTAGAAAGTGTCTGAGTGTATTTCGACCATGTGGAGCAGCAAAAAAGATTGAAATTAAATTAAACATTATAACATTTTCTCATTTTCTCCTGTTTAAATCTCTGCATGAGTGCTTTAAGGTCATTATTCTCACACTGGTTAAATTAGGCACCTGTAAATTTTCATTAACAGAAATATTACTTTGAATTTAGCTTGGAAGAAAGCAATTTGTTATAATGTGTGAAAGATAACATTTTATTAATTGCCAACTCAGTAGCAAGTGCAAAAGAATGGGACTCATGAGCTCTAAGTGTGTGTCTAGTTCCTTTCCCTGGAGGTATTATCTTATTTTTAGTGATGAACATATTTGAAGTTCTGCCATTTGTCTGGTAACTGGAGTCAGATGTACTGGTGGTGGTACACAAGTCTTCCTCTTGGCTATGTAAAGACTCAGAGATGTTCTGGAGCCTCTTTGGAGGTGATAGTTTTCCTGCTACATAGATCTTCCATCCATTAGGAAGAAAGCAAGATTACATGATAAAAAGTGTCTTCCAGCAGCTTTTGTCCCTGATGAGCTCTGCAGAACTTGTTCTTGGAATAATTTTCTGTTCTCCTCAGCTGTCCTAACTCTTTTTTTAAAGGGAGAGTAACTCAGATTTGTCTTCTGTTTCTGTGACATAAATGTATGCCAGTTTATATCTCTTTAGTTCAGTCTGCAGTCCTCTTTCTGCTAAGAGGAATCCATCACTATTGCAACAAAAGGTATTAAAAAAATACTCTTTTAAGGTCTTAGTTATTTTTGGTATATGATGAGCTTCCATTTCTGGTTATCCCCAGTGTGCCACCTAGGCACAATCTAACTCAGTGTTACAAGCTTAGAAATAGCAAAACAGGTTTATTTTTATATACATGACTTCATTAGTGATTTTCAAAGATAAATGCCACTCCACCATTCTGAAAGGCTTGGCTCAGATGAAGGCAGATGCAGATACAAAGATGCTTGTGCTGTGCACAGTACCAAGATTTAATTTCTGTTGAGTTTTTCTTTCTCTCTGCTTAAGAAATTTGTGTTGTTCTTTGCATGTTTTTCCCAAAAATGAATGATTCAGAGCTTCCTTCTTCTACAAAACAAAAACAGTGTCAGCCCACAGCACAGCATGTGAGCAGCCCAACAATAATAAGGTAAAGTGTACCATGTGATGGAGTAAAACTGCTGATAAGAAAAATATTTTCAGTGACTAGTTTGAAATTACCAAATTAATCCTGTTTCCATTATAGTCAGTATTGACACACCCATTATTAAAAAGAAGACTAAGTGGTGGTTTGATTACAATGGAAGGCCAAAAAAACTAAGCTTGAAAGGCTCTTTGTCCCTAGGGGAGAAACCACAATGGCCTTTCTGGAAGTTAACAGCTGGAAGTTGAATGTTGTTAAATTCAAATGAAAAGCATCTTCCTATCAGTGAGGATGCCAGAGCAGACTCCCAGGGGAAGAATTACATTCTCTAACTTTTGAATCTTTTACCCTGAGCTTGGATAGTCTTGATGCTGTAGTTTAGCCAGGATAGCTAACTTGTGGCCAAATTTGTACTTTAAGTGGTCTTAAACTTATTACAAGATGCTGAGGTATTTTGAGATTTGTAGGGAGGATAAAATAGGAGGTCAGACTCTTCTGGTTCAGACAAGGTTGCTACTATATCTGTAGAAAGAAGGAAAAGGTCCATTCCTGCATTCTGTTCTTCAGTTCTATCTCTGTTTTATGTGGGAGTTTAAACCAGGAGAGATAAAGATTCCTTTAGAAATTCATTCCTACTATTCAGCAAAGTGGAGATAAGGACCATGTGTATTAATTACTAGGGTAACACTTGAATACTGCTCTTTTAACCATATCAGGAGTTTACGTGTGTGTCACACCCTTGCGTGCATGGCAGGCATTGTCCTTGCCGCCCCAAAAGCAGGGCCCAGCTGGCAGCCGGGGGGATAAGCTGGTGTTAAGCCATCAGTCAGTTTCTATGCGCTGGTAAGTGAGGCATCGGGCTCGCAGCGAGGCTCACCCTCAGGGCAGCGTATCCCAAATATCTTACATACCTGTCTTAAGTGGCTGCTCTTCACCACTGATTATAGGAGGAGATTAAACAATTGACTATGAATAGCTGCCCAAATCTCAAATTTTAAATTTCTAATGCCAGGTGAGACAAATCTTGCTGGGGAATAATGCCTTTAAGTGCACACAGCCTAATTCTGCCAAATGCTGGCAGTGCCTCCAAAGTAAGAGCAAAGGAAATCCTTAGGAAATAGTTTGAGATCTAAGGCTGTATTTAAACAAATAATATAAGTACTCTCACTGAAGTAGAGATAACTATATGTGTGAGGAAGGAAGCCACATTTTTTTCCTTGAACTCTAGTATCCCACCCCAGGTATCCCAGAGGAATAAAGGAAATACAATTAGGTAACTGTATGATATGTTACCACAAGCAAAATGTTCCTTCTTGAGTCTATTAACAATAAGCTTAAGCCAGAAGCACAATATTGTTTTATCTTCACTATTATCTTGTAGTGCATATGAAAATACAAATAACACAATGGATAATTAAATTATCAAGATATTTCTTAAAATCAGCAGTTGTATTTGCTTTGATGATTCCCCAGGGCAAACAACATACTACTTGCCTAAATGTTCCACTGAAAACTGTAAAAAATTGAAATGGTTTCTATTATTTTTGATGTTGCTGGTATTTTTTCAAATTTCATTACTCAGGTTATGATTTCAAGTTTTACACATTAGAAAATCTATCTGCTATTCAGAGCTTCTGACATAAAGTAAATTTTACATAGTCCCAGTAATATAATCCTAGTCATTGTCATCTCTTTATTGAATACTATCATGTTTCCAGTACTTTCTTGTTCTTCTGACATTTTTTTTAATACATTATTGTTTTCCTTTCTCACAAGACCTAATTTGAGTTCACAAAATATGTGAAACCTTTTCAGAAGTTGCACTCCTACTTTCTGTATGTTTCTATATTTTGAAACAGATATTTTTGTGATGAACCTGCATCCTATCTCAAAAGCCACGAGGCTTTTAAATGTTTCTCAGAACAGAGAAAATCATGTTGGTTTAGTTGTTATAGCTACCTGAGACAGCAACAGAAAAATCAGCAGCAACAACTTGCTAATTATTTCTTGGTTGTTACATCAGTTAGATTTTTCTGTAAGTTCTGCTATGAGGCATTATATTTTTTCAAATATTATATATAGGCAAGTGGCTGAATCTTAGTTTCTTGAACAACAGAAATATCTTATATTGCAAAAGCTAGCTTTTGCCAACTTTAAATTAATGTGGAATATGAATGCAATTAATCTGGAACCATTTGCAAAATTTGTCTAAATTAAGGAAATTAATTTTTTATTGATGTTCTCCCTCTGAGTAAACAGATAGAGAAAGATCATTTTCCTAGGAAATAAGAGAAGTATATTCATCTGTGTCTTTTTTGGGAAAGGATTTGACCTATTATCTTCTGACCTGCTGAAGGCTGGTTCCACATTGGCTGGGAGTTATTCAGGTGAGATTCTCTCATTCCTTCTTGGTTAGAATTTTTGTTCATATAGCTGATGATTTTTGGACAAGACAGGCTTTCATCCTTGACAGGAATTTGAACAGGTACCGACCTGTTTTGTGGGAAGCCAGTCAGGCTGTGGAGTCATTATTACCTCTTTGATGGCTGGCACAATAATGTTTTGCTGTTCCATGCAAAAAGTAGCATGTCGGACAAAAGGAATTGAAGTTGTAAGGCTCGTAGGTTGCAGGATGGAAGGATGTCACACACCCCAGTGAATGCACTAACTGCTCATCCATGAGATAAGAGGGATCAGCAGACTCTTTCAGAAATCCATCCCCTTTTCTTAATTTTTTCCCACAAATATTTCGCTGCATGTAAATGAAGCCTTCTTTATGACATGAAAGAATGTGGGTTTAGTGTTTCCTTTTTGTAAAAAGAAACTTTAAAATCTCTTTAGTTTACTCTGAATTTTTTAGGTTTTGTTCAGATTGATTGAAAACATATAAAAGTTAGGGATTTTTTTACAGATGCATTCACTTTAAAATATACTGATGAGAGAATTGACCATTTAGTCTCCCAATTCCTCTTCATAAATCTGGCATACAAGTTAAACAAGAGGCTTACTCTCCGAAATGTCAAAGGTTTGTTGGGTTTTTTTCTTTGTTTCTGAAAACAACCACTGTTTAATTTCTTCAAGCACAGTTTTGCTGCAAATTCTCTATGGGAAATGGTCCACTTTGCAATCATTCACATGTGCACACTCTCTTGGAGATTAATTTAGTTGCTGCAGAAAACTGAGAAATACCCTTTAACTAGTTGAGTAAGGCATTGTATGAGTGGTTTTGGCTCTATTTTTCTTCATTATGAAGGTTCAGAACAGGGATTCTACTTGGTTAATATACAAAGAGGAAAAAATTACCACTACTTTTTTAGGAGAAAACAATTTTCCAAATGGCCATTAGAGAAATGATCAAATGATCCACTTGTTTTATTTAAATGCTTTGGAAAATCCTATTTTTCAAAAAACATGCTGGAAATATGTTGTGGGAAGACAATTTCAGACTGAAGGTTCTGTTCCAGATTGCATTCACACTATGTGGTTTGAGCAGCCTACCTGACTTGCTTTGCTATTAAAAAAATGCATTGGATAGGAGCTATCAAAACACAATATACCCCCCAAAAAAAGCATATTAATAACATTTTTCATGAGCAAATGACATACTGGTTTATAAATGGTTCACAATCCTTACATTTAGATGATGAATGAACATGAAATTTAGCATTGAAGAAAATGGCAAAACTCTCTTGAATTTCAATTGGGTCCTACTCTGGGTAGTGAGTTAGATATAAAGGAAAAGGAGAGGAAAGTAGACTAGGAGAGGACAGAAATTTTGGGTAAAATAAATACAGTTATCTTAATTTGAAAATGCAAAACCTCTTTTCCACCCATTTTGTCTGCCATTCTTTTTTAATCGCTGCAGTCATATATATATTTATTAAACACTTTAGGATCAGCAAATAGTACATATAGTATGTCAGAAGTCCATAGAAGTCACTGAAAGAAATTATACTGACCCACAAGAACATTGGACTAAACCCAGAATCCTTAAGGGAAACTATTTTTACAGAAGTAGAATCAGTACATATTTGTTTTCTTGATGAAAGAGGGTAAGGAAAGAGGAAAGGAAAATAAATGGTTGTTCTACAGATGTTGTTGATGCTGTTTCTCTTTTACAAATAGTTCCATGAAATAGAAATACTTCATGAAGAACTGGGGTACTTCAACATCTGCTGGCATTCAAATGGAGTAGAAGAGGTCTCCTGCATGCATTATTAGTGCTGACCATTTAAAGCTTCAGACCAGAAAATATAAATGTTTCAGTAAATGAGAGGATCAGAGTAAAGAAAATCAACAGATCAAAGAGAGACCATATGGTCAAAGACACTCTTTTGTGTAAAGTTATGTCATGGAGAGATATTTTAATGTGCAAGGAGGTGTTGAATGCTGTGCTTGAGGCAACAGTGTGATACAGAAGCTGTTTCTATTTATATGGAACTATTTCAGTGCCTCCAGGACTGGAATAGTCATCCTGGGTTACCAAGGGCTGCTGACCCGGAAATTTATGAAAGACATTTCTGTTTGGAGAGTCCTTTGGAGAGGTTGCTCAAATTAGTTGACATCTTTCTGAAACAAGCAGCAGTTGTGTGTGCAAGTTGGGAGAAAATGCCGCGTTTCAATCAATGCTTACTTTCTCATGGGAAGAAAGTGTGTGAACGGCTCAGAAAGGCAGCAGAGCCTTTGCATCTGTGTCAGGGCAAACGAAAGCTGGCAGTCAGGTGGCTCCCCTTCTCACAAAAGGAATGACTTGAGTAAGGTAATTACTGTTTAATATTTCCAACAGGATGTTTGAAGGGAGCATTTAATTATCCTGCCAACATCTATTCAAATAAACATGAGGGATTTAGAACTTTTTTTTTTTGGAGTTACAGGCTTAAAAGGAATGCCAAACATTCTGGGGCACTAAACCTCTTAGATCTCCTCTGCAACGTGGCATAGTAACACATTTCTATTGACATTTTGCCTTTTACATGAAATGATACCTACCCTACAGAGCACAGCAGTGGTGTATCCTGCCTCCTCTTTCACCTTCCTAAATGCTGTCTTGAAGCTCTATCAAAGAGGCAATATTTTCAGTAGAGCCCACCAATGCATATATTTTATTTTAAAGCACAGCCATCGTTGAGATATTCTTCTCATGGGTTAAATCATGCTGCTAAGTGCCATACTGTGGAAATTGCCAACTGAAAGCAGCCTTATGAACACCTATCAGGAAAAGGTTAATACTTGTCTCCTTTGCACGTGTAGTCACATACATAAACATACACATAGGTGTAGGGATAGTAACTTTTGCTAGCTAACAAAACCCAAACACATAGTAAATCTGTTTCTGACCTTGCTCTATCTGCCCACATCTCCTATTCCTTGTTTTGTTATTTTTTCTTGAAACCTTTTTCCTGTTGCCTTAACTGCCAGATCTTCAGGGTTCAGAAGGCTGGCCCTCAAGAAAAGTGTTACACAGCCTGCTCAGTTTTTCCTTTTTAAATCAGCTGAAAGATTCTGCATAAGATCTCTCATGAAACAGTAGCATCTTAACCCCAAAATGCAGACATCAGTCACCATCCAGTGAACACACATTGGGTGAATGAGCTCTGCAAGATGATATTGTTTAGAATAGAGATGTGAGTCTGACAGACAAGAGCAAAAGAAGTCAATGCAGAGAAAGTCAAGAGTGTGTGATTAGACAATGAGGAAAGCTGGCTGAGAGACACTCAGAAAAGAGTTCTAACTCTTTCCAAGGAGTGGGGTACAGTGATTGTGGATATGATCTGCAGGGGGCTAATTTTCTTTTTATACCTGAAAACAAAATAAATATTTGACATATAGCTTTAACTTCTTTTCATAATTGGAACAATTGTCAGGCTTAAGATTTTTTTTCCTAACTGCTCAGAACAAATAAATTAGCCACATTATCTTTGTTACTGTTAAACTTATTTAGGAAGAACAGTAATCTGGTTCTTAACAGTAAAAATCAATATACCAAAATTCAGTGTGATCCTTCCCCACCCCTAGTAGTCTAAACATAAACTCATCTAGGGCTAGTCTTTTTATTTAGTAATTTACATTTAAATACCAACACCACAGAGTACCTAAATATTTTTAAAGAATAGAAACTAAAAGGATTAATGTGTCATTGACCTTTGACATCACTTGGATTCTGATTTGCTAGATCTTTTTATGGATGAGAAATAACTTTACAAGTTAAGCACAATCCAAAGGGACCTTGTCTAATAGCTACTGGAGATCTAAAAGCAGATTTCACCTCCTACAAAAACTAAGTGAATATAAAATTTGAGAGGATGGTTAATCTCAATGGGAGAGGGGAAAAAGGGGGAAAGGAGATCAGAACAATGAAGACCATGAAAAAAAATTGGAAATGGGGCAATTCTAGTGTCTTCTGCTATTGTGTTGTCCTCTCAGTATGTAAGGAAATAGAAAATGGATCTATATATGGTGGTGCCCAAATACACTCTTCTTGGTGTCAGCTCTCTGCAGTCAGCTAAGCATTAAAGATATATTTTCTAATAATTGAGTAACTCAAAGTGCCTTATAGTTGTTCGTTACAGTTCCTTAAACAGATGAGAAAAAGGAAAGACAACCAGGGAAAAATACAGTAAAGGAAATGCAAGGCAGTGGAGATCTCTGTAAAAGTGCAGGACTTAGGCATGCCTCAAATCTGGGTGCTCATTTAAATGTTCCTCTGAATTTTGTACATTTTTGTGTGGGTTTATGTTTTAAGATGTGTTGTTCTATGAGCTTCCAGTATAGTTCTGCAACAAGGAAGGTTATTCATGCATCATGTTGGTGGGTCTTGCATGTCCCCGTAATATAAGATTCACTCAGCTCTCTAAAATTTTAAAATTAGTTTTATGCATATCTACCCCTCTATTTACCAATATAGAATGAATGACACCTGATTTTGTTTATTGCAGGAAGTCACTGTAGGATTTATATTCATTTCAAAAGATTACAAGTAAAAGAAACTCATTATTAGTGAAGTGGAGTGGAAGTCCTTGAAAGGCAAGAATTAACTTGTGCAGTGTCCTTGAAAACTCCTGTTATGTGGGGGTTAATAGGAGCCATAGCCTTGAAATCATATGCATTTTCCCATTTGAAAAGGGTATTTCTAAACACCTTTTTAACTCTTTTATTACTGAGATAGCATACAATGTTGAAACTAAGGACACAGTCTGTAATTTTTGTTGTTGTTTTGTTCTCTATATGTGGCATGTGGTTTGAATTTTAAAGCTTACTTCCTTTTGGACTAATGAGCCTCTGAAAGTGATTAAAAAGAAGAAAGACAGGTTAAGCCAATGACATTTTATCAGAGGAAACACTATCAAATCCAGTGCATGAAAAACTTGTAGGTTCCCAAGATTTCTCACAGTAAATTTTTTCTTACTGCTAGAGTAGTAATTAGAAACTTAAGGCATTAAAGGTTTGTCAGACAAAAGGTAACTGTCTCCTCTCTGCAGCTTCTTCAGGCTATCAAAGAAGGGAGTGGGGGAGCAGGGAGGAGGCAAACTCGTGGTGAGCCCAAGCATGTCCAGGCTGTGCACTTTGTAATGTGGATACAATGAAACCACATAATAACAGTAAAGCCCATATAATAACTGTAAGGTCCATATAACAAAGTCCTGTCAATTGCTGTATGCCTTTCTCCATGTCTGGAACTGTTCCCATCCTGAATCTTGCTCCTTCACAGATGTGAGCTTCAGAGACCTTGCTCACAGGAGCCTCTTTGGTGTCTCTCAGTGGGCTGTGTAGCTGAGTAACGCTGGTCTGAGTTGGACACTGTGTTCTTCAGATCTGTGCCTGGGGGGAAGGTGCATAACTGTACTGTCCTTGAGCTGGCTGAGACCGCCATGCTCTTCTTGAGAGACTGGCAATAATGTTCATCTGATTTATCTTTGCCATCTAATGGATAGACATTTGGGTTAAGAGGTAATTTGGAAGTTTTCAGTGGAGAAAAACAGATGCCTCCAGTGGAAGCTTCACCCTATTCCAAGAGAGCTGTCTAAAAGACAAGGCCTAAACTGCCATTTAGAGGTCATTTTCTCTCTCTAATGCATGTGCAGACTACATTTTAGTAATCTGCATTTTGCTTTGCATGCCAAAAATTAAGCAAGATAAACTTTGCATTTGCTGACCAACTTCTCTTTATTTTTAACATTTGAAATAGTATTTCTTAAGTTTTAATTAAAACTATAACAGATAAATTTTCACCATTTCACATCATGTATCACTTATACACAGTAATGTAGCTTTTACAAATTTTTCCTCTTAAAGTATCCTTCAATGATAAATATTTTTTTGGCACAACTACTGCAAGTTGCATAAAATAAAGTAAAATAAAGCATGGCTAGTAAATCACTTGAGTAACAACCAAATAAGGACAGGCTCTTGTACAATGCCAAGCAGAGTGTTTGCCAAGGACATGAATATCAATGTATTTTGCTTTCATGCTCTTTTATCTTCATTACATATGCGCTTGGTCACTCATGCTAGATCTGCTATTACATGTCACTGTATATGAACACAGAAAAAAGTTCCTGAAACAAAAGGGAAACAAGCCACTACAGAGGTGAAACGTCCAAATCCCCAGCTACAACTCATGTTTTCCTTTTTCTTGTCAAAGACATTCATATAATCTCTAAACTTGTATCCTTATTAAAAATAAACTTGAAACCTTTCTCTAAAAATAAAATCCCTTAGCAGTAAATGTAAAGAAGTAAATCTTCTTTCTTAATTCTTGTTTCTAATTTGTTCGAAAGCTTGGGGTATATTGTTGTTCCTTTAGTTTAAAATCATATGAATATGAAAGAATTAATAATTTTTTTACCCTTTCCTTGTGTCAAACATAAACTAAACTATATGATTGTAACCAAAAAAATATACTGCTCATAGCTGAATTCTCTCCTTCTCACAAAGATGTGATAGGGTCCGTATCTGGGTGAACAGGGAACAGCAAACCCTTTGTGGTTTGCAATGACACCCATGGACACAGCAACTGAGGATGAAATGTTGGCCTGATTATGCTCAAGTCAGTCAGTGGGATAACATTTACTGCCTCTAGTGCAGTTCTGATATCACACATGGTATTAATGACTGTGTACACCTGCTAGCATGGATGCATATGGCTGTCCAAAACAATCTTGCACAATTGCTGTCTCAACAGCCAAAAAGCTGTAAAATTGCATGACTGTATTATTTTCTCTACAGAAATAAAATTTCCTCCAGACAACTCATAGGGGTTTGTTCACCTTTTTCTCTCTCTCCTACTTGTAGTAGAAGACAAATTGCCCAAGTATCTCCTGATCACATTCCACATACTTCTGTCAGCAGGAAAAGTAGAATTTAACAGAGAGCCCGGATACCCAGGGTGGTCAAACCCGCCACTTCCAGGATTCAGGGATGATGGAAAAGAACCCCCTGCTTGTCCTCTAGGGTGACCTTCCATCTGAGCTGTCTGGGTTATCACAGATCCATCTGTAAACAAAGGATAGCAGGTTCCCTGGGCAGTGTCAGGATCACACTCAGTGTGACATTGTGTTTGGATGTTCAAAGAATCCCCCTCTCCTTGCTTTCTTTCCAGGCTTAATAGAGGAACTGCTAAAACCTATGTAGCCTGATAAGATGACAAGACAGTCTTTTAGTGTTATTGATTGTATACAAGAGGTGGAATGATAAATTATTTCCTATAATGCGCCCTGAATGGGTTTCATCTTTATGAGAGATGTTCTTGAAATTCCTTATATGAATTCAATTCTAAAACTTCCTGCTGGAAAGAAAAGGGACTTCACTAAGCCAAAGGGCTGGGGTAAAACAAATAAAATCTACCTGATAACAGAAGAGGGAGAACTTTCAGAGTCCATGATCTGAGAGGAATAAAGATGTATAGCATGCAAAATAAACTGTGGAATACTATCACGAGAATGCTGTCAAAATGAACCAGGGGGAAAAGTTGTGTGCCCCTGAAAGCACTCCATGTATATTAAACTTCAAGCTTTCACCACCCTCCTTTATGTGTGGTGGCACAGCTAATTAGCTGCAGATATTTTTTTCTCTCTAAAGTGAAAACCAATTTTATTACTCAACAAAAGAAATTCCTCTAGCAGGCCATAAATATTAGTATCAATCATTTGCCTTGCCCATTCTGTGTCACTCTATATGCAGTCACATGCATCATCATGGTTGGGCTTCGCGAACGAAGATTTGGGAAGGGCTCTACCCACTTTTGTTGCAGGCACGTTGGTGGCTAAAAAGGCCAATATGAGACAGGCATGTCCGGTTGCAAAAGGCACAGCAGAAAGACTCCTTAGGTGGTATATTCTGCAAGGCACAATGCTTTCTGCGTTGTCTTTTCTCCTCAAGAGTGATCCTGTGTGCTTTCTCAAAAGCATCAGCAGCGTTATAGATGGTGTGTCTCCAGGCCTCCCGATTGGAGGCCAGAGTAGACCAGTTATGTTGATCAATATGGCCAAGGCTGAGATGTTGTTTCAGGGAGTCCTTGTATCTTCTCTTTGGGGCTCCTTTCTTGCGGCAACCGGTGGCAAGTTCAGCAGTCACATGCAATACCCAGGATATTGTGTGTAGCTGCATTTTCTATACCTGTTCCTGTATTTGTCATACTCGGTCTCAGCAAAATGGCTTAGAACTGTAAAGTTCCTTATGAAGATACTATCTTCTATATTTATTCTGTGTGAAATAAACTAAATTTAAGCCTAGAACATAAATATCAGGTTTTGCAACAAAATAATTAAGAATGGAATCCAAAAAGGGTGACGCTTTTGTAGTATAAGTCTCTGGGCCTCAACTATCACCTAAAGATTGCTGCTAGTTTGGTTGTTGTGAAAAGCGTTTGATATCAGTGGATAACCTTACAGAGCTACATGTAATTGTACAGTTCAAGTTTAAATAAATGTGTAAGCCTTAGATCTTGTAGCACTGTTGTTTGCACGTTTTGGTATAGGTGATCTTTGGGAAGGCATTGCAAAGGGCAAGGACTGTCTGTTTTCTTTTAAGGAAACTTGTGCTCTTGCCATTACTGTATCACTCATTCTGAGACCAGTTTTGAACTTTCTAGCTTTACTGAAAACCTCTGGGGTACAGAGAGGCTGCAAAGACAATTACTTGTCCTATTCTTGGCCGTTGCTATGATTTTGGATATTGTAAGTTATTTTTTATTATTCACTGTTTAAAACAGTGTTTAAGGAGCTTTTAGTAGGTTTGAAAGAGAGCAGCAGGCCAGACTGAAAAGTTGTTGAGATGCTTGAAGAGCAGCAAGGAACCCAGGTAACAGGGAAGGCTGCAGATAGGTCCAGTTTGAGCTGTCTACTGAGCTTAGGCTCACTGAAGAGGTGTCAGAAACATGTTTGGGAATATAACTGTAAAACACTTTTCTTTGGCTAGAAACAAGCACCAGCATCTTAAATGTCATTTTTACTAAGGGCTTTTTACTCTCCTTTATCTACAGGCTGTTTTTCCCGGCAAAGCAGTACAAGAAAATCTTGGTGCAAAGGTAGGACATCTTTACAGAAACAGAAAGAGGCTCTTTTATGTGCAAAATTGTCTTTAGGAAAGCTTTTGATGGGTTGTGCTCACTAATGTATTTAGTTTACAATATTATTATATACTTGTAATTAATAGATAATTATTACTTATTCTAATTTCACTGCACCGTGAAAGCTTCATTTACATGTTGTTCCTGTTGGTCAGATGTCAAGGAGGTTATCTGGGACCTTCAGACACTTGATCAGAGTTAACTGATGAAAGCCTAACCCTGTTGTCTAAATCTGTCACCTCTCTGACTTTACCACCATCGTTGAAATTGCCAGCAATGGTTGGTCCATAATGAGTGTACTCGGTGGTTTCTTTGTCAAACTTGTTTTTATTGATCCTCCCAAGGCAAGGCACTGTCTCTCACTTACAGATCAGCCTGAGGTATTGTATACCAGGGAATACATCATGACAGAAGAAAATAAACACTGGGGATGAAGGAAGTTCTAACTTTCACAGCCCAGAGGAGAACCCAGATTCTTTGTACTCCCATTAAGTATGAGCAGTGTTAGCAATGAGGGAGTAAGCACTGAGCTGTGGGGAGAGCTGTGTCCCACCCTTCCAGGAATCCTTTCTCATCATATACCACTCTCATGATACAACTCAGACTGATGTACCCGTAGACACAGTTCTGTCTGAAATGCAGTTTGGTACAACTCATTATCAAAACAAATTATGTGTGGTTATTTTTCTACTGTTTTTAGTTTTTTATGTTACTTTAATGCTTTTTGTAGCCTTGAATTCTGTGTATTCACAATGTTTGTTCTCCTCTTAATGAAGCAGAAGACTGCAAGGTTTTTTGACTAACTGATTAAAAGTGCAAGCTGCCTTAGATCCTACAGCATATCTTTCACAATACAAAATTAAAACCATAAAAAGCATAAAGTTTTCCAGGTATTTATCCTTGGTTGTATATGAAAGGTTAGATAATCATATGGCTGGAGCACTGGACTGAAAACCACACTATGAACTTCCTTTTGATTGGAAAGGTAAATCTCAAACTTCTTGATAATCTTGCAGACATTCTTCACATTTATTTATATGTCTCAAAGGGAGGGATCTAGTAATTACGATGACACCAAGCTGAAAGGTGCAGTTGACACAACAGAAAGAGGAGGCAATATCCAGGCAGAACTGGAAAAGCTGGAGAATGTTAAGACATGTTAAGAGGAAAGTCTTTACTCAAAGGGTGGTGAGGCACTGGCACAGACTGCCCAAAGGAGCTGTGGGTGCCCCATCTCTGCAGGTGTTCAAGGCCGTGTTGGACGGGTTCCTGAGCAAACTGGTCTAGTGGAAGGTATCCCTGCCCATGGTGGGAGAGTTGGAACTGGGTGATCTTTGAGATCCCTTCTAAATCAATCCATTCTGTGATACTATTCTATGACTACTGCAGTACAAAATATATTAAATAAATTATAAGGATGATCCAAGGGAATAGTTAAAATTAGTAGAAATTTCAGGAAAATAAAAAAAGATATATTCTCTCCATCATCCTCCAGCACCTTCCTAGAGACTCACACAATGAAATGGAATTAAAAATTGTCATTACCATTCATTAAACAAATGTTTTGATTTACTAGTACATTCTCTGTGCCAAGCAAAGTAATCATAATACCTCGTATAAACATATATAAATATATGTAACTTTATGAATGGACTTTCCTATTCCCTTCCATTTCTACGTAGGATACACATGCTCATTTCCTGTGGTTGTGTCTGCATGCTCAGTGACTTGGTTACTTGCTACAAAGCAATGAAACAAAGTTTTCAACAAGAAACTTTGACATTAATGTCATAAAATGCATGAGATTCACAATGAAAATATGTGAAATTTCAAAACCATTTTAAACCTCAAACTTTTTCTTTTTGCATTTATTATTGAAGATCAAATAGATTATAGATTTTTCAATTTATATATTTTAAGAACAGATTATTGCTGTGAAGGTAACCTAGCTGAGTTGTACTTATGCTGGAATGAAAGTATGATAACATTTATATCAGCCACAGACTTGTATATCTCTTTTTACCTGTCGAGAAATTTAAAGTATCTTGGTAAACCTGAAAAATCCCACACAGAAATGTGTCAGTTGGTTTTTTACTAAATGTTTCACAACTAAGGTGAACTAGAACAGTTTGTCTGAAGTTCATATTGCTAGTGAAATATCTCATGGGTCAATTAGTGAGGTATAGACAAAACAATCTTTAAGAACATTTAAAAACCATTCCCCACTCATTTACCTGCCAATACATTAGGTGCTCTACTAAGTCCTCAAACACTGTACTGAAGTATACTTTGAGTGCAGAGAACTAGTTTGGTTACACACAGAGTAGCTAAAGTTCCAAGATTAATGCATGTATTTCCAAGGATTTTTTTAACCTGCCTTTTTTTTGCATGAGTAAGGAATGAAAATATTAAATATTTATCTGTATGCTCTGAGTCGAATTCGTGTGCAAACTAGAATTTTTACAATCATAAGTACTTTTTTCCTTTTCAAAAGCTATTTAATTTAACTCCAAACAAAATCACATCTGAGTAAAAAGTTTTTGTAACTATTGTCTGATCTCCCAGTGGGAATCACACTTGTTAGTCTAAAATTGGAAAACTTTCTTCATTAGTGAAGAAAACTGCTGTTTTTTGGGTATATGTCAAAAAAATGCCCCTTTATGTTTTTTTCTGAGAGAAGTATAGTGTTTTTAAGAGAAGAAAAGTTGAGGAGAGACAAGATTTTGACAAGATCTGGACTCAGGACCTAAACTATAAAAAAGCATTTTTGGAATCATGGTAGGTGACTCATTTTCACAGCCTGGAAGTGGAGGTACTGAGTCAGCTGTTGGCTGGGAGCATTGCTGACCAGAAAGACAGACAGGATTTCTCCTTTTAATACCAAATCCAAAGCATTTAGACACAGCCTGAGCAACACCCCACAGACAATGGAGTAGTTTCAGGGCCAACTGACATTTTGAGCTGTGCACAATACACACAGTTGACCCTGAAGGCGGTCAGAGAAAGACAAATAGATACAGAAGTGCAAGGAAATGGAAGGAGGTGGGTATTATTGCCTTTGCTCAAAGTGTTGCAGAATCACAACTCATATGGAGGAGAAAGCTTGAGCAGCAAGGGGAGCATCCAGTGCAGTGATTATACATTTGTGGTTTACGTATAAATAAGACAGTTCCCATATGGCCCAGAACCTCACTTTGGATGCTGATCCCTGTTGTGAGCTGTGCAAATGCATGTCCTAGTCATTGGTGACAAAGGAGAGACGAGAAACTACACCAGTGCATGGAAAACGTTGAGACGCGTTTGGTCCCAGAGAGGCTTTTAAAAACTATCAGAGAGGAATACTCACACTCACACGTAGCTGCCTGTCTTTCTAGGGCACAGCTGATTTCCTCTGGCTGCATTCCATAATCTTTGAACTGACTGTGCCTCCTGTCATCCATCTTTACCACAAGTTGTTTCTTGTTGTGTTCAATGTTGAATGCTGAGCAAGTAATCAGTGCCTTCCAGCCCATCAGTGAAACCCCTAGTAGGTGTTACAATAGAAACTAATGCATCAAATGTGCTACTAGCTTCTCAACACTTAACATTTCCCTGCTAAAAAGAAATCAATATGAAATGTCTTAATTAAGAAAGTCAAAACTTTATGTTATATAGTGTTTCATTGATAATTTTCATCTAAAAATTTGAATTTCTTGCCTGTGTTTGCAGCTTTAGCCAGAGGCAGGCTGATTTCTCTCAGTGAAGGAAAGGAAGAGTTGCAGTATAATTAAAATTAAAAAGTTTCATTCAACTATTCTGTTTTTATATCCATGGGCACCAACAACCTTTTCTTTTCCTATCTCTTATAGCAGCACCATTACCAAAAGCTTTGATGAATCAACATTGGGATGGCATATTTAATAGCTGTTGATGGGTTGTGGGAAATGCAACACATCATAATTCAACAGGTGCAGAAAAGTTATAAGGCTGAAACACAGGAAAATAATCAGAATCTTAGAATAATCAGGAAAATAATACAAGAATCCGTATTTTGCATGCTTTAACTTTTCTGTTAATAGTTTAACACACATAATGAAACATGAGAAAATAAATGTCTGATTGATATACTCTCCCCTTTGCACAATTCTATGGTATCAGGGATTTCTTGGAAATGAATATTTTGATCAATGGACCAACTCAACTTCTCTCAGGTTTCTCATCTTAGTCTACGGAATAAAAACGCACCCAATACGAAAACCACATATGGAGAAATGTATATATCCCCCATGTATATTTGCTCATTTACTCCAAAACTAATAATAAAAATATCACAAAAATGCAAAAGATAATATACCACAAAAATTATTGTTTGTATTAATTATTCACAGTTCCTGATGTTATGGGGCTGGATCCTCTACTTTCAAAACCTGGTGAATGATTTGGTCATTCATGTGGAGACCACACCTTTTGAACTTGTGTCAGATAAAGCACAATGGAAGAATGCAAGAAAAGAAGAAGAGGTAAGAAAAAAAATTGAAAAAAATAGGTGTCATTCAGCTTCCCAAAAGAATTGGCGATCCTGTGTGACTGCATGATCAGAAAATGTGTCCATTACATTTAAATTTGCTTTGACAAGAAAAAAATATTCATCTCTCTTATGCACAGGAATTTATTTTATGTATGGAATTCTTAGAATCAGTACACCAAATACGTGCATTTGTAAATCCTAAGTAAGAAGTATTTATTCCAGGCTAAGTCCAAAACAAGAAAGAGGTAAGAACAATTTGCTTTGGAAACAGTGACCCTAAGTTGCCTGAACATTTTTACATTTCTTTCCTGAAGATCAGACAGGCAAATGACCCAACAAGTTAGAACAGAGGCATGGCTACATACTAAGAGCTAGAATAGCCTTGAGAGAAAATAGCATTTTCTACAGTAACAAGATAATAGAATAGCTGTGTTCCATTGAATACTGATAGCAATATGCTCCTAGTTGTTACTCAGAAGATTTGAAAATTGTTTCTTAGGATACTGAGTCAGTCATCATGATCCTGTCAGTACTTTAGTAGGAATGAACAGCTTCCCTGCGCTAAGGACAACCATGAGGACAGTTTTTAACATAATATTTGTTCTTGCCAATTCTTCAGGCTTTCACTGACTTTTAGCAGTGTGTTGGTACTTTTCTTGGTGCCCTTGGGTTATATTCTTAATGACATACCAATCCATTGAAGCGTTCCCATATTTGGTTTCACCATCTGTAAAATGAGGGAAATAATATATATTTTTCTATGTAATCATTTTATCTTAACATGGGGATCAAGAAACAGCTGTGTAATAGTAGCTGATTACTGTTTGTTTAAATTTATGAAACTACGTTTTGCCTAGGCACCTGAAACTGAAGTAGATTTTTCCTTAAGGATTAATTCTGCATATGACTTTTTGTAGCAGCTTAAGCAGCATGCAACCATTTCTCAGGCTCAAGGCTGTCTCCTAGGCTTTCTTAATCCTTATTACTTGTATAGACCCCCCCAATCAAATTCAAAAAGAGGTAAATCGGGTCAAGATTTTCCCCATTTTTCAGTGCTATTTATTCTGAGCTCTCCCCAATAACATATCTTGTAATAAAACAGCAGAAATGGGATGCACCAGAAATGGAATGCCAAGATATAATGTAGATGTGGCAAAAATAGGTCTTTCTTTGATGCATTTACCCTCATAAAACATTAATTCTGATGTACAGTTTTGCCAAGCCCCAGTTTCTGGAGTATTTACTGACAACCTGCCCAGTTCCTGAAGCAACAGGATTTTTATTTCAAATTTATGACTGTGACAGATTTCCAATGTGCATAATAGTCATGGTTCATCTTTTTTCCTCTCCTTCTGCAAATTTTTTTGGAGTGGGAACGCCCTCGGTTGCTTCTGCTGATTTATGCACTACTTTGTTCTTTATCTGCTTGCACCTCACCAGTAGAATAACATCATGCTATCCTTTCTAGGGTTCACAGGACCCTGTCAGCACTTAGCAATCAAAGGTCAACCAACTTCACAACACATGGTTAAATAGGTTGAAAAATCTCACCTAGTATTAACCCCCTGCACACCAAATGAAGAAAAAGGGTGCTGGCATCACAAAATAAAGCATCTTTACCAAACAGCAGGCAATTTCTGCTGCTACACACTGGCAACACTGTCGAGACGTGTCTGTCCTTCTGATGCCCAGTTCTAGGAGGAGACAGTGAAACCTGTGTTCCTGATTGCCTCTGATTTATGTTTTGCTTTGTTCTTTATCTGTTTAGAAGTATCCAGGAGACCTATCCACATGTTGCTGTCTTGCTTTCATCTTCCAAGCTGTCTGCGACCCGTTCATCTTTCCCTGACACTATCTCTCTGTCCAGGAAGCCCTTCAGTGTGTGTTTCCTACACTCATTTGCAAGATTGCAGAACTCTGGCAATACTTAACACCGAAGCAGCAACAAACTTGCCTAAAATAGTAGAAATAAATCCACCTGATTTCCCCTTGTGAATATTCATATTTTTGTATAATGGACCTAAAGAGAGATGGCAAATGCTTGGCTGTATTGAAGATGATAACTTCATTGGGGATGTAATTTTCCGGCATTTCCACCATTTCTTTTCTAAAGTTTCATGGCTCCTCCAAAAAGTTGTTGTTATACTGAAAAAAAATTATTACAAATGTAAAATAAGTTATGTGGAAGTGTAGATACTATGTTATACATAGCCTCTTTTCCTTTCATTTTGATCACTGGAAGAATTTTGAAGTTTTTAATATAAGAAGTATGTACCATTGAGTTTTTAGTATTTACTCCTGTTTTTCCCATTATGTTTCTTTTAAACGGGAAAAACTTGGAAAGGGAGAGACAAAGGAAAAGAGTGGGAAATAATGAAAAAAAACCCCTGTACATTCATTTACATAATGAAATGTTTTAACATTCTCATTTAGTACATTAAACAATAGTATTAGAAAATAGATCACAGAAAAAAAAGTCAGGCATTTTCAATGAAAAGTGCATTTTGATACAAACATTTAAAACAGTCTAGATCAAAATATCCAGGCTTCATTCAGCTGTCCTGAGGAATAGCTTCAATAATCGTTATTGGCAAAGGTCTTCTCTCTCACGTGTAGGCACTTTTAACCAGAAGCCTAGAGAACTGTTCTGAGGCTGCTGCTGAGTAACACGGAGAGGGAAAGGCTGTGTGGGCTGAACAGATGCCAACCTGCTGACAGCTGACTGGCAGCTTTGAACGGTTCTCTGAAATCAATAATCCTCAATAACTGACAGTATGTGAACTCAGTATTATCTCTGCAGTGGCTGCAGTGCCACTGGAAGCTGAAGACTCTCCGTGTAGACAACCCATGATGATATTCCAGAGGACAGGTCACTAGGCCACAATAATCCACCATGAACGGGGAATAGTATTTTTCACAAATATTTGAAGAACTTTTCAACACTAAAATTACTTGACACTTCAAGATTGCGGCAAAGCAAGCAGGTTTTGGTGCTCTTTCTAACAGTGTTTTAAAATTACAAAATGAAAATCCCACTTAAGTAACTCACAACTAAAAGATCACACTTGGTCCTTTAAAATATCTTCATTTCCAGAATGAGACACTTGGTTCTGAATGACTTATTTATTCTGTGATGCCTTGTAACACACTGGACTACAGTGACCTCTCTTGTAATTTCTGTTTTGATTGTGCTGCCAATCCTTCCCCTCACTCTCCCATTTTTATGCTCACCAACCTGTGAACGGCAATATTTGAATTCTAAGGTTTTGGAATATTAAGAATATGCAAAAATGTAGTGAATCTGTCTCTTTGGATTTCCATGCATGGGTTGAGAAGGCCAATAAGCCAATAAGTCATTCTTTAAAACTCCCACAGTGTGGGAAATTCATTGGTGACAAACATCAGCATGATATTTGAGACACATTCAGACTGTTATGAAACTCCCATTCCTCTAAGGACTGTTTGAGACTTCTTAGCATTGCTAATGCTCTATAGCCTTCATTATCTGCCCAGTCATTCCCTCTATGAAAATCTGTTGCTGCTGTCTTTTCTTACATAAAATTAAATACAATTACTAAAAAATAAAAGCATTGCGAGTCAGACTGGCACAGCACAGTTTATCTGCAAGAGGCAGTAGCAGGTATTATAATAGTTTAGTCTGTGATGCCCTTCACCTTGCATTTGTATGCTCATACTTACATGACATTTTCCATTAATCAACTGGGTTATTTTGCCAGTGGGACTAGGGGATAGCTATGGACATAGAAGAAATTCTGGGCACCTACTTCAGCACTGTGAATTTCTAAATGGAGTAAAACCTTTGATTTGACACCACTATAAATGCTTTTGATTTCAACAGCAAATGCTAAGCAGATACTCAAGCACTGTCATTAGTATTTTATACAGACACAGGCAATATTTGAATTATCTGTGGTCACTCCTCATTCTCACCTAAATGAGCAATCTAGGCTTAAATTTTAGCATCAATTAGCTGTTCTAGAGCTTCTTGTACTTATTGAAACTTATGTTTTTATTTCCTTTGTACAACAGGTCAAAATTTCAACTGGGGAATTTTGCACTGGTACAATTATAAATCCGGTCATCACTTGTTGCAGACAATAGCAATATACAATGCAGATGAGACCCAAACAATGACGAGACCAAAGACATGAAGTGTATTACATAGGAAATTCTGAGAGCAGGTAAAATCTGTCCAGTGACAAAAATTAATACTACACTAATGGCAAATATATGGAATCCTCATTAAATAAAAATAAAATATCATTAGTATCCCATAATGCTGCATTTCAATTACATTTAAAATACAACCTTAAATCAGGAGGTCTATGCTTAATATTAATATTGTTCATTAATATTAATTAATATTTAGAGCTTGTTGCAGTGATTTGTTTATATAATAAATTTTGTTTGGCAGTGAAATCATAAAAAGTCATTTGATATTCTTGTTAGGCCACTTTCTAAGGCCTAAATCTACTAACCAAGGAACAAAGCAGTGCCATGTGCTTTATAGAGCTGGCCATGTAGGATGAAGATTCAGTACTTACACTGATATCTTGCAAACAATGTGTATAGCAGATTTGTTTGCATAACAGAATCATTAAACAATTCTCAACTTTGAGTGAATTTACATGAATCAATCTGTTCATAAACAAGATCATAGCCTTTAGATAATTTTTTTGTTCTCAAACTGACCTCCTCCCTCTGCACTGTTTATGCAGCTATGCCATTATGCAACTATGTCATTAGTTGGTGGCCAAGCACGCATATGGTGTGCCTGATTATGTGCTTCGTTCTCTGAAAAACTGAGGTAATTTTTGCTTGAATACTGTCAAAAATCATAATTAAAAATGATATGAGAATTGTCCAAAAAGTGGGAGGCAGAATCATTAAATCCAACATTATGCATCTAGACAGGCCAGTAATACTCAGTACAAAGGCTCCTCAGTTGCCTTTTGAACTGCAGTCCTTAACCCCTGAGAGGCTCTGAATTGGAGAATGACCCAAGATATGAAATAGTATTCAATTTGAGATTCCAAGCAAGGCAGCTTAGAGGATAGTTAAATGTTTATGTTTGCATGTGCATTTTCTGTTCTCTATTTCTACCAAGGCAGCAGTGTCAAATGGCAATTGAAAAAGAAAATATAGTTTTTCAAAATCAAGTCACATGAATCATTTCAAAGCAGACAACAATCATTCCTGAAACAAGTCTGTCCATTTCTGAGTGTTTTATCTGTATTGCTTGCAACAAAACCAAAGAGCAGCTCCTACTTGTTGCCTATACTTAGAGAGAAATACTTCTATGACCTTTTGGCTCATTCTAGTTTTATGATTTTCAGCATCCTAAGGCTAGTGACAGCCGCATACTTGTTTTCTTATTGTTCTACAATGTTAAACTGCAGATTACTTTTGGACAAATGCATGGATAGCTCTAGACCCCCAAACCAGAAAAAGACATTAAACAAATCTGAGTTTTGCCAGGCTTGTGTATGATAGTTAATACTTTTTTAGAAGACTGTTGATGACTTCCTTAGTTTTCAGAAAAGAGGAAGGTCTTGACACAAATGTACACATCACCTTGATTTGCAGAACTTGCACTGTGCAGCTATTTTTCCTTTTGCTTATTGAGAACAGAAAAATGTCCTGTGGGCAGGTTGACTGCAACATTGTTTAGGTAGTTTCTGGGTGGGCAACATATATCCCTGATAGTCCAAGATTACTTAAAAAGAGTTATGACAAGTTCCATTGTACAAGATGAAAACAAAGATGACTAAGTAACTTATGAAGATGATGTCTGAGTAAATTTCTGGGAAATGCTATGTAACTGCACTGGATGAAACAGTAAGACCAACGAAACATTGAGTGCTGGGTCCCATGATATGGAAATTATGGTGTGCAGCCTCATGAAGAGCTCATTGTGCAGTGTAACTGGAATGCTGACAGAAAAAATTAAAGTTAGACTGAAACATCAAAATTTGGTGATCAACAAGGACTACAGACAAAACTGATGGAATCATGAGTAAACTGGACCTTAAGTCAGGTACAAGAAGCTGAGTAAATGTGAGCTGCTCTTTCAACCATACTTAGAATCTGACCTTCCAGATTACAGTTAAAATAATGTTGGGGTTTTTTTCCTACTAGAATTCCTTAGACTTGTGTAAGAATTAAATAAATGAATTAATAAAAATTAGAAAATTTATTTAAAATCTTTTTAAAAATGTCTTAGGACTCGGTTTTCAGGCAGAAGCATGTACTCTCCATTACAAAGAAAACCCTTTAAATATTTGCTCCCTGAAGGACTACAGATGACAAAATGACCTTTCTGTAAATGAAAGCAGCCTGCTTGATGGCCTAGCAGGAGAACAGAAATACTCTGCTGCTTTCATGAAAGAAAAATAGTCCAAACATGGCAAAAATCACGATTGATAGTTCACTAAGGAAAGAAAATGAATATTAAATAATTCACTTCTATTTATTCAATAATAGAAATCTAAGAAACTCTTGGTGAATAAATTTACTAGAGAAGTGTAATATCAAGTTGTATCATGATGCCTCACTTTCCAAAAAAAAGCCAGCCTAGGACCAACACACCAGATATGCATCATATTCAACACTGGCATTTTACACATCATCCATTTATTTTAAAGTCAAAAGAATTGATTTTAAGTGCCCAGCTCTAAATTTTTATATGAATAAAAAAGCTAGAAAACTATTCAAATTGTGAAAAATTGTGTTACAATTCAAAGCAGCAATGCTGCATGTGATTTGGTGTACAGTACCCATTTCAGAAGACACAGCTTCATCTGTTACAAACCCGTTGTCAGCTCGTTGACGTCAGATCAGGAGTATTGTGGTTCATTTTGCCAAAAGAAATGTCAGCTGTTTGCTGAAGCAAGGAAGTTGATAAAATTTATTTTGGTGGCATTAACAGTGAGGCTGTAAGTGAGCATAGCTTTAGCGTTGTGCTTTTTTGCAAAACATGGCTTTGACTCACAATAGGACAATCAAGACTGAACTGGAGTATGATTTGACATGTACACAAGGACAAAACAGATGCCTAACAGCTTACATATGGTGAAGAACTCTTGCAAGAAAATCAGTGTGGATGTTGTTTGCAACTTTTCAGATTTAGAAAGCGAGTGTTTTAAATCAATTAGGAAAAAAATAACACTTGCAGAATATTTTGTGACTGAGATTTAATTTTCCATTTCAAAAAGTAGACAAATGAAATAGACATTTGTTCATTTGATAGTTTCACCACTCATGCTTTGAGAATCAGGGGACTAAAACCACGATAAATTCTATAGTTTATTCTTACATTTTCTCCTTTATAATAAAATGTACTTATAAAATCCTATAGCTGCCACATCTGAAAATGGAACATTTCAGCAATAAATTTATTTTTAGAAAATCTTATGGCATTAAGATGTCTCATCTCTATTTGATAGCTGGAGAACACTGGCATAATATAAGTTTAAGATCTTACTTTCAGCCATATAATGCTGCCCACAAATAGAGCAGGAATTGAACAAAAATTCCCATTGTCCCAGTTCTGTTCACACCTCAAGACCAAAACCTCTCTAGTCCTTAGTCTCCGTATTTTTTATTCTTCGACAATTTAGTGACATGCAAAGATGTTTGCCATGTGATTTTACATAGCCTGTAGGAAGTACACAAGCTGACCCCAGCTGTCATTCCCCTCCTATGGGGTAACTGTTTTAGTCCCCCAGCAACGGGACCATCTCCCAGACCTATACAGACCATCCTACATGTATGTCTTTTTCATGATCCAAAAATAATTTTTTCAAGTCCAGTCTTGACCATAGGCATCAAGTCCCATGCAGTATCAATCTTCCTATAGTAAAAGATACTTAATTTTGCAATGTTCTTTTTTTGAGAGATGCTAATTTCAAAGCTGAAAATAAGATGATTGGCCATGTTGTCTTCTGAAAACTGCAGTGAAAAGACCATCAAATAGAAGAGAACCCACATGACATTAAAATAAACTTGGAACAAAGGCATACATTGGGATTGAATGCTCAAGAAATGCAAATCAGAAATTATAACAGTAGGTGAATAATGACTCTAGTAACAGAAAACAGATTTGCTAGGCCTGCTTTAGTCTGGCATTATACAGCCACTGTTACTAGGAATAATTTTGCTAAACAATCTCTACAGTACACTAACAAATCACTTACTCATCAATATTGAAAACACTGTTTCCTTAGAAGTAATGTGATTTGCATACATACATCTCTCACACAGTTTTGCTTGTTTAGCTTAATCTCTGTGGCCTCAGGATTCCCACTATATGATTTACCTCTTCACTGATCATTGATTTATTGCAATGTAGAGTTGTCTAAAGTGCAATTAATGCAGAATAATCCTGGTAAACCTCCTTCTGGACACATCAAGGTAGGCCAAAATTATGTCTATTATTACAGTTGTGTGAGTGGCCTTTCCCAAGACACACATCATACTGATGTACCTCCTAGCAAACTGCAGGGAGAAGTTAATTTATGACATATTTAGAAAATCACTTCAGTTGTTGAACTTCAGAAGATGTTTGCTGGCTTACATATGGTATTTGTGGTTTTCTTTATGAGAAGTTAGAAGATTTTTCATAAACATAGCTACAAAACCGTAATATGCTACACTATAGATCCCTGAATATGTGAAGCTATGAATGAGACAGAAAGAGTAAGTGGGTAGGCAAGACAATACCTTGAGGTTAGATGCATATTCCAGTCAAAATCAGTGAATCATTTTTTAAGTAACAACTATTGACACTGTGCATTATTTGTTACTGACTCCTTTGAAACCATCTCTCCAGAACTTTTTGCCATGTTAAATTATGTCCCTTTTTCAGAATCATCTAATAAGGCATTAAAGATATCTGGCGGGAAGTAAGAGCATGAAAAAAAGAACGGGCCATATTTTATGTATGTTTTACGCATGTTTTATGCATGTTTTATGCAGAGACCAAGGCTCATTCTCTTTTCAGTACTTATCAGAAGCACAAAGCACATCTAGTTTCCATGAATTTGATAACAATTTAGCCCTTACAGACTATTTGCCTTATAAATTCATGTTTCTACAAATGCTCGTGGTAAAACTCCTTACTCTTCCCTTCTGCAGGCAAACTTTCTACCATTTACATTAAGTTATTCCCCCAGGAGATTCTCATTTTCTGCTACACAATCTATGTGAATGAAGGCAAAATAAGGGAAGGCCAGTTCAAAATAAGGGAACACAGCAGTAACATTACCTTTGCTCTCAACAGAGGAGCAAAATCCTCAGATCACTTTCTACAGTTTATTGATGTATTTACCTGCTCTCTTTCTGGTTCACTTTTGCTGACATTTGCTCAGCTACCAAACTGCACTACTTCCTCTGTTGACTTGCATTTAATTTTAGAGAAATGTTCTTTATTTTCCTAAATGCTTTAATTTGAAATCTGGTGTTTAAATTAATAGGCTTTAAGATCAGCAGCCACTGGAACTTTTACTAATAGGGTGTTCTAGTCAAGTGAGAAATTTAGAACATTTCTCATTAAATGACCTAATCGTTAATTATCCTCATGATTTAAAAGGCTTATTGCTTGTTTCTAGTTTGAATCACTGCCTCTAGCTGCCATTTCCCTCTCTTCCAGTCTTATGACGCAGGTAACTATTGAATTAATCTGGTAGCCATAAGCAGTGTATGTCTCAGGGTGGGACCTACTAACTGTGAATTTCTACACATATGCATGAATTTGTGCACACAAATACATACATATATGAAGGGAAAGCTGCACATATATATTCGAAGTGTCACTGAAGGGAAGAGACCAATCTTATGACAAAGCCAGCAGACCCAGGAGTTAGAGACAAAAGACCAAAACAAGTTGCCTCCAGGACTAAAAGTGTACTAGGTGGGGATGGTATTAAAACAAGTACCTCAATGACTTCAAATTGTATGGCTACATGAACGTCATATTTTTTCATTACATAGATATGGAATATGGTATATTCCCAGGAGTCTCTTGGTTTGTTTGCTGCTGACACTTATCTGCATTAGTTTCACACACTGCTGAAGATATAGTCATTGTTTTGTTGTTCTGGAGAGGCCATGAAGAAAGCTCAATAATGCAGAAAAGTAGAGCATATTGTCCTAATATCTCCCTCATTATTAAAACTACAGGGAGAAATATAGGAAATCAGAAGCTCAAAACATAGCTGAAAGAACTGAGAGTTGAATTCAACTACCAGTGAATTGCACTCCCACACACACAGCCCCAGACAATAGGCTGATTCAAGACAATGAATGCACAAGAAAAAAGTCACTATTCTCCCTTTTCTCTTTGCAATGCTAATTCTTTTCCTCAAATTGAATGCCTGAGAAACAGATCCAGTGTTGAAACCCTTTCTTTCATAGTTGATAACATGAAATATGCTATGATATCACTTTGATTCCATCTTGACTCTGAACATAAAGTTTTTCCTCAGAAACATGTACATTATCAAAATTCATCTACTTAGTGAATTGGTGTCCTGAACCACATCACCATATCACTTGTACCACTATATCAATATGAAACTTTTTGAGAAATGAGAAATACAACTTCCTATTGTATTGATGATCCCACTATCTTATAATAACCAGTATATGATAGATCTGTTATAAAGAAGGAGTGTGTCAGAGATTAAGATTTTTCATAAAAGGTTCCCAAAGCCTTTTTATACATAAGGTAAAACAGTCAGCTACTAGTTTTTGTGGGTTTTTTTATCTTACATACATAACAACCAAGGGCAGACAATGCTACATTGCCAGTACAAACAGCATCCAGGTTTGCCATGCAATCTGCTCTTCATCCCGCATCCATCAGTGTGTGGTGTGTTATGTAATAGACAATTTAAGCCATATGTATTTTCCCACTATACCTGCCAGACTGATGCCTCTAAGTTTTGTCCTTGTTTCTGACTGGCTCGGATTAAATTTTATTTCCTTCAACCACTTGAAAGTGTGGCCTATTCATCCATTGAGGCTCCTTGAGGTAACAGGGAGAGAGGTTTCCTCTGGATGATGGCTCATCTCAGATCACCACATTAGTCCTGTAAAATATGTAGAACAGTTTGCCTTTGGAGATGCTTATCTCTTCCCAGGGACTAGAAACGGAGCTTTACTTTGACAAAGCAGCTCTTTTATCTGACAGAAATTAGATGAAAGGAATCCCAGGCACACAGACCTAATTGGCCTCTCCCTGAGCATTATAAAGTGTCACATTGACCAAGTCTCTGTTGCTGGTTCCTGGTGTGAAGATCACCACAAATACAGAGGTCCCTGTTCTGCAGAGATTCCATCATATATGTACTGTCCTGATATGCAGAAAATGATGTAAGCCTACCTAGACAGAAGCCTTTGGAAGGCTTAATTTATTATCATTTTTCTTGGCTTCCTGACATAAAAGGGGATTCAAGAAAGACAGCAGCATCTCTCAAGTAATTAAGCAAGGATTGCCTCCAATCTGATGAAGTGACAGCCTATTCTCTTCAGTTTCTCACTTTAAGCATAAAATAGAGGTACAATCTAGCAGCAGGGAAGCAAACAGTTGTAAATTAGAGAAGTGAAATATGTAAAAATTTATGTATCTGACACACACTCACATGCATGTTTACCTACTGTTATTATTTTTGATATTATTAATGGGATGAGAACAAATTCAAATATTGCTCAAATTAATAATGTAAGAATATAATTTTAGTTCAGAAAGTGAAGGATAATACAGTTGTAGTGGAAAGAGTGTATTGGGTGAACAATAATAAATGAAAATAGCAAATGAAAATCAGCTATAAATTGGTGCATTGTTGTGTTACTCCCTCCCCCAACTCCAAGAACAAATTCACCATATGGTCTTTTTATAAATATTTCGGAAGTAAAGTGACTTCTGGAAAGGATTGGAGTTTGAGATATGCACAGTTATCAGCATTTTAGAAGATCCAATTTGAAACATCTGCTAACTCTTGAAAGAGTTATGTTGAAACAAAAAACAGTTCTTATTTAGGAGGGTTGTATGCTCAGAATTTTGAATTCTCCCCTCTTTTCTGCAAGGATAGTGGGAAGAGGAGAGAGCTGCACCAGCATTTTGCTTCCACCTTTTTCAGGTCCAAGATTTAAAGCTTTATGCTGAGGAAAATCAAGATGACAGATGCAAAGCCACAGTAAATTACTGACACACTCTTCTTCAGTCATGCTTTGAAGTGCTAAAGAATTCAGACCAAATCTCAACCATGAAAGCTTTGTGAGAGGCAAGCTGCAATTTACTAGGCCAGTGGAATGTAACAGATATATTGTAAAAGAATATATTCTTTCAAATCTTGGGATTTGGGACAAAACAAAAAGTTTTGAAAACAGTAAATGTTCTTGACCTCTGCAATGTTTGCGGTTTTGGTTATACTGTTGTTATCAGTATGCAGTTGCAATTCCTACAACTTGCACTTCTTCTAACCTTCCAGACTATAAATATTTAACAGTTCTTGCAAGTTGATTTACATAGTACTTACTGGGTAAATAATACCTCACTTCTGAAAAATGTATGCACATATATAGTGTAATGTAAATAATTAATCAAATATAATAACAACAAAATAATGAGAAGAAAATACCAGTTTTCAGAAGACATACAGTCATCTCTAGATAGATTTTTTTTGAAACACTTTTCCTTTCTATCATTATTTCTTTCTCTCTTCCTTCCTGTATCCTTCCTCTAATGAGTTTATTATTGTTGCCATCATAGCAACAATTTCAATCAGAATTATTTCTTTCTAAAATGTTTTGCATCCTATAGGTAGAAATCAGAGCCATTCAGCATATTTGCAATGTTCCATTGTCAAGCTGAGTGATTAATTCTAATATGAACTGAGATCTTGCAATAGGATCACAGATGGAAGCAACTTTTTTCCTTTTTTGGAGTGGCACTGAAGTTACCATAATCTTTGCCACTTCCTGGGTCTGTACAGTTTCATACAGGTTGTGAAACCACCAGCAAATTGTCCAACAAAGTCATCTAGCTCTGAATCAAGCATAGAAATGCAAAATTAATAATTTACTTTGCCACACAATATTAACACTTAAACAGATCTTGGAAATGTCTGGGTCAGTCCAAGTCCCAAGAACTGTCACACCCCTCTATCTCCCACTTTAAGTAACACTATAGGAAAGGAAACAGTAGTTTTCAGGACAGTAAAAATGGAATCTGGAAATAGATTCAGCCATGCTGCTGGGTAAGAAAGGACACATTTTAGAGCAGTTATACAGCTGTTCCAGGAGAAGAAGACACAGAAGTCTAAATCAGCTTAAAATATGAATTCAGAAGGGAACTTTCACATGGCTCAGCCAGTGAGCATGACTGTCTCTATATTTCAGCTTATAGTTTTTATGCTTGTTATAACTTTTTTCAGTAAACTAATTCTTTTCTTTTGCTCTTAGAAACTCATTTAGTCTCTTTCCTATGAAACTTTCTGATAACATGGACGAAGAGAAATGTTTTTAAAATAGGACTGTAGCCTACACATCTTGATAGAAACAACTAAAGAGCTGATAATAAGTTTTCCAAAAGATATTTCTGGGAATGTGTAAAATTCAAGGATAGATTTATCCTTTGTCTGATTCACATCCAAGAATTTATCCTCATCTATGTGAAGTTTCACAGATTCCTCCTGAGGAGATTTATAAAATCCTTGGGCAGTTCACAGAATGGAATGATAGAATATCCTGAGTTGGAAGGGACTCATAAGCATCATCAAAGTTCTTCTGTCACTTCATTGTTTTCTTCTTTCATGAAAAAACAATCAAAACCTTCTCCTTTTTTTTTTTTTTTCATTCTGGGGCAAAACAAAAGCAATGTGAGAAATCACACAAGATTCTCTTTGTGAGCTTGATGCCCTCTTTCCCAACTGAGTATTATGGCACTCCTAATAATGACCATGTGAAAACCAGAATGTCACTGTTACCTCACTTGGAAGGTGACACCTTCAAGGCAGGACAGATGTATTTGCAGTAGTATCATGACTCATAACTGACCTATTATTCTACTCATGTCCCTGCAAAATTTTTCTGAACAGTGCATCTATTCCCTAAAGAATATCCTCTAACAATTAATGAAACTTTGCAGGTTTTGTTCCATAACAGAGGAAACAGTGTTTGAACAACATTCAAATGGTATGTGATTTGGATCCACAATTTGTGGTCAGAGTTAAAACTCCCTTTCCTTCCTTCCTTCAGGAACTGCTATGGCCACAGATGAGCACTCTACCAGTTTTCTAGAAAAATATTGGCTGGATCTGCCAGAGACCCATAAAATTTCCAGACTGAAAATTTTCTGTGGAGTTATGTTGAACAGCAGATATCTTAAGTACTAGTACTCTACTAGTATATTAAATAATGGCAAGTAACTAACATTCAGGTATCCAAACTAGTAAATTGATAGAACAATCATTATTTTGATCCAGGTCAATTAAAAATAACTCATAAGACTCCTGATTATGGGTAAGGTTGTAGCTTTAGTAACACATCCCAGAAATACATCGAGCCATTTCCAGGACTTCCTAGACAACGCAGAAATCTCTGTATCCTATTTTCAAGCCCATTTGAAAATCTTAAAGAGTTTATTTGCTCTGTTTCTTTTATAAAGAATAATTTGGTGCAATAACATGCCCCCTGGAACTATGACATAGATGTAGATTTATAAACTCTATACTTCAATCTCATCTTTTTGTTGCCTGGGTTTGTGTCCTCATAAAACCTCAGAGACACCCAAGCCCAAATTTTGTACTTAAAATTTCTCTCCATAACAAGTCTTGCCATTTGGATTTGATCTAACTAAAAAGACTATGCTCATTATCTATAATATCAGCAAAGAAGAAAATATGTTTGCAGTTAACAATTAAAATGGAGTGTTTCAAATCTCATTGCACTATGATGTCTTATTGTGATACCTGCATTCCACTAGCATGTGCTAAAAGCCAAGCCTAAATAATTTCAGTATATGCTTAGTGAATCTGAATTTTTCTGCTTGGAAGAAGGAAGTCATATGGATACCATCATAATCTGAAGTCAGGCTCTTCATATCTGGGTTTGTATCAAAACCCTTTTCCCTATTTTTCATAATATTTTTCACTACATTGTTGCTATATAAAAGACCTAAACAAACAATAAGGAAACTAAGCAATAGTTTTAACTAAGTACATAGTACTCTAATAAAGAATAAAGTGATGACAGCTGGAAAAATGCTTTCCCGTCATTTTGTTTTTCATTTTTAGTAACATGGCACTTCTGCTCTTCATAGAAATATGGCACAGACAGCTATTGTCAGGGCAGCCTCCTATCTAACTCATGTTTTAAAGTGTACATATTAGGTTTTTTCCATTTTAATAAAACGTTTTCTCAAACAGTACCTTATATGTTATGCTTTAGTTATATTTTTGTAAAACATTTAGTTGCAAATGATTACATAGATAGTGAAGCATTCTCATAGTGTTAAAAGCCTCAGCATAGACACAGCACTTAGTGTTTGAAGACTTGAGATTCGAAAAGTGCCATACTAATATTTTAGAGATAAATACTTAAGGCCCATAGAAATGCTGAGTTTGTGGTGTTTTCACACTTGCAGTGTTCAACATGTCAAATAAGTATTATCCAATAAGAGATATTCAACTTGAGTGCAGACTGAATTGAGATATCTGAGCAGTACAGGCTTCATTCCCATGCTTCCTGGGTGAAATCTTAACATTTCTGAACTCAGCTTTTGTTTTCAACAAAGTTTGAGCTTGAATCACCCATTTTTACTCCTTGTGGGGAAAAAAAAGTCAAATAAACTGTTGATGAGGGAGTGAAAATTAGCTTGCTTAGCAAGGTATGAAGAGTTCTCTCCCCACACAGGAGAGGCTTATTACAAGGTAGTGAACAAAGTCCACATGGAAAGTTCCAGCATAGTTTTGCAAGAGCTCTCAAAAGGATGGTAATGTAGCTCTGCACTGCATTTCATGATGTTTCAGATGAGCTGTGCTGCAGTTCCCAATGGGAAGGACCTCAATCACAAGGTCATGCTGCAAAGCTGAGCCAACAAAAATGTCACCAATGTCCGTTGCTCCCTGCCAGTCTTTAGAAATCAGAAAGGAGGGAGACTTGTGTCTGATGTTCCAAAGATCATGATCCTGACCAATATCTGAATGAATTTATAACACGTATAATGAATACAGGAATTTATAACACTGCTTTAATTAAGTTAGTTTATTCCACTTGAGTACCAAGGTTTTAAAAAGTAGAGACAATTTACCATCAGGAGAGCAAAGACAATTCAAGAAAAAAGACAGATAAATTTAGCCCTGGTAAATAAACAAATTACTGGCCTTTCAGTCACTAATCAGTTTAACTGCACTTCTCTAATTCATTTGGCTGGATCAGCTCTAGGGAATTGCCAAACAAATACAGAGAGAGGAAAATGTTATTTCATGGAGTGCCTTGTGATGTACCTAATAAATCCAATACTGCAACTTGACTGTTCACTGATGACAACAGACCATGCTTTCGATGTCATGACCCCTGATGGGCTAAGGGGCATGACTCTCAAAGGGTTAATCTTTTCCACCTGTTGTTGACCACAGAGCAAGCTCTCCTGGCAGGTCTCCTACCAGGAGAATGTGACCCCTGACCTTTGTGGGAGAGGGATGTTTCACCAAAGGCTCTTCCTAACAAGCACTGCAATCTGGCACACTCACACCAACTCTCCGGTGTCTGACTCCAGTAGTAAAACCAGCTGTGAACCAGCAACTTCTGAATTGAAAGGAAAGGAGGGTAAAAGTGGGATACAACCCCCAAAATATCTCAGTCAACCCTCTGTGGGGGTTACCTTGAGCTGCATATGCTATGTTAGTCGTTTGGGCTCTTCTTTATGAAAATATCAAAGTCAACACAGACTGAAAACAATATACTAGAAAAGTCAAGAATATTGAAATTGAGGTGGAATTTCAGTCAAAAACAAGTAGTTAGAAGTCAAAACTGTTGCTCTCCTGAGTCAATGCAACTGTTCTGATCTATTAGGTACAAGCACACAGAAAAAGCAAAGGCATAAGACCATTCTCACAAAGTAGTGTCATAAATACGGAGAATATATTCTAAAGATTCAAGGTATCTTCATGAAGCCTAAACTCTTTTTCTTCCTTTGTGATTAATTTGATATCTAAGTCATACTCATCTGGGAAGGGAGTTCCTGAGACATAAATATTTTACCTATAGAGAAACTGATGCAGGAGCATCTCTTGACATCTGCTAAATTTTTCTACTGATGCCCTTTGCTGCTTTTCTACTCAATGCCTTTGCCTATTTGAGCTTTTTCTTCTTGTGAAGAAGTTTTTGTCAGGTTTTCTTGTTGATCACAATAAAGATCAACAGAAAAAAAGTCTTTAGAGGTTATTTGAACAAACTGCCTACCTAGGGAAAGATTGGACCAGCACTTAAAAGCACAAGCCTAGGACTTCATAAGTCTTCCAGGCACTGCACCTTGCAAGCAAGCTTGATCAAAACATTCTAACCACAGCTTTAAAAGTACTTCAGTGTTTTAATGCCTCCTCTATGCTGCCATGTGGTAGAAGTCTCAGCCCTGAGGCACGGCTGTATGTATATGAATACTGATACTAATGCCAACATATTGGGGAATTAAAAGAAATATTCTCCTGAATTATAAAGCTGTGAAATGCAAAGGAAAGGATGTGCACTCTGGTGTCCAAAATGACCTGTCTAATCAGATACAGGCCACCATCTCTACAGTGAGAGGTAATTGTTGGAACTTGGCCCATGAATTTCTCTTCAAATGTGCTTGATTCCCACATGGAGGAAACGACAGTATCCCAGAAAAGTACATATACCCAAGAAGCTGGGTGCAAGCTCACAATATTTGAATCAGATCATGCAGTATTAAAAAACACATATTTGAAGATTAATACTCTCTCTACAGACCTTCAAACACTTACTGCAATTACTGAAAGTCTATCTGCTGCTTCTCACCACACTGATAAGCCAGGCACTGCAGCCCAAAAGCTCAGTTCCTCTGCAGCCTAAATATAAGAAGACACTTCAGTTCACTGAATGCTGTAACCCAGTCCATATTACCTTTCTGACAGAGGTAAAAAAGAAGGGAGAGACAAAAACAATTCCTAACCCACATACTTGTTCATCTGCCCTGTCTTTTCGTCCCTCAGTACTTGTCTATACGCATAAATGGGAAACCCACAAACTGCTTTAGGAAATCCGAAGTCACCAAGGAAACTTAGAAAGGAATCATAGAATCAACTGGGTTGGAAAAGACCTGAGATCATCAAGTCCAACCCTTGATCCAACACCTGTGGTTACTAGACCATGGCACTAAGTACCACATCCAGTCTCATCTTGAAAACCTCCAGGGATGGTGGATCCACCACCTCTCTGGGCAGCCCATTCCAATGTCTGATTCCTCTCTCTGTAAAAAATTTTTTCCTAATATTCAATCTAAACCTACCCTGGCACAACTTAAGACTGTGCCCTCTTGTCCTACTGCTGGTTGTCTGGGAGAAGAGACCAACCCCCACCTGGCTACAACCTCCTGTCAGGGAGTTGTAGAGAGTGGTGAGGTCTCCCCTGAGCCTCCTCTTCTCCAGGCTGAACAACCCCAGCTCCCTCAGCCTCTCCTCATAGGACTTGTGCTCGAGTGCCTTCACCAGCCTAGTTATTCTTCTCTCCACCTGCTCCAGCACCTCAATATCCTTCCTGAACTGAGGGGCCCAGAACTGGACACAGCCCTCCAGGTGTGGCCTCACCAGCACTGAGTACAGGGGAAGAATCACTTCCCTGGTCCTGCTGGCCACACTGTTCCTGATCCAGGCCAGGATGCCCTTGGCCTTCTTGGCCACCTGGGCACACTGCTGGCTCATGTTCAGCTTCCTGTCAATCCAAACTCCCAGGTCCCTTTCTGCCTGGTTGCTCTCCAGCCACTCTGTGCCCAGCCTGTAGCGCTGCAGGGGGTTGTTGTGGCCAAAGTGCAGGACCCGGCACTTGGCCTTGTTGAACCTCATCCCGTTGGAATCAGATCAACTCTCCAGCTTGTCCAGAATCCTCTGAAGAGCCCTCCTGCCTTCCAGCTGATCAACACTCCCCCCCAGCTTGGTGTCATCTGCAAATTTTCTGATGGTGGATTCAATCCCCTCATCCAGATCATCAATAAAGATATTAAACAGAACTGGGCCCAACACTGATCCCTGGGGGACACCACTAGTGACCAGCTGCCAACTGGATGCAGCACCGTTCACCACCACTCTGGGCCCAGCCCTCCAGCCAGTTCTTAACCCAGCACAGGATGCCCTTATCCAAGCTGTGGGCTGCTGGCTTTTTCAGGAGGATGCTGTGGGAGATGGTGTCAAAGGCTTTGCTGAAATCCAGATAGACCACATCCACAGCCTTCCCCTCATCCACCAGGCGGGTCACCTGATCATAAAAGGAGATCAGGTTGGTCAGACAGGACCTGCCCTTCCTAAACCTGTGCTGGCTGGGTCTGATCCCTTGTCCATCCTGTAGGTGCTGTGGGATTGCACTTAGGATGATCTGCTCCATAACCTTGCCAGGCACTGAGGTCAGGCTGACGGGTCTGTGGTTTCCTGGGTCCTCCTTGCAGCCCTTTTCGTGGATGGGTGTGACATTCACCAACTTCCAATCATCTGGGACCTCCCCAGTGAGCCAGGACTGTTGGTAAATGATGGAGAGTGGCTTGGTGAGCTCTTCTGCCAGCTCCCTCATCACCCTCGGAAGATGTGGGTACAAGACAATGAACCACTGGAGTTTTGTCATTTACTACCCTCTTACTGCCCTTATGCCAAGCTCTGCTTTCTTGTATCCGCAAAACTGCTCCAATACTGGCATCTGGGCTGCTTATGCAGGCAGCCCAGATTTCCCCCAGGAGAGTTCTACCGGGGAACTTGATAGAAACAAGATCAGGATAGACACAGAAAAATATGCGCATTGAGAATCAAGTGAGGAAATTGACTATTCAATCTGTTTTTCGAAGTATTATTTAGTCAAAATAGCATTCTTTGGTTCCTGTCCTTTGACCAGACTTTCAAAGAGAGAATGAGATCTACTTCCTTTTGTATCTTTTGGGGTTTTAGCATATGAGGCTGACTCAAATTCCAAAGCTGACCGAGCAGAAGTGAAAGAAAATAACCTCCTATGAAAAATTCACGACACGTTCCTTTAGAAACCTTTCATATTTCCTGCTATAGACAGCATTTTACATGGGTTGAGTGCTCCATAAAACTTGCTTGTGTACATTTTCCTATAGCAATCAAACAGCCATGTTTTCCATATATCAGGTGTTCCAAAAAAATAGAGAAAACTTTATTTCTGGTTAGCTCTGTTGGGTTAAGTTTTTCTTCTTTAGGTTGGTGATCAACTGTGTCAACCTCTCTTTAAGCAGAGCAGGTGTTAAATAAGAGATTGGTCACCTACAAATTATCTGGAGTCCTACAGGACTTCCTGAAAGGCACATGAAGAAGTTATTTGGCTTCATGTTGTCCTGTGTGACTTCTGGGCATTCATTGCTAATGGACCATGCAAGAGGGTTGAGTCTGTGATTTACTTGAAACCACTTGGAGGGTGTATTGGAGAACTAGAGAGAGGGAAGGTCAGAATAATGTGGAGGGGATTTGTTGCAGTTCTGTTAAAGCCTGATTATTCTGCAAGGTACTTATTCTGCAGAGAGAAGAGAAGTGCAGAACAGCAAAGTGCACTGGGGGGTATAGGGAGAAGAAAGTCAGGCTTTCCAATGATAAATGTGGCTTTTGCTGTGATGACTAAAATCTAACAGAAAACATTAAAGTAATGAAGGAGCAGAGAAATTTACTTTCCCTGTAGAGGATCAACAGTATCTTACTTAAGCTTTAAATGTACTAACATTTTCAACCCTTCACATTCAGATTTATGTATTAATATAGTCATCATGGCTGGGCTTCACTAACGAAGATTTGGGAAGGGCTCTATCCACATTTGTTGCAAGCGCGTTGGTGGCTAAAAAGGCCAATACGAGATAGGTATGTCTGGTTGCAAAAGGCACAGCAGAAAGACTCCTTAGATGGTATATTCTGCAAGACACGATTCTTTCTGCGTTGTCTTTTCTCCTCGAGAGTGATCCTGCGTGCGTTCTCAAAGGAAGCAGCAGCGTTATAGATGGTGTGTCTCCAGGCCTCCCGATTGGAGGCCAGAGTAGACCAGTTATGTTGATCAATATGGCCAAGGCTGAGATGTTGTTTCAGGGAGTCCTTGTATCTTCTCTTCGGGGCTCCTTTCTTGCGGCAGCCAGTGGCAAGTTCACCATAAAGCAAGATCTTAGGGAGGCGGTGGTCCTTCATCCTTGAGATGTGTCCTACCCAACGCAGCTGTGTTCTCATCAACATGGCCTCAATACTTGTGACTGCTGCTTGTTCTAGAACAGATGTATTGGTCACATATTCTGATCAGTGGATGTTTAGGATTGTATGGAGGCAGAGTTGATGGAAGCGTTCTAGGAGTTGCAGGTGGTGGCAGTAGATGACCAATGATTCAGCTCCGTATAAGAGAGTAGACAGCACAATGGCTCTGTAAACACTGATTGTGGTACTTTTCTTCAAGTGTTTATTTCGCCAAACTCTTTTATGAAGCTTAGTATTAATATAGTTACGCCTGCAAATTGACATTACAGCTTTCTCACTCATGCTACAGCCATCTTAGCAAAAAACTGACTGCACTGATGAATCCAATTGTAGAGATATACAAGGTAGCACTAATGCATGTTAGGAGGCAAATATCAAGTATACTCACCAGCTCAGACTCAAAAGTAGTGTAGTCATTTGCCTGCAACAGCTCCTACCCTTGTTTGTCTTTGAAAATAAAGAAAGATATACTGCTTCCACATGTCAGGTGTTTCACTGGAGAATGGATGGCTCTATGCTTTGTGAGCTATACATCATAATTTAGGAATTGTCTGTGTGGAGACTTTTCTGATAATCTGTCAACCCATAGTCCATATATATTTCCACTAAAAGCTCTGAAGTGGCTGCCCACAAAAATTTGAACATGATGCTGATTGGAGTAATTCTAAAGTAAGTTTCTGTGACAGAGTTTAAACCCCACAGTAGCATATGGTGACCAAGGACTTCCAATACATACTATGCACAGATGGTTCCAGCTCTTGCAAAGAAAGGGCATTTGGTTTATGAAAACAAGGCTTTTCTGCATCATTTGCACAATGTAAATGTCAAAAATGTCTCTGAAATACAGAAATAGTGTCACATTAAAAAAAAAAGAAGGTTGTTTCTATGTCTTTTCAAAACGTTGTAAAATTTTACATTCAAAGAAGAAAAATTAACTATTATGCCTTGGGAAAGGAAAAATTTATTTCAAAGAATATTTAGAATATTTATTAGTAATGAATAATTTCTCACACATACATACATTGAATCCATCTATCCCAGCTCAGGTTTTTGGGAAATGCATGTTAGCCTGGGACGTGGAAATGTGAAATTAGGACACTCATGATAGCACATACAAGATATTGTATACACAAGATATTGCTCTCTTCACACTTAGGTTTGCAGATAATTAGTAGTTTGGTATGAAAGGTTGAAAATTCCCTCTGGAGAGTTCTAGACTATATAATTTTACACCATATGGATCTCCTTTCAATCCAATGGCTTTGAAATGCTGTGTGCAGAAAGTATGCATGTGAGATGAAAAAGCAAAGTGAAAAGCAAAGTAAAAGGATCTTGTTTTCATCTTAAAAATCTAGTATACAGGAAAATATTTATTTTATTTTTTATTATATACACTTTTCAAATTGCATTATAATATTAAAAAAACAAAACAAAACAAACAAAGCAACAAACATTCTGATAGTTTCCTTCTTAAAGAAAACCCCAAACAACTAATTGAGGCTAATTTGATTTCATGTCAGCCTTCTGACATATTCTAATTCCGCATAATTGCAGAGAATAAACAGAATTTACTGTAAATCTCCTCTGCAGTAATGTATATTTTCTCTTACTTATCTGGCAATAAGACATTATGGAAGACATTTTATATTTTCCTGTTGTTGATAGGAAGCATTTTATCGTTACTGGTATTGTTATTGCCATAGTATCATTCATATAATGTAATGTGAGATATATTAAAGTGGGTTATGAAAATGAAAACTAGATCTGAACTGTGCTGTAATTACAGTATTCTTATGACCTTCCAGTTCTGAGGCCAGCCAGTGGTAATTCTTTTCCCCACCAACTCAGAGCCACCTCAAGGCTACTGATTTTGGGTGTGCCTTGAGGTGTGATGCAGCTATTGGGTTTGTCCTCACTTTTCTGCTGCCTGCAGCCAATATTGATACAGGGTGACAAGGACATAAGATGAATCTTTCATCTTTTTAATCTTGTGTTCTGTTTCCTTGCCTTATAGCACTGGGTGAGAACATCATATCAACAATTGCTTGTGTTATTTTTCCGCTCTGAACTGTCAGTTACTCTCATAAATCAGAGTGTACCTAGACACTGTCACCTTTTCTTCCCAGCATCATTGATCTTTGTCAGCATATTGTGTACTTCTAAGAGATAGACACATCAAAAGAGTGCCTCTGAACACCATGAACAATAGAAAACTATAACACATTTTACTGTGGAAAATACAGCAGTGTGGGCTGTGTGGTATGTCCAGGAGTCTGATGGTAGACCTCAGGAAGTCTCTTACCTATCAAAACCAGAGGCAAATTGGTTGAGTTTTTCATTGCCTAACATGAGTCCCTTGTCTTAATTTATGTCTCAATATCTATTGCAATACTAAGAAATGAGAAAAACAAAGCAAGTTTAACATTAATATTATTATTATTAATAATAATAATAATGATTGGAATATTAAATATTAAGAGAAGGATGGACACTGATATAAAGTGGACTGCTAGGGCAGGAAGAATTGAACAACTGGGTAGTCTCATCCATGGTGTATGATCGGGAACATGCAAACACTGCACAATGGTACTCATGGAATAGGCCATGTTTTCAATTAAGAAAAGCTCATTTTATGAGCATCTTTTGCTTTCAGTGTCCACATAACCAAAGAGATGTCTTTTTTTCCTCAAACACTGATCTTCATGGTATATCTGACACATCACTGTCACTGACAGAGTAAAAGATTTGTAAAGAACGTCCACAAAATATCTGACTTCACTTGACTTTCTGTCTAGGAAAGATGAGATCACAGACATCACCAGCTTTAAGGAATATGTAATTTTTCTCTCTTCTCTTCTCTCTCTTCTCTTCTCTTCTCTTCTCTTCTCTTCTCTTCTCTTCTCTTCTCTTCTCTTCTCTTCTCTTCTCTTCTCTTCTCTTCTCTTCTCTTCTCTTCTCTTCTCTTCTCTTCTCTTCTCTTCTCTTCTCTTCTCTTCTCTTCTCTTCCTCTTCTCTTCCTCTTCTCTTCTCTTCTCTTCTCTTCCTCTTCTCTTCCTCTTCTCTTCTCTTCCTCTTCTCTTCCTCTTCTCTTCCTCTTCTCTTCTCCTCTTGTCTCTTCCTCTTCTCTTCCCTCGTCTCTTCCTCTTCTCTTCTCTTCTCTTCTCTTCTCTTCTCTTCTCTTCTCTTCTCTTCTCTTCTCTTCTCTTCTCTTCTCTTCTCTTCTCTTCTCTTCTCTTCTCTTCTCTTCTCTTCTCTTCTCTTCTCTTCTTCTCTTCTCTTCGTTATTCACCTATGTCTGCATGAATGCCTACTGAATAATGCTAAGAATTAAGTCAAGTTGGGAATTGAAATCTGTTGATATTTTGGTGAACTTAAAAAGGAAGTGCTCCTCATTTGGAGTGTTAGTATGGATGAAGAATAGAAAGCAAATATTGACAATATGCTTAGTAAGAGCAAAACAAGCAAACAAAAAAAACTTAAGCAAGTATAACTCAAAATCCTTATGGAGTAATAAATTAATTGATGGGACTTTCATATATTTATGGTAAGAGTATTTATTTCTACTAATTCAGAATGCTTTTCAGCTACACAGTGACCAACATTGCAAGACCTACATGAAATATATCTGGGATTTTTTCAACAAAGATGTAGGTAGTTCAAAGAAATGAAGATAGACTTTGTAAATACAGTGTATACTTATACTTCTTAGGTATGAAATGTCATGGATACCTGTGGCAGTTCAAAGCTTTCTGAATGCAAAAAAAAGTTCTACTGACTTCTATCAATTCCTGAGATTATGATTGATTTTACAAGTGTTATCAACTTAATCTGATTCCACAACCAGCTATTCAATATTTGTTAAAGCTGCCAGTTGATCCTATCACCCTTTTTTGGGTGAGTAATCCTAATTCCTCTAAGAACTTCTATTGATATCTTGCAAATAAGATTTATAAAATAAACCCCAGGGTTTGGTAAGAACACTGATAATATGATTACCTATAAAGGAGGAACTAAAAACATTATCAACAGTAGACTTGTGTGTCTTTCTGCTTTCCTTGCAATGGGTAATGAAAATGCAAATATGTTCTTAAGGGCTTGCTTGCTTCACAGTGTGCAGAATATGGGTCTATAGAAACTGCTTAGAACATCAGTGAGACAGACAGAACAGACAACAGAAACAAACCAGTTCTTGCACAAATTTCTGTCTAGCATTCACCAAATGTTTTTCGTAATATCTTACCGTGAGCTACTGTACTACAATTTCACAGGTGTTCATCCATCTTCACATTACATTCCTTAAATGGAGACAGACCAGGATCTCATCACAGATCAGGGAAGATGAAGGCTTAAAGGACAAGATACCTTTAATAAAATCCATTCTTTAAAGATCTTCCTGATCATACATACTTGCAATAAAAACAAAAGCAGATTAATTATATTTGAAATACAACAAAATAATATTTAAGAATTATAAATAAGAAGAAAAAGAAGTAAATTTTCTTTTTTAAGCAAATTCTATACCTATTAGATACCTATTTGGCAAGGTACTTATTACATACCTACAGAACAGTTTTCAAAAATGTGGTAGACACAGTCTGTCCCAAGGTTCTCTACCATGTAGGACATATCTAAGAGCCTCTGCCTCCAAAGCTGTCTATTTTGCTATGCATTGGAAACAAACGGAGTTTAACATGTCAGTGTTGCTTAAATTTAGAAGTATCTCAAATCAACCTCCTAAATCCAATTTTCAATCTCTCTGTTCTTTTGTTCACTGTCAAAAATAAAGCTCATACTATCCCCATCTTCTATCCACATACAGCTCTTCAAAGGAAATTTTTTTTTTGCATCTCCCAGCTCATCTGGGACCCCTAGGTATGATCAAAACATTCATATCATGGGCTAAGCTTTTCAAATCTTCCTTATACCCACATAAAATCATTCTGCCTTTTTTTGTAAGAGCTTCTTTCAGTGCCAAAATGTATAAAGAGGTAAGTTGATACTACTCTGCAGTATAGAGCACTTAAACAAAGAGGGAAAGGGAAAGGGAAAGGGAAAGGGAAAGGGAAAGGGAAAGGGAAAGGGAAAGGGAAAGGGATTAAATGGAAAAGGTAACACGGGAGAAAAGGGAAATGGGAAAGGTGCAATGGACAGGGAATGAACATGACAAAAGGGCAGGGATAAAAAGGGAAAGGAAAGGGAAAGGGAAAGGGAAAGGGAAAGGGAAAGGGAAAGGGAAAGGGAAAGGGAAAGGGAAAGGGAGGGGAGGAGAGGAATCCTCAAGCCCATCAGCCTTTTTCTAATATTGATGTTCCACATAACACAAGGGCAAGGAAAGTGACCATTTTTCCTGTATTTCCATCTACAAAATGCTTTGGAAAAACATTACTGTCTTCTGTAAACAAGGTAAATGAGATATAGTAACAATGTAATCGAGACAAAAGAAGACTGTACAGAAGTTTACTAATTAACGAAACATGAAACTCCAGAGCATTAGTAGCTGATCCAATTGCAAAATATTAGCTGCTCTGGAAGGGACTCATGAACAGCAAGGTCACAACACAAACTCCTTGCAGATGTTAGATCAGTTGACACCTGCAAATCATTTGGAAACAAGTATTTATTTAAATATCTTGTTGTGCTACCAGTTTTTCTATTTTCTTTCATGCTAAAGCTTTGCTCCCATGGGATCAAAAGAATTAAAAGAAAGTCAGTGCAACCTTTTTTCTTTTTTTTTCTATGTACAGGTCTAATTAGCATAATTTTCATTTTATTTTCTTGCCTCAACAGAGAAGTCAATAAACAAATCCCAAAATATTAGCAATGGATTTATTCCCCAGTCTAATTCTCATTTCTTCAGCAAAAGAACTTTCTCTAGTGTCTCACATTTCAATTTTCTATTACAGCATGAGGTGTAAAATACTGATAAGCTCTTGAAAAATTCATTATTTGTCTACATTCATACCAACCTCCTGTACATATTGTTGATGCATTTTCAGAAATTTTCCTCCTCAGATGCAGGAAAAGTGAATAGAAGCACAGATGACAAGGTGTCTTCAGATAAATGGTGTCACAGGAGCCCTCAGAGTTTCATGGTTCCTTTGTAGGAATTGACACACCAGTGCAATGCTACAAGCAGGATTCCTCTCTGAAGGGTTCATGGCCTGGTCTGGCACTGCTCCGACCCTATACCCACAAAAATCTCAGGTTTCTTGCAGTCACTTACAACTCTGAGTTGTACTTGCTTGTGTACTGTGGTCATTCCCAAACTCTGTTTGCCTTAGTTAAGTTCCTCTATGTGGTCACTTATGACAGACTTTGGTACAAGGATTTAAACCTAGTTTTCCCATCTTCTACTTTATTTCTTACAAATATAAAATCAAGTCTTCTCTTTTTTCCCCAGTAAATGATTGTATGCACCAAGCAGAGTCTTCTCCTTGTGTCAATAATGTTAAGTTTCCCAGTCCATCAGTAGGAAATCTGTTTGGAGACAATATAAGCATGACCCCACAGTTCTTGTTGCCATCAGCTACTCCCCTTTCACACAAAGGAAGCAAAAGCAAACCTGCTAGTGAGTCTGTGTAGCTAACCAGTGAAGGACTAAAGCTCCAAAGCAGAACTTATAGCTCACTGCAGTCAGCTGCTAAAACATTCACATTAAATATTATTAATCCAAGTGCCTTAAGCTGTGCAATGACAGTGGCTGCTGCATATGGCTTTATTTATTCTGTATGAATAAATAAATAGCAATAAAAGGAAAATCAAAATACTTCCAGTTAACGAAAAACCCACTATACTATCTATTGAAATGCCTAATATTAATATTGTTAACAGTAACAACCATGTTGGATCTGGGCTATAATCTTACTTTTCTAGAATCAAAAAAGTTCTAAACTTACTCAGAAACAAACATTGCCCAAATGAAAAAGTTTTAATTTTTAATCTGTGCTGAGCTTATCTGGCATGATATCATCTTTTCCTAGTTAAAATACTGTGCTAACATTTGCAAATTTTGAAATGTGTTACCATGACTGCAGCAAACATTCTATTTTTAGAATTTATTAATCTCTCAAAATATAGAAAGGCAACTAATAACAGTACCAAGTAGCCTTCTCTGGTGGAAATTCAGCTATATTATTAAAGAATTAGAGTCCACTCAGATACACAAAAGTGTTTTAGACACTTGATGAAATTTTATGCCAAAGAAAATTTTTTAACATGAAGTTAATTTTCTGCACTGTTTACTAAGAAGACACAAACCTTAGAGCTAACATTAATAGATGCTATTAATGTTCCATTTGTATCTTATTATGCAATGATAGATATTCTAATCTGTTACCTAGGCAATAAAACAGGATTTAACTAAATATGCTAAAAAAGTATACATTTAATGAAGATCCAAGATTTTGATATTCCTCTCCACATTAAGAATACATACACAAATGCACACAAACACTCCATTACAGGAATTATTGCAAACAGCCATCATGATTCACTTCAACAAAATGAAGACAAACGTTCAGAAAGAGATAGCTTTGCTATCCATTGAAACATTCTGCTGTAATCCTTAATAATCTTAAAGCACAACGATTCACAAAACACAGTAAAAATTACATAGAATTGACGTGGAAGCAGTTATTTATGTATTTGGAATGTAGGCATTGGCTCTGGCATAGTACTCACAAGTTTGTTTCCATTATAGTTCTACTATAGTCGTACTAGAGTCAGTCAGTCTCAAAACTTAGGGTTTTATTTACTATTCTGATAGAAGTCCAAAACTTTATCCTGTGAGAATATCAGAAAACACCGAAACAAACATATAATTTAAATACTGAATGCAATTTGGATTTTCCAGAGTCCTTTGCTGAAAAACTTCTGATTTGTATAAACTTACACATATAAACAAATATCTGCTTCCAGGCGAACCTATACTAACATTTGAAATTCGTACCTTTGATACGAATCCCTTGGTTGTCCTCTTGTACATTACTTCAGTTTACTTCGTGGAGCAGTTTCAGAGTCCCTGAGCAGGGATCATTTCCATTGAAACTAACCCAGGAGATGCACTACTGAAGTGGTTTCACTTAGTAATGAATATTAGATCTACAAGACCAGATCAGAGCTAATCTAGACTATCCCTCTTTGTAACATATACTTTGGGACCTTGGTATTGACTATTTCACATCACTATTTTCACTGAAAGCTTTCTTCTATTGGTCTAATATTTGATAGGATAGGTGTATCCTATAAACCTAGGACTATGTGCATGCACGTTTGCAGAGTGAAACACTCATGAAAAACACACACAAAAGTTTTTTTAAGTCTCAGTATTCACACAGAAAATAAACTATACTAATGTGTGAAATTATTTGCCTAGGACATCTCCATTGCTCTACTCTGGGGATGCTGATTATGATATAACCTTGAATTATATGTTAACCTTCTTTCTCTGTGGGACCCCTACCTCAGAACACGTGACAGATGATGATTGCTTGTAGAGGAGATGTACTCACTAGTTTATTTTATTCCCCACTTTCAGTGTATGTATGCATATTTATTTACTGTACATTATTCAAACTCCTCTCTAAAGACAGATATACTCTCTATTAGACTTTCTTACAGCACTCATCTCCGTAGGTTATATCTATCCTAGTAAATAAAATGAGCCAAAGCCTGTTTTCTGACGCTGACAGCAAGTAGAATGGGACAATTGCATCCAGAAAACTGAACTTTCTTCCTTGTGGAACAGAATCACCTTATTCTCATGAATCACCTCATGCTTGCACTATCTTGCAATCTCATGCAACCTTTGCTGTCCTCCAAGCATCTCTCGTTAACAATTCAATGAGAGGGTGGCTGATGTGCTAACATGCAAGTCTGTGTCTTGATCTTCTTTAATTTGCTTGTGGAAAAGACTCTGACTTGTGTTCCCAGTTCCCAGTGAGCTGAAGGAGGACTCATGCTGATTTTACTCATGTGAGCATTAGACAAAAAAATATGAACGTACACATTTTCCAGTAATGCTTAATTCCCAGTCTGATATATCAGAGTTTTCAGAGATTTTTCTATAATGTTTCAGAAATGGTTACATTCTGTCAGACCAAAAATCCATTTAGTATTCAAAATAATATTCAAAATATGAGTGTGCTTAGATTCAGTGTGTGATACAGCAGTATTTTTTCTTTTTCTTTTTTATCCCATTTCCTACCCTGTCTTTGGACCATCACAGAGAATTAAACTGATGGCATCTCTCAGAGTTCTTTCCTAAGTAGTGATAATTAATTTAGAATTCTATATTCTATTTCCATAATTAGAATACCTGTGCTTCTAGGTTTTTTTCTTCCTCTTTGCATCATTTCCCATCCACTGATATTTCAGTTGTGGTTTTGTTGCCTTGTTATTCTGTGTTACCTCTGTAGCTTTGTGCCAGTAGCTTCAGTTTAGGCTGTATCATATTATTTTGCATCAACACACATTTCATATGTTCAGAACACAATGGCTTGAGCAGCAGCTGTGAGTACTCAGCAGTTCTGCAAACAAGGCATAAAAGTCTAAAAATGTACATTCTAAAAATGAGGACTGTAATTAATGAGCAAAAAGGAAGAGTTCAACTTGGGTAACTTGCTAGCCAAACTCTCTGGCAGGGATAAAAATTGGTAGGAATTCTTCAAGTAAAGTAGATCTATTGTAAATTACTATTTCATTTAGACATCTTTCATTCGATTGACTTAGAGTGGAGGTCTGAGAAAATTCCACCTGACATCTATAGAAGCTGGATGTGTTGGGTTTGGATGGGAGAGTTAATTTTCTTCATAGGAGCTTGTGTGGAGCTGTCTTTTGGATTTGTGATGAAAACAGTCTTGAAAACACAGGGATGTTTCATTTTTGCTGAGCAGGGCTTACATAGCATCAAAGCCTCTTCTGGTCCTCACCCCACCCCGCCAGCGAAGAGGCTGAAGGGTGCACAAGAAGTTGGGAGAGGACACAGCTGAGACAGATGACCCCAACTGACCCAAGGGATATCCCAGACCATATGGCATCATTCTCAGCATATAGAGCTGGGGAAAGATGAAGGAAAGGAGGACATTCACAATGATGGTGTTTGTCTTCCCAACTCACTGTTAGGCACGATGGAGCCCTGCTTTTCTGTGGATGGCTAAACACTTGCTTGCCATGATAAGTCATGAATTAATTCCTTGTTTTGCTTTACCTGTTCAACTGTCTTACCTCAACCCATGAATTTTCTTATTTCACCCTTCAGATTCTCTCACCCATCCCATTGCAGGATCATGAGTGAACAGCCCCTTGGGGCTTAGTTGCCTGCCAGGGTAAAAGGAGACCTGAAGGATAATGGTTTGTTAGTACAGGAGCAAAGCGTTTCAAGTTTCTCCAAACTAATTCCAATAAGCTCTCCCTCAACTCCACATGAAGTTCTTGGATATCTGATTTAATATTGATCACTGCTGCACTCTTCACAACCCATGAAATACCCACCAACTAGCACACTAACAACAAAACACTCCTTAACTCAGAGGAGAAGGTCTAATCAGTACGTAAAAACAAATTAGGAATGAGTGACTATTCAGTCTACACTAATCTGTAGATTAATTATTTCTACAGGAAAGTTATGGAAGTTGAGATTGCTGAGAACACATCTCTGTCATGTATCATGAAAAAGTTAGTATCTTCTATCTCACCTTTCAAAGGACAATTCAAAAAAACCCAACATGCACAATAAATATTGAAAATTTATTTTTCTCCTTTGTTCCTTAAAATACTGTAGCTAGTTAGGTCCACTGCTTATGGCAACACCACTTAATTTTTTTACTTTCCATTTCTGTATGACATACAGCAGTGACCCTTCCTTTTTTTTTCCAAAAACATTTAGGACACAAATCTCTGCAGGGCTATTTAGGCGTGTGACACTGTATGGCACCTGTAAGAGCTGCCATAGTTGTGAAGGTGTGAGTCCTTCCTCTAATTTATCAAAATCCTCCATGAATCTATTAAAGACATGGAACAAGAGACCATTTTAACAAATCTTCCAAGAGCTCAGGCAAGCAATATTAATGACAAAAGATACAGAGTTATAAACACCTATTAATTTGTCTAACACCAGTGGGGTCTAAATAGAGAAGAGGAAATAAAGTATTATCATACATTAGAGCTTTACAAAGGTTCTCATTCAAAATTCCTGATGGGGTACTGGCAAGAGGGAAATTGGTTTAATAAAAATGTCATATACTGTTGTATGCTTAAGTGGTAATATTTTTTTCTTCTTTAACTAAAGAGATCAAATACTTGAAGAATTCAGAAATAATTCATAAATAATTCAATTTTCTAAATATTTCTCTAAACCTTACATATTTTTGGTCTTCACTTTTCCAAAGTATACAAGGAATAAGTGCCATTATTGTCAGTTAAATAACTGTCAGGTCTGAGCTTCCATGTGGATAAAGCACTAAGTGCCATAGCAAACAGAGCAGATAGGCATTCTGCAGGAAATATCATACAGGGAAAGGAGGAGCAGACTTCCTCTGAAGTGCAATACTCCAGGGAAATATCTCTTTAAGACTCTTAAAACAGCCTTTCTTTTGGGACTGTCCCATGCATACAGTGGAACATGTAACTTACAGATAACTGAATTATGGATACTTCCACTTCTCTCAGTTGTAGCTCTAAGTCCTATTAAAACCATTTAATGTGTTGCTTCATGACACCAGATCACAGTTTCCAATTTTTTTCAAGCAGGGAACAGCACAGCCTTGTTCTTCTCACATTGCACATCAGGTTGCTCAGGGGAAGCCAGTCCTCCTGTAAACCCATACCTGTCTTGATTCTTCTGACAGTGGCAGCTGACTCACCTACACTATATCAACAGTATGGGTTCCCAAACAATTATTTCAACAACCTCCATTTGCTGTAATTCCATCAGTATTCAATCTGATCCTGCATGCTAGATATGCTCCAAAATGTTGGTACTAGCTGGTGGAGAAGAACTGGAGAAAGAGTTTCGTGAACCATCAGCTAGGGAAGCATACAGATTCAGTCTCTAGCATTGGAAAACCACTCCAGCATCTATATAGTGGCTAAATCCTTAGGAATAATTCTTGCTGGTTCGTCAGCTGACACAACATAATGGCTTAAGTAATGGCTCGGACCATAGTGGCTGAGAAAGCAGAGAGTATAATCAAGTGCTGATTGTGGTCCACAGGGTAAGTTTTGACTAGAAAGGGTAGGTTTGCCTTTTCATGCCCAAAGTGAGTATTGTGTAATGTCTGAACCTACCAGTATAGGGATTAACAGTCTCCTTTAAGGTCAACATCATAGTTTTCTGGGAACTGTAAAGATTGAGTGGGATGCTTAGCTCATAAAAATTTACGATCGTTCAACAGGATTAGAAAGTCTTCATAATCATAACCTCTAAGGAGATCCTTCTTTGGGAAAAATTATTGTCATTATCTATGCTTGACTATCACCCTGGATTGTCTTCAACTACTATAATGTTTGCAGTGTTTTGGCTTAGATCAACACACACACACAGTGCATACGAGTTAGCGTGGGTGAGAGATCACTCCCAATAGACACTCTGGATACGGACACCTGGTTTCAAAGGCCAAAAGTGCTAAGATATATGGAAGCTACCAGACTGTAGCTGTTGGCCACACATCCAAAGAATGGCCCCAGAAATTATAATTGATTACTGTGAACTTAGTCCAACTGTCTCTGGAGTTGTGCAGCACCATGCAGAGTGTGGAAAACCATGTGTTTTCCCGTCCAACAAAATACTGTCATTTGAAGTCAGGGTTGAGAGGGACAAGGAGGGAGGGAAATGAAGAACTAAGGGAAATAGAGAACAGTGGAGTCATGATATAGTGCAGGGAATGGTTTATGGTCACATAGCCTAAGGAATGTTTGTACTTAAACCCCTCTACCAGACTTTCCCCTGCTCACATACCTCACTGTTTTTACATGTGATTTCCTGCAACATGAGTGTGCTCCAGGCAGGGGCACCCAGCCAAAATGTTCACTGAGCTCTGCTCCTGTGTCTCTTGTGGTTGTGAGGGGCCTTCACAGGGACTCTTAACAGGGCAATGAGGTAGACTACAACACTTTCAGGTACATTAGAAGGCCTCCAGAAACCAAAGACAATATAGCATTTCTCTCCTATCTACATGTCTGCTCTCTTTTAAGACCCTGAGGCTGTGGTCATGGTGAGAAAAAGCTGAGTTTGAGAAGAAGCAATAGGTGTTCCCAGTGCTGGAGTGTGGTATGAAAGTGTGGGTGTGTAGATTCGACTCCCCTGTGTGCACAGTCAGACCACACAGTCAGGGCTTTTCATCTACCTTCATGGTACTTAGCAGAACAAAATCCTAATTTTGGTGTCAAGAATAGTTAGTGGTGATGGATGATGAATCCAGCCTCATGGTTTCTCCTACATGTAGTACTGTCTGGATTTCCTTGCACCCTTCCCAAGTTCATGTTACTTTGACCAGCGTTGAAAGGGGATCACAGGGAGACAGGGCAGCTCCTGCAGTAACAAAATTCTTGTTAATGAAGACATGTATCCTCCAGGAGTAGCTAATGCTGGTCCTATCAGATATAAAGGAACCAGAGGAAGAGCAGTGTGTCATGCTTCATCTCTAGACAGCTCTGCTCTTCTCAAGGTTTCTGACAATGAATATCAGAGAACATTATATCATGATGTAAGGAAGGTACAGACTCCCATAAATTTTTTTTGTCATACTTTTTTTTATGTTAAATATATTCTCCAGCCAAGCAAAGGGATAGATTTGACACTGAAATGGTAGCCCCATAGACAAATCTGAGACTGCCTTTGTACTATGCTTCCTTTCCTGTTATACAGAATAACAGTTACAAACCACCAAGACAAAGAGCTGATGCAATTACCAGAGTAACAATACACTTCAGAGTGTCTGTGTTTCCCTCATCTTGTCTCTCTGGGATTGTCTTGACTGGTAAGTGCTGTTATTTCTTGTAAAACACCCAGGGAAATTCCAGTTCCTTCTGTCTTTCTCAGTATGACTATTTATGGATAACTTCTTTTCTTCCAGACAATCATCCAGTTTATGGGGACTGATTATGATATAAAAACGCTGTACAGTTTTTCTAAACATACTTTTTCATGTTGGGCTTCGTAACTTAACACTTACTAAACAGTTCTGAGTGTGAAATCTTGCTTTTCTGTATGATATCCTATAACATATTTTAGTCTAAGTGTAATTACTAATAACTCTGTAGAACCAAATTTCAAATTTCATTCAGTTGTCATATTTTAGACATCTAATTTGTGTGCCTCTGTGAGTAATTTCAGAAGATTCTAGTTTTGGAGGCAAACACAGATTAAAAAACTGCTGCACTTTACAGCTCCTGAGCTGTAGTGACCCAACACTTCATGAAACCATGGTGTAAAATAGATCACAGGGCAATCTGTGAAAAAAGGGGAGGTAGTTATATTTAACCTGGATAATTTCACCTGTTCAATTACTGGATAACCTTGTAAATTGAAGTAGTAAATGTTAGCTTAGCTGATGCAGGAGTATAGCATGAAGGTTAGGAACTTCTTAATCCAGGCTTTCCCCAAAACATGTGTCTTGTAAAGTATTACAAAAGTCTTAACCTCATTCTCTCAATTCCCTCATTTTTCAGTTGATCATGATAAATATTATTGGAGGATTCAGAACACAAGCAAAATTTGGCTACTTTCTAAAGGAAGCTATTCCAGTTCATCGGAGTTTTAGGAAGCCTAGGAAGAAAGGGGTACTGTAAAATCACCTGGCTGAAGCATCTATAAGACACCTGAGTTTTAGGTCCCTAGTGAATACTTTAAAATAGACACACACATTCCTCGTGCTGTCAATAGAGAAAGCCAAATAGTAGCTACAATCTATGTTTAGAGAAACAAGATCTCATTGTGAGGGCTGCAGAAACTCTTTCCAATAGTTGGTCAGAGAAATAATGTTTTCCCTAAGTTACTCTAATTACAGACTATGTGTCCCCATTATAATGTTACTTTATCGTCTAAATTGGGTGCTGACAGTATAACTATCTCCTATGAATGCTGCTGAGGACATTAACTGGGAATAATAAAGCAGTATCCTGAAATCCTCATTTTTTGTCAGCTAGGTAACACTACTGTTCCAGAAGTCTTTCACTCTTCATTTTGCTGCAGCAGCTTTCTGTTCCCTTTTCCCCCAAAGGAATGGTGTATAGGGATTTAGTGTGGCAGAGTGCCTGGCCCAGAGAGCTATATTCTGTACAGTCGGTGTGACAGTCATGCTATGCAAAGGAAAAGTCTAATCATTTTTCCTCTGGACATCTGAAGCATTCACTGAAAATACAGATAAAAGCTTGCAGAACTGAACCCTAATGAGTTCATACAATGGAACTAAAAAGGATATTATCACGACATATTTTTAAACAGTCTAAATATTTTTCTTTCTCAAGTGAAATGTGCTGTTGAACCTATGTGCAAAATCATCCCCCATCAGCTCTGTACACAATCCTTCACAGAAATCTATGAAATGAAATAGAGGTCTTTTTGGGCAATTTCACTGTCAGGGAAGAATGCAGGAAGGGTGGAACACCAGCTCTCTGATGGAGTAATTTTAGATTTTATTGTAATGCCTGCCAGTGAATATTCCACATGCAGAGATTACTAAAGCAAACTGTGAAAGGCCACAGCCTGCCCTGTAACCCTAAAAGGATGTTGAGCTTGGCTCTCTTCCAGGGTAGCAGGATGTGCGGCCTGGATTAGAGCAGGAATATTCCTAACATTCATTGCTTTTTAATGATGTCATACTTGCTAGCTATTACAAGTCCTTTATGCTTTCCTCTGTAAAAGCTTTTCTAATACTACTGAAACTTCCTGATGAGAAAACATTTCAAAATAAGGCTATAAGTATCACACCCATGCAATGATAAAAGCACAGAACTGTTAAAATACATAGTTTATGGAAAGAGTAACTCAGTCTTGATGATTGTATTGTTATTACATGTTTGTCAAATACTGTAAAATGAAGTCAACAATACATGCTAAGTGGTTATTTTTACATTCCTGATTTTATCAATAGAAATCTTTACATTTGAAAAGTCTTGTTTTGCTCTACTTTATACTGTATTTAAACAGACAACCCAATGTTGAAAAAAGTGAACTTTTTTTGATATTGAAATAATTTTATTTCAGGGAATATGTAATCATTACATTACAAAATGAAACATTCATATTTTGTGAATGAAAACCATGAAAGCTACTTCTTAACATGATATATGAATTTTGGAAATCACATTAATTGTATTATAAATTATAGTTGTGTTATTAATTATAATTGTGTTGATTATTTATCAATTGCTTTTAGACAATTACAATCATCACCTGCAGAGGAGAACAAAGAGGAGATGGACGCATGTCCCTGTCTGCTGCCCCCTTAAAATATGATCAAGCTCAGTTCCAACAGAGTGTAAACAGGTAGCTCTTTAGTGGGAAGATGGGAGCCTTTTAATAAATCCACCCATTATCTCTGCCTTTATTTCTCTGAAAACTTTAACAATATAAGTCTGATATATATTCTGAAGTCTAATGTGACTGAAAGACCACACTTACTTTGTTTACACCAGATTCTCTCTAAGAAATTTAACAGCATCAAAAGATTTTTAAGAGTATCCCCAAAAATCCAATAACAGCAAATACCTATTTTGTGCAGAAAATAGAAAGAGATTCAGGAAATATTCCTTGTTCAGGTCATGCAAATGAATCATGACAGTCAACAAGGAGCAGGATAACTACGTGCATCAGTACAGACCAGGAATATTGGCCCTGCTGTGAATGACCCTTGGGTTATGGGAAGTGGCACAGTGGAGGTAGCCAACAATGTGTTCTATCATAAGACAAACTGCTTATTTGGCTACAGCTGGAGGAGTGTGGCTAGTCAATAGAGGAAAGTTAGTATCCCCCACTGGCAGTGAGTGCTGGGGTTACACTTGGAATTCTGTGTTGAATTTTGGGGCACCTAGTTCAAAAAAGTTGTTCAGAAATTACGTGGTCCAGCAGATAGCTACTATTATGAATGAGGACCTGTGACCAAAACCTGAAGAAGTTTGGTTCCTTTGGTCTGGCAAGAATGGAAGCTGAAGCAACCTAACCCAAGTTTACAATCTGGAGTTGCAAATATGATGGAGCCAAACTTTTCTTAGGGACAGTAGATGGTAAAACAAGGCACAAAATCTACACACTGCAGTTTGGGGGGGTCAAGCTGTGCATTAGGGAAAACTTCTTCACTTAGAGAGTATGGCAGCAAGGGAACAGATCAGAGAGGTAAGTTCTCTGTCTTTAGTTTTCCAAGACTCAGCTGGACAAATCCAGGGCTAATCTGACCCAGCATGGTGACTAACTGCTGTGAGAGGGACAGGGAGAGAGGCTGGAGCAGACCTTCAGCTGCCAGTCAACCAGCTGGTCGGCTATCCCGTGGCCGGCCTGCAGTATCAGATCTGCAGTCCTTGTCATTGTCTCCTTGGGCAGTACCCAGTAACAGATGCTCTGCGGGACAACGTAGAAACCCTGATACAGATAATTATAGAGCAATTTGCTTCAAGCTAAAAGTTTATTGTAAGCATAATGAATTTCTAAGAATTGATTGTAATGTAGTTTGTAACAGGAATGTTAAGAGTATAAAACGCTTTTAGCAGCCTCCTTTCATTTTAAACACACGAGCATTCCAGACCAAGTGTTTCCAGGAAAAAAGCCTTTAAACCTGAAATCCTGGTCTTAAACTCCCCACCAGGAGTAAAGTTCCGATTCAGCTGATTCACGTTAAAGAAAAGACAAAGGCTTTCATTACAATCCAGCCCTTAAGGAGCAGTTAGTAGCAATTAGAAAATTATTGCCACATCACAATCCTAGAACTGTACCCTGAGGGAAAAGCTTTTGACAGAAGACCACCATTCCTCTGATCTTGCTGCCAGAAGGAGTAAGCACTGCTCTCTTATTCACACAGGAGAAAATTGGTCTGGCCCGTGAATGGCAAGCTTTTGTACTTAGTAACACCTGCCTATTTGCCTAGTCAGATATTTAAAAATTTGTTCACATAATGGCATTCTGGAAAACAATGATTTCAGTAAAGTTATTGGAACTAATAAAACTTTCTTCCATTTGTATTTCTCATGGCTTGTGGAGATTTAGGAAATGGTTTAGTAAATATCACAGCCAAATTCTATCACTGGTTCTAGATATACACAATTGTAAAAGCTGTAGGTGAAAGTAGACTTGACCACTAAGAGAGGTAACATAGGCATGTTTCTAATTGTAGCTCAGAGAAACTCAGATGTAAAACAAATTATTCACACTTTAATACCCCAAAAATACCTCAATACCCTTAATACCTCAAAAATCTCTTAGATTGATTCATGACAAGCTGATTTTTCTCATTTTAAAACTTGGTTTGGGTGGGGTTTTTTAAATATTTGTGTTTACCTAGTTGCAACTAAAGTGCATTAAATATTAAACACTAAACACTTTAATGTTTAACCACTTCTGGTATAGAGCACAGAAAGTCTCTTCACAGTCCTGGGTTCTTCCATCCCCCTTACTTGTATGTCTGTAAGTATATCTGCATTTAAAATACTGTTTCAAAAGTAGATATGACAATTATTATCAATTTGTTCTACATAGCATTTTATCCTATCCCCGAATTGCTCAAGGTCTCACAGTTCAGATTTATAGGGGGGCTTCTGACAAGAGCAGTGACACTAACGTTACAAACAGTAAAGCTGAATGTCAGAAGTGTCTTTCCAAAATAACATTTTGACATATTTTCAGCTGAAAGAAATAGCTATATTTCTCTTGAGCTGAGCAATCGTTTAGGAGAAACTGTCAGTGACCAATGTTGCCAGTACCTTGATGCAATTAACTTGCATTTGCTCACTCCAGGTAAATACTGCTTTATTAGCCAAAAAACATTGCTGATGTGGAATGACAATTTTGGCCAAAGCCAAGTATGCTTCTATGGAATATTCCAAATAAAACTTGAAATAAGTGCTTCACAGTCAGTTGCTTAGCAGGACAGAAGACCTTATAGAAGCAAATTTTGTGCTTTAGTGAAATATTTGGTTTTCAGCAACTGTTTTGTATTTTGAATGGAAGAAGCAGAGCAGAGTAATTAAGAAATGAAAAACATTTTACAGTGATGCAGAAAAAAACCTCAATGAAGCCTTTCTGTACTTCTAGTCATAAATACATTTTAAAGTCTCAATTACAAAATTGTATTGGTAAAAGGAAGCTGACACACTTGACAAGCAAAACTGATATTTTTGCAAGTTCTTTTGCTTTCTGGCTCTTTACTGTTCAGTGGGATGTACTGTCATGCACTTCTATCTAGCATCCATTCAAAGGAGAAAAATAAATGTTGCAACTGGAAGTGGAGTCCTATTTCTACCTGCCTCTGTAATCCCAAGGACAAATCTTCATTAAGGTATTCTTCTCTGTTCTTGTTTTCATAACAAAACCACTAAAAGTTTAGCACTGGTGACTGTTTCCAGAGCTGGAATGGCTCAAGATTGGAGTAGAAAAAGTGGAAGATATAATTTTTAAAGACTAGCAGACTGTGTGGTTGTGTCAGTGTCTGTATTATATCTGGCACTAATATATAATATTAGTCATTCACCTTCATAATCACCAAATTCACCATCCTTTGTTTCCTCTCTGCACTTCTAGTGGACTCTTTTTCAATTATGCATCTTCTGTTTATCCACATGACCAAATAGGTTTTGAATTTAAATGCATGAACTTCTTAAGGCAAATGGACTTTAATTCAGATATATATGTTTATATCAGGAAACAGACTTGACTACAGTTGGGATTATTGTAGGCCAGGCAGCTGGTTTGACGCATATTTATGCAGTGTGAGAACAGCAAAACCAGTTCCAGACTCAGTGGAATCTTAAACCTTTCTGCATCTTTACTTCTACACCAAACCCCAGGAGCACTGCTGTGTGGAAGAGCCTGCATTAGGCAGTTGTGAAGAGTCTGTACAGTTGATATTGCTATAGATTAATGCAAAATAGCTTCTCTCTTGTAATTGATTCCTTATCTGCACCCTTCTGCTCTCTCTTCATCCCAGTCTGAGCATCTATCTGATCCACAAGCCAATGCTGTGCTGTTCTATAGATCCTTCCTGTAGCCTGTGGCATTCACATGCACATCTGGGTATAAATCTTGCACATTTGTGTCTTTTCTCTGTCATCTGTGTGGTTTTGTATGATAGCCTTGTACAGACAGGCTAGAAGCCTGTTATACATTTGGAAATCAGAAGTTCAGTCAGTAGCAGTAATGTAGCCATCTTCTCCATGGTCACATTGACACTGGATCCAAATATCTGTCCTGCCTCACTTGCATCTGCCATCATGGAATTAAATTATTCAGTCAGGTCTCAGTACCCAGAGTCGGCATTGTTGAAAGAGTGGAAAAATTATGTTGAAGGAAGAGACCAGCGCAGCCTTCCCCAGACCTCTTCCAGGATCCACTTGGTACATACGGCATCTTCAGAACTGTTCAGTCACTGCCATCAGGGGGTACTGCTGACCCGGGATGGGTCCTCATGGCAGAATTCAGTTTCACCACATCTTCTGAGAAGTGTGACTCTGCTTTGAGACCCCACAACTGTTATCCATCACAATCTGGATGTGGACACTAGTGTTTGCATTCAGATCATTAAGCCACTTTTGTTTTACAATTAACCAGTGTTTTAAGGGTAAAAAAATATGGGGAAAAAAAAAAAGAAAAAAGAAAGGAAAAAGTAGAAACCTTTAAACACAGCCTGGCAATGAACTCATGACCTACAAGAATCTGTAGTCCATTAGCAATCAGTGACCCATCAAGTTCTCTGCTCTACAGTCCTCATCTCACAGTTAATTGAACTCATGCAACATGACATTTATTTATTAATTTACTTGAAAAGAAAAGGACATTAGGACTAGTTTAAAATGGGACTAACTCAGTTATTCTAAGAACCTCATCTTTCAAAGGCTGTCATTTAAAACTGAATAATATAATTATTTGTAATTTTCCTTGTAAAGGAAATCTCATTGATTGCCTTATACATGTCTTATAAGAAGTTTTTCACCTGTTTTGACATTTGAAGTCTTTCTCTGGGCACAGAAAAAGTACCCATCCAAGAAGACTCACTTAAAAGGAAAAATGGGCTACACAGGAATCTGTTCCATGCCCCTCTGTTCTCCAGCTCAAACTTCTTCCTGAATGTGAAGATTAACCTTAAAACAGCAGCATAGCTCTTTGCCCTCTTCCCTCCCTGGAAAGGAAACTGTCACTTCCAACTATTTCAGAATGTTAATTCTGTAAAACAGCCATGCTGCAACTCTGCAACAATGCTGAATTTATTCTGGGTGGCTTTGGAATTGCCTCTGACTCCTGCTCATTTCCCAATAATTACTGATAATTACACCACTCAAAACAGAATGAAACACAACAGACTCTCTCAAAGCTGTAGAAACAAAGTTTGTCCAGAAACTGACCTTCCCGTTTGGAGGTGAGAGGAAGTGTGCATGGAATTATATAGGCATGATGAGTTGCTTTCTAACTCATTTTGATAGAAATCAACAAGCATAGGGAGGAGGAAAACCAAGGCAGTAGCTTTAAGGAGCCCCAGGCAGCCCATTACGTGCAGGCCTAGGTTTATTCAGTGGCTTTAGGAGCTGTCAATGCTCCGTCTCGCCTGTTATCTTAATATACTGCAACAATGGCAATGATAAACAACATACATTTAATATAAACCCTTCTTTGCTTGTTTATAGAAAGAGTTTCTTTGGTCAGCATATAAATGTCTTCGAGGTTTTTTTAAGCCTCACTGCCAGAGGAAAAAAGGGGAGAAAAAAGGCTGCTGGGGGAGCTGAGGAAGAGCTGCCAAGTCTTATACAGCAAAACAGTTTTTATGGCATTTCTCTTTTTCTGAAGACTGGTTTTACAGCATGTTTCAGGAAGACATTCAAAATCACACCCATCCTAAGTTTCAATCATCCTCATTTAAATCGCCTTGGCAGAAGCGAAGGCCTTGTAACTGCTTTCGAACTGCAGTGTAAGAGTTTTGGCAGAAAGAGGCCTTGGATTTGTGATGCTGCGTTCACATCCATATAAGAGCTGAGGCACAAAACAGCCTTGGAGCTATGATGCTGCATTCATACACGTGCAGGCAGCAGTGGGCCTTGTAGCTCTGACATTTGGGCACACGCTCTGACGCTGTGAGTTCCTTCAGCACAAGAAGTGACGGGCAGAGGGGCCTTGGATTTCAGACAGTAGACACAGAGCAGTGTTTACGTGCATCATACACATGCAAAACTATTCCGTGAGGCACTGGGGTCTCGCAGCTCCCTCAGACATTTAAAAAGCAAATCAAAATGTCTTATAAAAAGGCTGTGTGGATAACTTTGAGATACTGCTGTACCACCTTTAAAAGGAATAGAAAGCAACCAACTGAATTCCTTAGCTTTTCAAAAATAGCCTCACAGCTGGATAGATTAATTTGTTTCTTTTTGGCATTCCTTCCCTGGAGACAAGTATGATCAGCTGCTATCCACTGGAAGCACTATAGAAACAGATCTATTAGCACTGTTATTATTATTTATCATTCATAAATACCAACAATGTCATACTCTTTGTCATACTGAGGAGGTTATATTCTCGACCTCCAGTGATACTGCATCTGATTTACCAACCCCATCACTCCCTCAAATGCTGTGGAATAATTGATGAATACTGGAGTCAGCATTGTCAATACTTAGAATTTTATTGTTTCCCACAACGGCTGAGCAATGTTTTGGAAGACTAGAGGAGCCTGTAATTGGTGCCAATGTATGGTGCTTAGTGATCCACTAAAAAAAGGAGAGAATAACCAACAGGAATGACATTTGATCTACCAGCGCTCTCCACCAGAACAAACACTAAAACAATTAGAAATAAATCATAGGAAAAGAAGCAAAGAAGAGATGTCTTCTCCACAAAGTATATTTACTGAGTATGAGATGCATGGCATGGGTTCCCAAATTATCACTTGCGAACCAAGAGCCAGACTTTCTTAACTAACTTGAATAGATTTATGCTTCTTTCTAAGTCAATAGCTAGAAATAGGCATTTCAATCCACGAGGCATATGGACTGAATTTTATAGTAACACATTTTCCCTGTTAGACTGTTACTTGACTGTATGAATTGACCTGTAAGTTCACATAGTTCATAATCTGAATTTAGATGACGAATTCTCTGATACTGATAAACCTCATTTTAGGTGACTTGGAATATTTTCAGAGAAGAACTACAAGATAACAACAGTGGTAGAAACAAGTTCATGCATTGAAGGAATATTGGACAATAAGTGCAGGGCTGGTCTTCTAAAGCCAGTCACGTTCCCTGTGAAAAGTTCATGAAAACTTGAGCTACCGGAGTCAGTTGTGACCAGATGTATTTGGGGAACAGAGTAAGAGAGTGAAGTGATTCAAGGTTAGACTGAAGGCTACTTGAGAGGTGTCTATTACTTTACTGCTGTGTTGGTTTCTTGTTTCTAATTTTTTCTCTCTTTCTGCTTTCAATTAAGAAACTTACCTGAGAGAGGAACAATTTGTGCAGCTGCATTCAATGGATTTTAAAAACCAGGTGAAACAGATGAACAATGTGTAAAGAAATGGCTGTGGTTAAAAAATTAAAACAATGAAAAACACACAGTTATGTGTAGAATATTAACCATAATTAGCTTCAATGCAGAAGTAATAATTTTGACATTCTTGTGAAACAACCTGCCATGCTGTGGTTTTATGCTATAATTTTAAAGATTAAAAAAAAAAAACACTTGAATGTTTTTAACTGATTAAATAGATTTTCAGTCTTTAACAATTTCAGTTTTCCTCACGACTGAGTTCTTACAATGAAGACTTGACAGAAATGTTTAAAATATGCAAAAATTACTAACTTATCTAAGATTGACTTTCACTTCAGAGGGCCAGAAAAGGAGAAAAAAAATTTTCATTTTCAGGGTTGTCAGAAATGAAGGCCCAGTCCCCAGGAAAATAAGACACAAGAAGTTAACCTGTTTAGGCAGACAGCAGCGAGCAGGAATGCACTGTGTTTGGTAGTACCATGTCAATCTGGGCAATATACTTTTATTAAACTGAAGAATATTTTTTGGGGGAAGAAATAATTGGATGGTTTTGCCATTGGCAATAATGGAGAAGTAATCACAGAGAAATATTTTCTTGCATGGATCAGTGATACAGCTGAAATGAGATTTTAATAATACTGTGCCTCTCCATCATGAATTGACTCCCCGTTTTCATTTCTTGGAGCAGCTATACAAAAGTGGGATGCTTTAAGCTGGACTAATAACAATATAAGGATTGTATATAATAATGTAAACTGAGGCAAAGTAGAACAGTGCATTTAATTTCTTAGAGAGGAATAAGTAAGCTGTATTTCCCAGGAGGAGTTTGACCTGGGGAAATAACAACTCTACAAAAGAGAAGGGGGCAGAGACTGAAGTCACCCCACGAAATGGGCACAGCAGCTACACTGGAACCTCCTGCACAGCTGTTGAAGGGAAAAGCCCAGTCACCCGTTGCCAATGATGAGGCAGACAGGGAGGATGTTTCTAGAGAACAGAGGGTCTCAACACTGGGAATCATGTAATGGGGAAACTTGCTTTCATGCAGAAGAGGAGCAGGAAATAGGATGTTTTGAGGGAAACAGAGGAAGGAAACTGAGAGGCAGAGAAACAAGAGATGGGAAAGAAAGGAAGAAAGCAGATGGGGAAGAGATGACATTACAAAGCAACATTATTAACTATTATGAGATCTGGATTTTTGGCAGCTGAAAAAAAAAGGTGGATTTTTTTTTTGTCATTCCTTATCTTACAGTTCTTTTCAAGTAACTGCTAAAATTACCACAGGAACGTAAAAATAGGAGTTTCCCAAGACATTCTTTTTATTAATTAGTAATTGAATTTGAGAAACCATTGTAAAACTCTTGTATTCAATATTCTGAGGAGGGCTTCTGAAGTAATTTTAGATAAATGAAGTAAGCTTATACTTGTATTTCATACCAATGCATTATTTCTTTGCAATTATTGTTACTGTACACTACACATAGAGATACATGGTTTTATGATAATGTCAAATATTTGAGATAAATAAATAGGATGCAAATTTTGTTGTTTGTTTTTTTCTTTTCTTAAAACAGAATTTGTCACCAAAGACTTGTCTAAAAAATTAAACCATAACAAAAATAATTCGCTGTGTTTAACTGGAAGCAGTTTAAGATTTCAAAAACACCATAGTCAATAACTTTTGTTAAGGGACCTAAGGCAAGATAATATGTCTATGGAATACACACACACAGCAGGGATGTTAGCTTACTCCTTTCTTTAAAATAGGAAAGATTAACATATTGACATCGCTTACCTATCCAGGGCATAATATCCCACCCCTCAGTGCTGCACGGAGTGACTCACAGAGCATGTGTTCCTCTGGTTGAAATGCAATGGCTCAAATGTTGCATCTACTTTACAGTTTGTTTGCCTCCTCCAGGGTGTGTGTACATGTGTATACAAAAAACACACCAGGACAAAATATCATACCATCATATTGAATCATTCCTGCTCTTTTCTTACAGAGTTGAACATCCCGACACATTGTAAACTCAGCTGAACGTGTGTCAGTGCACAGCAATCTGTTTCTTCTGAAGCACCGACATTTTGCTGTGAACTCCCTAAGTGTAACACCAGAGACTGGAAAAGGGTTTCCAGGCTGTTTTTCTTTTTATTTTTCTGATCACTTTGGATAACTTTACTTAGTATTCTTATTAGCTATTGATTAATAAAGTGGAGTCATACTGACTTCACACATACTTCAGGATTAAAGGGTTTAGTCTATAGTCTTATAAGTTGGGAGTTTACTACACATATTTACTCATAAAAATTTAATAAATGTGACCATGAAACACAACTTGGGACAAATTTGCTCTCAGTGGTACTGTTATTACTTTATTATTGTAATAGACATATCTAAGGACAACATTTTTCTCCATAGTGTGAACTGGTTTTGACAGCCCAAGAACACATGCAAAGGATGAGAGAAATCTTTATGCACCACAAATATCCTTCCTCTGTTTTGTGGTAATAATGCATCATAAAAATAGATATGACCTTACCATCTCAGCTTCCCTCCAGTTTTATTAGCTTTCTTTTAACCATTAAATGTTAATACAACTTCAAAGGTGGAACTTAAAACAACTGAGCTCAACTTCGTGCATACAGCTCCGTATTTCAATTAGTGATGGGCTGTCTCAAAAGGGTCAGGTTTCTGTTTAGGACACAGGACTAGAAGAAACCTTGTGGTGAATCACCATCATCACAGGCAAATATGTTGCTTATAGTCTATTCATAAATACTTTATTTCTTCATTTTGAACCAAGTTTAGAAATTGTCTCTTACTATTCCACTCTGAAAGACATCCTAGAATCCAATTCCTCTGCTCACCCATCAGTTTTCTCATGTTATCCTGTTTAAACATACTTTGTGATCAGTGCTGCCACTTCTTGTAAAATCAGCTAAACCTAGGCTTTGGAAGTCTCCTTTCTTCACAATGTTTAACCTACTAAAGTATAAAATCATGGAAATAGTCATACTGCTCCAAAGAAAAAGATAAAAAAAAAAATCTTCTTTTTGATGAGATGAACAAAAGATGCACAGAGAGAGGGGATGAAGAGAGAAAATATAAAGGGCAAGTATAGACCGATCCTGCTTCTCAAATATTTCTCAGTTTCTGGCAATCAGCATTTTAAGTTGGAGTTGGAAGCAACATACAGACCACTGTGATTAATAGCTCCTCTGCTATGAATCTGTTGTGAATCCAGTGATAATTTTAGCTTCCACAACATCGTGTGGCAACAAATTCCACAAAGTAATTATGTACTGTAAGGAAAAGTACATCTTTTTTTTGTTTTAAAGGTCCTGGTCACCCCTAGTTCTTCTTTTAAAAGTAACAGTAGACAGACTCCCTAGAAAACTTTTCCATATCTTTTCCTATTTCACAGATGCCAATCAAACAGACACCAATCTACAGACTGTAGATATAACCCATCTACAGACAGACAGCAGGATAGACCCCATTTTCAAGCATTTATTTTCAAAGCTAATTTGTTTTGTTTTTCCCTCCTATAGATGCCAAAGTAAGTTCAATCCACTTTGTCATCTTACAGATGGAATCACTAAAACTATACATTGTACTCAAAAGTGATTATTGTAACACCTATCACCATACAATAGATATTTATCCTGATTCTTTCTTTTTCTCAGTATTTTCCTATTAATACTAACATTTTTTCAGTGTCATGAGCTACTGAGCGGAAGTTTTCAAGAACCATGTACATACACTTATTAAGATCTCTTTCCTGCATAGGAATGGCTACCTTGGATTCCAATATTCTGCACATATAACTGACTGTTAAACAATTAATAATTCTACAAGAACACCTTTCATCTGATCCCATAGCAGCTTAAATTTCTTTGAGAGTCTTCAGTGGTGGTCCGTGTCAAAATCTTCTAGAAATTTTAAGCATTCTCTGTCAGGGTCTTCATATGTTCATTGACTTCCCTTTAAAAAAATCTTTCTGAAGCTTTCAGGCTATACAGGAGTGAGATACAGTCTGCTTAAATTCTATGTTTAAACCATAAGTCTCAAACTGCAAGTTAGTTTTTAACTTTTCATCTAATGCTAAAGAATTATTCCAACTTAACAGGAAAGTTCCTTGATTGCTTCACTTTATTCTCATTTTACATGGCCAGAAGGGCAGGTCCCAGTTGGGTGTACCTATGCCACACTTACAGACCTGTCACAGTCCAGATTGATGGTACCTTTCACATAGACTAGCTGAGAATTACTCACCCAGGGTGCAGACAAATGGAGTATGGGGCATCCTGTAGTCATGAGAGGCACAGAGCCTATGCTCCAGGTTCGTGCATCAGCCACTAGATGATGCCGTATCCTGGGCACGAATACACATCAGTCCTTTCACCTTTCCTAAACTCCCTTTGTATAAAGATGTGTATAAGAGTATTGGGTTGAAGAGAGCAAGAGAGGAAAACAGCTAGTGCTATTGATAAGTAAAGGTAGGAGACTTGGGATTCCCTGTGATTTTTTTTATACTCTCTGCCTTATTTTTGAAATAAATTCAAGGTCTTTACTTTCTTCTTTAAAATAAGTTTTCTGTCTCCTCAGTCATCATCTTCTGCTCTTGCTCCCTATAAAGTATGAGAGGTTAGTGCTTTCTGGATTAAATCATACTGATGCCTTATGTAAGGATACTATGGCTTCCTTATCTATACTGAGAAGTAGCCACCCCTCCTACAAGCAAGACAATCCACATGGTCTGATCATCTACATTACCAAAACTTTATATCAATCAATCATCTTGGTCTAAATACTGAGGGAAAAAAAATCTATGTTTTTATTTGAACTTCATAGAAAGTTTACCTCTCTTTTTTCCTGCTCATATGGCTGAGAAGCTTTGTATTATTTGTTCTAACTTCCTTTGCAATGACAAGCTGAATTACATTTCTGGCAAGAGTTTTGGACTTTATTCTTAAATTTCCTGTTCCCCAAGATGTATCTGTCATGATTTTTCCACTCCTTATACAGTTTTATTATTCCTAAATAACTCGTGGGATTTTTCATTTCAATTATAAATTGAGCCTTTCCTGTTGGTTTTGAATCTTATTTAAAATTCTTCCAATCCTTAAAATTTTCTGAAGTTTAGATATATCAGATTGAAAGAAATTTCAGTCAGCTTCACATTTCAGTTCCTAATTTGCACAGATGTGTTGACCTCACTCATTAGGTCTCTTAATTTCTCCTATTTGTCCTTTCATATAGAAACTTTGAGCCATTTTTCTATTTATTCCTCAGTGTTATTTAATTGGAATAATCTTGATGACCCTTAATTAAAATTATTTTCTATAGCCAGGTCTTCTATAACATCCTTGATTTAGAAAAGGAGATCAAAACCAGATTTATTTTCTATACAGTCATGAAACCAGCAAGATGTAAAGCTATCTACTAATACATTCAGGAACAACTGAGTCCTACCAAGGTTAGTTACTCAAATTTTTTTGTTAGTTGAATTGTTGAGAAATTGCTCATTTGTTGCTCATTTTATAGGTGGGAGATTTTCCCACAATGACACAATTCCCAGTAGCATTAATCACTATAACAATTTCAAGACATTTCTATATATGTAATCAATTCTGATCCTGGAATCTATATAGAGCAGATTCTTAATACCACCTCTACAGAAGATGATTTAAAGAACTTTTAAAGAAATTTTGATCTATATTCAGTGTTTGTGAGTTGGTCTTTAGTTATGCTGCTTCATTCAGGTAGAATACCAATCCACTGCTTTTAACTTTATTTCCCTTCTATCTCAAAGACCTGAAATAAGATTATGCATAAAGTTAAAATTCCATATTTTTGTTGTTAAGAATTTCCTTTACATTTTATATTTAATTTTTAGAAAGATCAAAAGAATCAACAAAATTAAATGTTAAAATTAGTTTTTAAATCTATTGGCGTAATGTTCAACTTGTTTAATGAGAACTGCCTACATACAAGTAATGTAGTCTCAGCTAGTTATCTTGACTCCTACAGCTGTAGACACTTCTAGAAAGCATTCATTCCTGCTAAGAGAAACATCAAACATAATAAGGTTGAAACTTTCCAGAGATGTTGATTTCTTTCTGCTAAGTGTTGAAGGAACCCAAGTGATCAGGAATACACCACATCCACATCTTTTAGAGGGAAATACAGTTCAACAGTTTCTCCCTTTGTTTTCTTATATGTTTCCAAAAAAAAAAAAAAAGGTATATTTGTATCTTAAATTATGTTTTAAGACTGTAATAAACAGTGATCTGTCACAGGCTACTGATTGGAATCACATATGTTAGTATTACAATTAATTCCATTTTCAGATATAACATAATTGTATCAGAATTAAAGAATCAAAAGGACTAAAATTTCAAAATTAAATATATTTTTCTGGACATAACTCCAAATGTCTCTCTTTCACAAGGAAACACTCATGTGACAGCAGTTGTTTTTTCCTTCAAGTACAACACGTGTCTATTTTTTTCATTTTGATTCATAATAAACTCATGGCAATGAGGAACTTAACCAAGCAAAAATAACTGATGAGGAGTGTGTTTGTTACAGGACCTGTGTTTTATCACAGAGAGTTTGCAAAAAAAAATAATCCTTTTGTTCAGGTAATTACAGCCTCTATGTTTTTAACAGTTTATTATCATATGGCTTCAAAAAATAAGATTTTCTTATATAATTTTCTATTCTTTCATGTTCTTCTCCCTTTTTATACCTTGCATCTTCATCTGCTGCTTTCTAATTGCTAGGGAAGGCAGACAAGATGCTCCATTGGGAACAGATGGCTTTCTGGAAATCTACCAACAAGGACTACTCCTGGAATAGATTTCATCTGCAGGCCCCACACAGAGGTAATATATGATACCTACAAATAGATAGTGCTCCAAAGGCTTAGGAAGCAAAAAAATGTATCCTGCTGGAGTTCTTAAGCCTGTTATGACCGCAATTGCCAACAGAAGAGCAGGCACAAAAATGAATTCTATATATAGCATTCAATTCTGGAAGTTAATTTTATTTACTTCCATATCAGTCCCTACAATAGGGACGGCTATGTCTAAAACACATTGTTTCTAAAAGGCTGTGTTTTACTTCTCCATGGTGGATTAAATACAAAATTTAATATCAACTATAATGCTATCCTACTTTACAAAAATTGAAGGAGATGGCAGATAATATATGAAATAAATGTTAAAGTCTTCACAGAAGTAAGAATAAATAATACAGCAACAAATATGTTGGATTACAGTGAATGTGAAGAATTGTCTTTGTTAATGCTATGTCTTTCTCTTCTGTGTTTTGCATCTTTCTTTCATCATAGACAGGAGAGTTACAATTTGTAGCATTTTATAAAACACATATTTGTTTTGGTTTGGTTTTCCTCAATCCAAATTAAAATTGATGATGACCATATTGTATATGGTTTTTCTGTGTGTCTGGAAAGTATTATTCTGATATTATGAATGGGTCTATAAAGCTGGGAGATCCGAGATATAGTGTTTATGGTAAAAAAATACAAACTACAAATAGTAACGTGAAAACAGTACTCTGTAACCTCAGTATTATAACCTCAGCCTTGACATAAAATGTGGGTTACTTATTGTTCCTGTTCACAAAGCAAAATGAATATTAGGGAACTTAATTTTTCATTTTTTATGAAACGAAAATATTATATTCTGGTTTTGTTTGGCTATGAAAAAGTGTTAGTGAAAAGGAATCCTAAAAATTCAAATACTGGAATGCAAGTACCAGAAAGAAAGTAACAAAGTTACTAAATTTATCACGGCTTTTAACAAGTTGGACATGCTACCATTTTGAGGAGGAAAAATGGCTTGACTGCTTTTTACTCAAGTGAATTAGGGTTAGCAATCTTATGATGACTTTTGAATACTCGAAAAGGTTCCTTTTTATTATAAAGAGAAACAGAATCGCAGAATCAATTAGGTTGGAAAAGACCTCTGAGATCCCCAAGTCCAAGCTTTGACCAAACACCATCATGTCAACTAGACCACGGCACTAAGTCCAGTCTTCCCTAAAACACCTTCAGGGGTGGTTACTCCACCACCTCCCTGGGCAGCCCATTGTAATGCTCAGCAACCCTTTAAGTGAAGAAATTCTTCTTAATGGCCAACCTGAGCCTCCCCTGTTTCAGTTTGAGGCCATTTCCTATCGCTGGTTGCCTGGGAGAATTGACTGACCCCCACCTGGCTACAACCTCCTTTCAGTGACGAGGTCTCCCCTCAGTGATGAGGTCTCCCCTGAGCCTCCTCTTCTCCGGACTGAACATCCTCTGCTCCTCACACGACATGTGATCCTGACCCTTCACCATCTTCACTGCCCTTCTCTGGACATACTCCAGCACCTCAATGTCCTTCAGCTGAGGTGCCCAGAACTGGACACAGTATTTGAAGTGCAGCTTCATCAATGCCAAGTACAGGGGAAGTATCACTTCCCTAGTCCTGCTGGCCACACTATTCCTGATATAAATCAGGACACCATTGGCCTTCTTGGCCACCTGGGCACACTGCTGGCTCATGTTCAGCCACTGTCAAACAGCACTCCCACGTCCTTTTCCACTGGGCAGCTTTCCAGCCACTCTGTGCCCAGCCTGTAGTGCTTCAGGGGGTTGTTAAGCCAAAATGCAGGACCTACCTGGCCTTGTTGAACTTCACACAGTTTACCCTTAGTAAGTCCACAGACGACACCAAGTTGGGTAGGACTGTTGTTCTGCTGGAGGGTAGGAAGCTTCTGCAGAGGGATTTGGAAAGGCTGGATCAATGGGCTGAGGTCCAGTCAAACCCCTCATCCAGATAATCAATAAAGATATTAAACAGAACTGGGACCAACACTGATCCCTGCGGGACACCACTAGTGACCAGCTGCCAGCTGGATGTAGCACCGTTCACCACCACTGTCTGGGCCCGGCCCTCCAGCCAGTTCCTAACCCAGCACAGAGTGTCCCTGTCCAAGCCATGGGCTGTCAGGTTATTCAGGAGGATGCTGTGGGAGATGGTGTCAAAGGCTTTGCTGAAGTCCAGGCAGACACATCCACAGCCTCTCCCTCAAGCACTAGGAAGGTTACCCAATCATAAAAGGAGATCAGGTTGGTCAGGTAAGAAAACTGTAAGGAACACTTGGGAATAAAAACTCAATTTAGATGCATGTTAACAGAAAAAAAAAAAAAAAAAAAAAAAAAAAGAAAAGACAGGAAGAGACAACTTTTTTCTAGAGGCAGAAAAAGTCATATCAAGGAGAAGTGGCAAACATGGAATAGCAAGTATTAGAATGCTTATCTTATCTTGCTAATATAAACTAGAAACAGCTATTTAGACCATAAAGGGGATTAACTAAAGAAATATCATGTGGGGAAAGGAATATCTTTGAGTTTTGAGGAAATCTTTGGACATTTTTTATGTACATACTACTTGATTAAAGCTCATTTTATTTTTGAGATAAGAAGCTGTTAATCAAGGGGGAAGATGCCAAGCACTACAGGTAAGCCATGTGCCCAAAGCTATGCCATGACTTCTGTTCTGGATAGAGTACAGGGGCAGATCTTCAGGTGCAAGCAAGGAGCCCTTGGCACATCTGAGGTGGTTTGATTTAGCTTGTATCAGCTGCCAACTGCCCCAGGGAGTTCACACCTTCTTTTTATTGGCTGGACATCACAGCCATAAGCAAATCTTTCTGAGAGTGTCATGATACAAAGTGCAGGGGAGCAGTGGGCTCACCGTGACAAAATCCATAAAGACTATTGCAGGTTAGCCTAGTCTCAGGTACTGGGTACAAAATTCACTTTCTTAACCCAGCTGAATGGTTTCTTCTACCTTGAAACACCTGTACGGTGCAGTAATAGAGCTTTTCTGCTGCTCCAGGGCTTGACATGACCTCTGCAGCTTGGTCACATGAGCTTCTGCAGCATGAGGACAGTAGCAGCAAAGTATCCACAATGATGTGACAGACAATGAGCATATTTCCCATAAGCAGTCCTGCATCCAGCACATTCCCCCACTATCTAGTCAGAATACCCTGCCTGGAAGCACATATTATGATAACTATCACATGAAACAATTCATTATGTAGCTGGATGCCCAATGTCTTTGTGAGACCTGCTTGAGGTTTGGATACCAGGGCTTCAGAACTTTGAAAAGACTTATAATATTTTGTATTTGTTAAAATTGTTTAGGTAAACAGAAAAGCAGGTCAACAAGGACTTTCCCAACAAAAGGTACTTGTCTGGAGTGCATCTCAACCTTATCTAGGTGACTAGCAGAGATCAGATGAATTGCACTGTAAGAGTCTGAAATTACTAGAAATAATGTTCATTAACTTCAGTCTGACTCCGAACTGTGAGAATAATGGTAATAAACACTATTATTTACATGCTTGTACTGTGTCGATTGTAACATCCCACCTATCCTACATGCATACAAGTAGAGTCTTTTCAATCTTAGAATAAGTTAATGAACAGTACAGTGCATAACTGAGAAAAAAATAAAATATTCCTAGTGAGATCTGATCACAATGAGCCATGTAGAGCCATTGCAGGTAACTAGTAGCTTTTACACAGTCAAGACTGTTGCTGCAGAAATGAGGGAAGGCCTTGAAGGAAGATGTTGAACTGTTTTAGCAAACATTCTGGGGCAGGGAGTGTAGGAATGACTTTTCCATTGATGCCACTGAGTGAAAAACATTCTGTAAGTGCAGTTCCTTTTCTATGCACCTCAGAGGAACGTTCAGACTGCACTAATAATTTAACTAAAAGATCTGAAATTCTCCTGTGAATGTTTATTGACTATCTGTACTAGATCAGAATGTAAAGAGGTATATCATAAGCAATAGAGGTATAATTCCCTGTGGATCATTGTATTAGTCTGTCTCATAAAACCATCATCAAAGACATTAGAGACGCCCCACGAAGAGAAGGGCTATCCACATTCTCAGATGGTCTTTCTACTGCCTTTTCCAAGATGGTAAGGTCTGGGAGTGGAAAGTGTAATTTTTCAGACAGCTTTCTCTACAAAGCTATATCAGCTGAGGCTTTTGTCGGAGAAGTGCTCGCTTGACCAGTTATGACTTTCAGCTCTATTGACCTCAGCTGTGTTTGAATCACCAGCCTAGAGGTAAAAAGCTCTTCTTAGCAATTAATTTCTCCAGTGAGAATATAATCTTGAAAGTGAAGCAAGATTGTTACAGCATTTACCAGATGCTTAAAAATCTCTGTCAGGAAAAGTAGATTGATGCTGTTCCATTTCCTTTTATTATAGCTTCTGACATCAGAGGAAGTGGAATCTTTGCTCTTAAGTCTTGGACACCAGGAGGAACACAGCCTTGAATATAGTAATTAAAGTTCAATGTAATAATTACAGTTAATGTGCATTAATCTGGGCATGTTAAACTACTAAATAGATGCGAGACATATTCTTGTAACTGGTAATAGCAAGGATAACATCTTTAGCAGTGTCACAGATTCTGTTAAGCAGAAACTGTGATCTGAATAACTTGTTAATAAACAGAATTATGTAGTAATTTTGTCAGCGACAGGGAGTTTTTTCTTGATAATGCTTTCTTTCTGAAAGTCTTTACGCTTTCAATCTAAGTCAAGAATTCTGATTTCCAGCTACTCAGAATTGTAGTTGACTCCAAGCCATTGGCTGTTAAGGAAGAGCTAGAGACTGAAGTGATTGGAAGAAGATCTTAAAGGTTTTCCTGAGTTTCAGCTTTTATGGGTCATAACTTTTAAGTTACAGTTTAATAATGAATTTTCTACAGTTTCACAGGTTTTACAGAATATTCTGAGTTTTGATATTTCGCTCAGATTAGCCTGAAATATTAGTCTGAGGTTCATGTTGGTCAGATTCGAGAAGAGTTTTTTGTTCTCTAATAGCACGTTGTTCAGGCTTTCAAATGTACGCATTCAATCTGTAGCATTTATTTATATTCTGCCCTATTTACTATGAAAAATACCTGATGTATTACAATTGTTGGAATAATACTCCAGAATATATATGCAGTCATTTAGAGCATTTGAAAGTTTTATGTGGCCACTGCAAGGCACTGTAACAGAAAAACAAATGCACTGTCTAATCAATCACTCAGTATTGATGGAATAATTAACAGAGAAGTTGACAGGAAAAAATCAAGCTTCCTGGAACCTGGTTACCTTCATCTACATAGTAAATTTCATCTGTTCTCCATCTATTATAGCAGGTAATTATCGAAAGCTACACCTTCAACTTTAAATGGATACTATAATTTGAAACAACTTATTGTGAGTGCTACTGTGTAAATTTTAGGAATGAATATGCATAAAGTTGATCAAACACATGTTCTGTACTCAAACTGGTAAAATAGTTCAGTTCCTTTTAGAAAAGAAACAAAAAATGTAAATTGCTTTTATTTCCCACAGAATCATTCAAATGAGGATAAACACTATCTATTAGGTTAACTTTTCTGCTAAGATTACTCCAACAATTATTTTCAAGTATGGGTTTAAATTAACTGAGGCCAGATTGTCCTTTACACATCTTAGAGATGCACAGCATGCTTCCAACATTTCATGTAGCCAATGGCCTGTTCCTTGATTTGCAGTGAATTATACTAATCTCCCCCATCACAGAATTATTTTATTTCATGAAAAATGTAGGTTTTTCATATTAGATCATAGTCAGAAATCTGATCACACAAAGGTAGGGTACATTCATATTAGTATGTGTGACACGTGTTATCTGCACACCACAACGTATAACTGATCACATGAGACACATGACTCAAATTTTCTTCAGTTTAATTAATTTTGTTAAATAAGGTGATATTTCTGTCACATGATGAGAAGCAGGTGGTATCATGTATTTGAATTACTCTGTACGGATCTATCCTAAGGTGCAGCACTGCAGGGTTACCTCAACATTCTATAGCAAATTAATCTTCGCTATTAAATTAGCCTTTTTCAAAATTCATCCAAGATTTGCCTTTTTCCATGTCCACCAAAAGTGTTAGTCTCTTTGGATATTTGTAGTATTTAACATTCTCTTCAGTATTTACTCCTCAGATACGTACAGAGAGCTAGCAAGCATATCTTTTCAGTTACTCTGTGCCAAGCAGCTATATTCCACTTGTAAGAGCTTTCCATCTGAAATAACACTTTCATCTGCACAGCTGTTTATACTTTTCCTCTTTGATCTTCCTTTGTTTGTTTACAGCTTTCTCTTATTTTAGAGCCCATATTATACACTCCTTACTACTCTAGAAAAAAATATCTCCAATTTCTATTACCCCTTATTTAAGTCATGCTGAGTTATTTTACTGTAAGAAGTATTAATATAAACATCCTATTTGATTTGCCAACTTACAGATCCACAGGTCTACAAAGGAGCCATATAAGTAGCTAAGTTAATTTCAAGTAGGCAACAGGACTCTGTAGTTAGAAGAAAATTGAGTAAAAGGGAAAGGTCTCACCTAAAGTTTTTATGCTAAATCATTCTTATGCATAGTCATTCCTATATATGCTCTGCTCTCCAGTCAGATTTGGAGAGTATTCCAGAATTTTAACTCTGGGATAAAATCAAATGTGTAGGCTTTTTTGTTTTATCACTAGTTGTCCTAGTTAGAACAGCTGAGACCAGTTCATCACTGGATGGGTGTAACCCAAAACTACCTATTCTATAGCCTTCCATGCCATTTCCCAGAAATGGTTCTCAATAGACTATTTATGCCATCTGCCCAGAGCAGGCCTGACTCCTCAGGTTATAAACTGGGTGTTAAGAGGCCTGTGAGATAGGAGGATGCTCCTCACACCCTGTGTGGAACTCCCTGTCCTGAGGGAGGTACTGGGCATTCCTACCTGAACTGGAAGACATATAATCTTGGGGTCTTGGCACTTTTTTAACCACTCGTGGGATCCAGAGGAAGACTGCAGACCACCACTCTCAACTGGACTGCAACTACCACTTTTCAACCAGAGTGCAACCACCACCCTCAACCAGACTGCAATTACCACTCTTGACCAGACTGCAACAGCACTCTCACCAACAGGTTTTTCCCCTCTCTTTTTTCTTTGGACTCAGGGGGCCCAAAGAACACCACTCTGTTCATGCCCCAGGTGCTGGGTTATACATTTGGGTTTTGTGGGTTAAAACCAATTGTTTGTCTGTATAATCGTACTTATTGTAGTATTTATTAAATTGGGGAAAACTCCATAAAAGAGTATGGCATAATAAACACTTGAAGAAAAGTACCAAGATCAGTGTTTACAGAGCCATAGTGTTGTCTACTCTCTTATACGGATCTGAATCATGGGTCATCTACTGCCACCACCTGCGTCTTCTAGAATGCTTCCATCAACGCTGTCTCCGTACAATCCTAAACATCCACTGGTCAGATTATGTGACCAATACTTCTGTTCTAGAACAAGCAGCAGTCACAAGTATTGAGGCCATGTTGCTGAGAACACAGCTGCATTGGGCAGGATACGTATCAAGGATGAAGGACCACCGCCTCCCTAAGATCTTGCTTTATGGTGAACTTGCCACTGGCTGCCACAAAAGAGGAGCCCCAAAGAGAAGATACAAGGACTCCCTGAAACAACATCTCAGCCTTGGCCATATTGACCAACATAACTGGTCTACTCTGGCCTCCAGTCGGGAGGCCTGGAGACACGCCGTCTATAACGCTGCTGCTTCCTTTGAGAACACACGCAGGATCACCCTCCAGGAGAAAAGACAACGCAGAAAGAATCGTGTCTTGCAGAATATACCACCTAAGGGGTCTTTCTGCTGTGCCTTTTGCAATCGGACATGTCTATCTCGTATTGGCCTCATTAACCACCAGCGTGCTTGTAACAAATGTGGGTAAAGCCTTCCTAAATCTTCGTTCACAAAGCCTAGCCATGATTCCGATTTATAATCTCTTTTTTTGAGTTGGGTTCATTTCCCCTACCGGTTTACCTTTAAACCAGCACACTAGTCTAGAACAAGTTAATGTAAGTCAGAACTGAAAAAAATGAGGCTGACTACTTGAATTCCTAAATGTCCTGAAGCAAGATTATTTTGAGAATTTACAAATGAATTCATGGTTACTGCAAAGGACAGTTGAAATTGGCATATATTGTGTTTCTAATAAGAATTCCACACAATCCTCTGTCTCAGTATGGCATGAAATGTTTGTTTATAGCAGCTACAAAATGCAATATTTCCATGTATCTTCTTTCTGAAATAATCTGTAGAACACACTCTCTTATTATTTTGGGTTTCAATTTTGTTCCCTAAGATTTCAAATGTAAACAGCTTTAATGAACTGTCAGTTTTAAAAGATGTTGCCACTATTTATCAATATGATTTTAAAACAGTATGAAGAAAAACTCTATTGTAATAATTTTTAAAATTTAAATAAGATGTTCATAATACCAAAAGATGAAGTTTTGATAGATATTCAATAGTTTTGCTCTCAGTCTTATGTAAGCAGGTACATTGTAACTTCATTTGACACTTCATAGCTATTCTCAACAAGAACTCATTAGCAGTCTTTCATCTACAGGAAGTTAAACAAGGTTGGACGAATGAAATAATATTTTTCATGAAAACATATCAACTATTTCTCTATCTACAAACATCATTTATTGTTTTATAAACTATATGAACGTTTCAAAAATTCAGTTAGGATACTGAAATGGAGTAAATCAGTCTTTTCTGAAAAGGGAATGTGCTGTGAAGAAAATGAGGCTGTGAACTATTTAAACATAAACTTGAAAAAAAGGTCATTTTTAAAACAGAGATGGAACAAATTTATTGCAGTTAAGTTGAAATTATTTATCTTTCTTTTCTGGATCTAAATATCATCAGTTTTTACTGTCTGAGAAATAATAATTTTTCTGCTTTTATTTTTAGATTATAGGCCTGGTTAAAAAAAAAAAAAAGTCAAAATATTAAAGAATATATACAAAAATTAGAACTTACAGAATGAAATTGAAATGAAATGATCAAACCAAAACCAACCAACCAACAAACAGCAACAACAAAAATCAAAAATACCCACAAGAGAAGTGCTACATTCTGGTCAGGTCTTTGATTCCCTGTGTCAGGAATCTCTCTTATTAAAAGTATCACAAAATCATAGAATATTCTGAATTGGAAGGGACCCACAAAGATCATCAAAGTCCAACTCATGGCCTTGCACAGGACCATCCCCAAGAGTCACACCATATGATGGGAGCATTATCCAAATGCTTCTTGAACTCTCTCAGGCTTGGTGCTGTGATCATTTCCTTGGGGAATCTGTTCCAGTGCCGAGCAACTCTCTGGGTGAAGAACTTTTTCCTAATATCCAACCTAAACCTCCTGTGACACAACTTCTTACCATTCCCTCAGGTCCTATCACTGGTCATCAGAGAGAAGAGATCAGTACCTGCCCCTCAGCTTCCCCTCCTGAGGAAGCTGAAGACAGCTGTCTCCCCTCAGTCTCCTCTTCTCCAGGCTGAACAAGCCAAGTGATTTCAGACACTCCTCTTAAGGCTTCCCCTTCAGACCCTTCACTGTCCTCGGGGCCCTCCTTTGGTTATTCTCTAAGAACTTAATCTTTTTTTATTATGGTGCCCAAAACTGCCACAATATTTAAGGTCAGGCTGCCCCAGTGCAGAGCAGAGCAGGACAATCCCCTCCCTCGACCAGCTGGGGATGCTTTCCCTGATGCCCCCCAGGACACGTTTGGCCCTCTTGGCTGCCGGGGCACTGCTGACTCACATCCAACTTGCTGTTGACCAGGATCCCCAGGTCCCTTTTCATGGCAATGCTTTCCAACATCTCATTCCCCATTCTGTACAAACATCCAGCGTTGCCCCATCCCAGGTGCAGAATCTGGCACTTGCCCTTGTTGAAGTTCATATGGTTGGTGATTGCCCATCTCTCTAGTTTGTCAAGGTCTCTCTGCAAGGCTCCTCTGCCTTCGAGAGAGTCAACAGCTCCTCCCAAATTTTTATCCTGTGCATCCAAGTTGTTTATGAAGATATGAAAGAGCACTGGGCCTAAGATGGAGCCCTGGGGAACCCCACTAGTGACAGGTCGCCAGCCTGATGTAACGAGATTTCTGTAATCCTTAGTGCCTGACTCATGAGCCAATTGCTCACCCATCGCATCTTGTGTTTATCCAGCTGTTTGCTGGACATTTCATCCAGTAGGATCCTGTAAGTGACAGTATCAAAAGCTTTACTGAGTGCAGAAAGTTTACATCAACTGACTTCCCTTGATCAACTAGATGGGTTACCTTGTCATAAAAGGAAATCAGTTTTGACAAGCAGGACTTTTCCCCATTAAGCCATGCTGCCTCTGACTGATAACTGTATTGTCCTTCAGGTGTTTTTCAACACCTCCCAGAATAATCTCCATAATTTTACCAGGGACAAAACTGAGACTGACAGGTCTATAGTTTCCAGGGTCAGCTTTCTTGCCCTTTTTGAAAATTGGAAAAACAAGTAGGGGGAATGTTTCCAGCTACAAAGATCCTAGCAAACACTGAAAGAAAACAGTGTGTCTAAAAAAAAAGACTCCTTTTTTTGTTTTGTTTAAGTTATTAGGGAGCCTAAACATCCTACTTTCTCAAGGAAACCCCTTCAGAGATTAACTGATAGACAAGGGTAACTCTGACGAGTCACTCAGATGTACCTGCAATGCTGACTGACTGTCTTTTAAGGGGTTTGAGACTTTAAATTGTGCATGGTTGGATCAGTAACTCCTGAGCACCTGGGACTAAGCTCAGCACTATTCGCAGTTTCTCATTCTCTGTGTCTCATTAGAACTAGATAGAATTTCTGTCTGACTCACCTGTATCTGAAATCAAATCAATTAGCATGTGTAAAGTATTCTGAGAACATCAGCCAATAAATTGCACAGAAAATAAAGTACCCACATTAAAATTGTCAAACATTTCAAGTATCTGGAAGACTCTTTGGAAGTTAGTTAAATAAGTTGACAGGAAGAATCTATATGGTAAAAATCTACAATCAAAATAAACAGACAGCCTTTGTTATACAGCATTACCTAATTTTGGTTTACAGATGTATTCTGTTGTAGCTGATAATAAGCCATGAAGTGCGAATGTGAATGGAAATGAAGTGCTAAATGATGAATTACACCACCCCAACTACACATCAGAAACAACATCCTTTATCTGGGCTGTTAGTGCCAAGAATATTACTTAATACAACAGGAAGGGTTGAAGGGAAATGGGGAAAAAATGCAGTGTAAGTACAGCATTATTCAATATCAAATGCAATGTGTAGACAGGGTATTCCTTTGTGTCAGTTGTTCAGAGTACACATTTGCATTATTCTCCAGGTTCTTTTAAGATATTTTTGCAGAAAAATTTGATGTAAGATTGTGTTTGATTTATTCCATATTTTCTTTTGGATCATCAATGAAAATCTTTAAACCAGATGGAAAGAAGAGCTAACCAATACCATAGTCTCAAAGTAAGTACTCAGATGCTGATCTAGTTAAACACTTAACCATATGCTTAGTTTCAAATACGTGCGTCCCATTTTGAGATTTTGTGCTTAAAGTTAAGCATATATCCACGTGCTTTGTTTATCAAAACTGAGCAACACTGAGGCATGATATACACATAATACTTAGCCCTTTAAACCACTTAGCATAGTCCTAACCATAGTCCTAACCACTACTAGCAAAATAAAAAAAAAGAAAAAAAAAAAGTAGAATCATAGAATCCTCTAGGATAGAAAAAAAATTCTAAAATCATTAAATTAAACCATTAAACCAGCACTGCCAAGTCCAGCACTAAACAAAATCACAGAGAATCACAGAATATTCTGAGTTGAAAGGGACTCACAAGGATCATCGAGTTCAACTCTTAAGTGAATGGCCCATACAGGGATCAAACCCACAACCCTGGTGATATCAGCACCATACTCTAACCAACTACCACATCTACATCACATCATGTCTTTTAAATACCTCCAGGGATGGTGACTTCACCATTTCCCTGGGCAACCTGTTCTAATGCTTGAAAAACCTTGCTGCAAAAAAATTTTCCCTAATATCCAATCTAAACCTCCCCTGACACAACTTGAGGTCATTTCCTCTTATCTTTTGTTACCTGGGAGGAAAGGCCGACCTCCCCCTCCCTACAACCTACTTTCAGGTAACTGTAGAGAGCAATAATGTCCCACCTGAGCCTCCTTTTCTCCTGGCTAAACAACCCCAGGTCCCTTCATCTGCTCCTCATCAGACTTGTGCTCCAGACCCTTCACCAGCTCCACTGTCCTTTTCTGGACACATTCCAGCACCCCAGTGTCTTTCTTGTACTAAGGGGCTTCAGTACTTGAAGCGTGGCCTCACCGGTGCCAAGTACAGCAAGATGGTCACTGCCCTGGTCCTGCTGGCCACAGTATTGCTGATACAGGCCAGGATGCCACTGGCCTTCTTGTGCACCTGAGCACACTTCGGCTCATGTTCAGCCAGCTGTTGAACATGATCAGTACCCTCAGGTCCTTTTCGAAAAAATATCAGAGGTCAGGTATGTCAGCCAAACTGTGGATATTACTCCAGCTGTTTCAAAGGGCTTTTCACGATGCAACCAATTATCACAATGTAAATAAAAAATAATAATAAAAAAATATAATCTAGCTCTAGGTTTGATACTGGCTCCACTGAGCTCACAGGAGGATCATGGAGTAAAAAAATTTGGTTAGTCACAGAAGCCATCGGGTATTAAAGGGAACACAGACAGGGAGCAGTACTGGAGAAGTAAGTGCTTTTGGTACTGTGCCGCAAGTGAGGGTTGACCACATTGCAAGCCATCTTGTTGCTTTGCTTTCCTTTCATCTGCGGCCCACAGCCAAGGCTTTTGAGGAACTCAAACCGGGAACGCAGCCAACTGCTACAAAGGTTGTTACATGGTTTCCGAATTATGTTCTTGGGTAAGGCAGATGTTTAAAATACAGCATGCAAAACACTAAAATAAGAATGACCAGTAAGGCAAGTAACTACAACAGCACATTCCTCAGAATAGATTTTATCCATCATGTATATTTGACAGCTGGTCTCAGAGTGTTGTACTAAGTGAAGAAAAAAAAAAAAAAAAAAAAAAGAACAGTTTAAAAAGAATCTGAACCTCCTAAAGGCCAAGATAAAATAGCACTTTTCCTCAAGAAAATGCCAGGAACTATTCTTCTTATTGTCCCATACTTTTCCAATTGCTCATTATTTAATCATAGCACTTTTATGGCATCTATTGTTACATTTCCTTACAGGTAGAAAGATAATAGAGAGTCTTTATCTATAAATGCATTTATTTTAAACTGAGAGAATCACAAAACAAGGAAGAATAAAACTAAAGACTTGCAATATTTAACAAGTGTGTAACATAACATGAGCTGGATGAAAGCAGAAAATAATTTCTTATTATTCTAGCTTTTCATGAAAATGAAAAATACACATAGCTGTTACTTCTTCAACTGAAGCATTTGTGCAATGTCACACTTGCCTTAGGGAGGGTTCTCCAAAATCTTCGTGCAGCCAATGCTCTTTACCTCAAGCTTTATGAAGACTATTTTAGCTGGAGGCAGCACTGTGAGGATTATGTCCTCTGAATTCCCGTAGTTTGTACTGAGATCAAGGAATCAAAGATTTACCTGACTTTTCACAGACAGAAATTTAATTGTTGGAGTTATTCTAGAGGCATTATGGTAGACTGTCAGGGACAATTAGACTCAAAGTACCTGTATATAATGTTTGTGATGTAAACATGCATATACAAAACTCTCACACAAACCCAGTATCCTATAAAGCAAAGGGAAAGCTTGAGATATTGCCTGTTCTGTTTTCATCAGAATTGTACTTGGCTAAACACGGTCACATACTTTTTATCCATCTAATAATTCAGCTGACACCTAAACAACCTGCTTCCATTTCACTTTGTGCCTTGAAAATAAGTACCTCCCATCCCCTCAGAAAAAAAAAGGGCAAAATCAGAGCAAAGACAGTGGGGAAACAGTGAGTTTTGAGATAGAGCGATTTTTCAACTTCTGCTCTGCAGATCCATGGGTTACGAAGAAGAAGAAACTCACTGCCCATAACCTCCATTCAGATCTGAAGTTCCTGCAAAAAGCAGACTAGCTACAAAAAGAGAAGGAACGCTGTAGCAAGCTTCCCCTCATTATACTCTCCCATGTAAATAACCTGTCCTGCTGATAACTTGTGGATCTTTTTTACAGATAACCTTCAGGTTACAAGTAGGGAAACACAGCGCCACTGAGTCATACTCCCAACCACCCACATAACCCTAAATTTCAAGCAGCTAATGAAACAGGAAATTTTAAAAAATAAAAAGTCTGTGCTGTGCTACAGGTATATCACTGCCTGGGGTTTGGTGGCTCAGGCCAAGACACTCCATGTCTCTCCTTCAACAGAATTGCCAGGAGGCAGAGAAGATGTCCATCCAGACCTGAGTGCTAGGCATTAGTCCTGTGTCCAACAGTTCAGCCATAGTATTGAGAATCTACTAAATATTCTATTGCTTTTGATTTTATCTGCAAAATTTCTAGAGATGATAGCACTGGGTGTACATACTTGCATTGTTGTCTAAGACAGATATGCCACACTTGGTTTATAAAGCCAAAAAAGCATTTATTGAAATAGAAAGGGAAAAATACTTTTCTTCTTGCTAACATTTTCTTGATCCTAACAATGAACAACATAAAAAGATACCCTTGAAATGGACAACATTATCTAAAGACCCTGAAGTCGATTAAAGATAAGAATTTTTCCTCCACTGAAGGCAGTGGCATCTCAGTATTTTTCCTTCTTCTCTTCCTTCTTCAGAATGTTTTGGCAAATTACACATTCCCTGCTGTATCTTCTGCTGTCACCTCTTTTCCCTTGAAATTCCATGCCAAACAGGCCACTGTAGTTCTGAGGTACTGTACTTTTCCGTTTCATTAATGTGCCTCATGAAGAGATAATGAAATTATCTCTTGTGTTCACTTTTCTCCCAAAAAGAGTGTATCAGCTCAATAATCTTGTTCTTTTTTTCACTCTAATATTATTTCTGCTCAACCTTGTCTCCCTTGCACACAAAGTGCTCTGCAATGCTGCTTTCTAACTCAAGGTCAAAAATTATAGTGCAAAAATATGATGATCCCTGGGACAAAATAGAACAATTTCAGTCAGTCCCTACAGCCTAGACAGCATGTTTCCAGAATATTTTCTTTCAAGTTTGCAGGAGCAGGAGAACTTCCTCACACCACTTCAGTTGTATAGATGAAAACCTGAGAAAAGTTTCTGTAAATCCAGTGTCAAGCCCTGATGCTGTAAGAACATTTTGGAACTTACAAAAACATGTACAGAACCTCCAGATCCTTCTCTGCAAACCTGGTTTCTGCCTGGACAGCCTCCTGTCTATCCTGGTGCATGGAGTTTTCACAGGACTTTGCATTTCCTTTGTTGAACTTAATGAGATTCCTGTCAGCTTGTTTCTCAAGTCTGTCAATGCTGCCTGAGTGGCAACCCACCCTTTTGGGTATATCAAGCATTCCTCCAAGATTGATATAATCTACAAACTTGCTGATGATAAACTCCATCATCCAGCTCCTTATGAAGATGCCAAACAGCACTGTTCCTATTATCCTCCCTCAGGTCATACCACTGGTGACTGGCCACTGATCACAGCCTTTGAGCCTGGCACATCAGTTTTCAGTCTACCTCACTATCCTCTTATCTCGTCCTGCTTAATCAGTTAGTTCTTCAGTTAGATCTTCTCAAAAACAGAAGTCTTACTAAAGTGGATGAGCAACATCCACTGCTCTCCCCTCATTTTCCAAGCCATTTTTCTTATTTCAGAAAACTATTGGATCAGTTAGATATGAAAAGTTAGTTGAGATAATGCAGTCATTCATATGTGCGTGTGTGTATCTGTTCATATATATACATAGTTAAGATATATATTGAGACAAAAAGAGGTGCAGAAAACACTAAAGACACAAGTGAACTACATGTGTCTCATTCTAGAAATCACTTTATGTGGACTGTCCTAACAGGAAGGACGAGGACAAGAGGAAATCTTCCCCCTTCCCTGGGGTAGATGTGATAGGCAGGTACTGTTCCAAGGACAAGCTGCCAATGGGATGATTTCCACAAAGCGGTAGTTGTAATGTAGTAAAAACATGATTATGACTTTAAGCAGAACACAGTGTATTTGAATTCAAGAAGAAGCATCTTCTCACCTTTTCAAAGCACAGCTGATGATATAGCGTGGTCTTTTCCCTGGAAGCAGATACAACAGTCCTCATGTGGTTTCTCACTGGGAAGGGAACCTCATTTTCCCAGCAGCAGACAGACTTTTAGCTCCAGTGCAGCTGATATGGTCTTGCTAATTGTAGGTGGAACTAAACAACTGAATTCTAATTGAATCCTTCTGTTCTAAAAGTAGGAATGTTTTGGTCTTAAGAACACTGACAATGGCAGAAGAGACTTTCTCAGAACTTGAATTTAATATTAAAATAAACAGGGTAAAAGGAAAAAAAGAGGTAGGAAAAATGGTTCAGTTAACTAAATCATCTACTTAAAGCCCTTCCAAATTAAGTGAGTTAGAACCTTAGAGCATGAAATAAATATGCCTGTACATAGTTTCAAACACCAGAATTTTTAGTTCAACGGAGTAATTTCTGCAAGTCTCTCTAATACATCCATAATTTAAAGCATATCTGCTTATAGTATATGCATCGAACAAAAGTGGAAGATGGAAAAGTAAAGGGTTAAGCAGAGAGTGTTGTGTGCCACAAGCAAATGCAGAATAAAGAGAGAAAGTGTGGAAGGAGGTGCAGAAAGACAAGTCTGTGTCTGTCAAAACATGAGAATCAGAAATGATTAGAGTCCAAATTACAAGTCTGTCTGTCATGAAGCATGATAGATTTAAAATACAGGAGAAGGCAAATGACAGTTAAAGAACAAGCTGGAAAGATTGTTGCCAAAAAAGAAAAATCACAGAAAAGTAGCCTGATACAGCCAATCAAATTAAGAAAACTCTTCTTGATGAAAAATTGCTTATTGTAAATGAAGGTAAATAACTGTCTAGAGAAGAAACAGACAATGGAACTTAACGAACAGTCTGAACATCACTGTTTACTGTGTGAATCATTATCACTGAATCCATAGCCAACTAGATTGGGAAAAAGTTCAGAAATTGTCTGAAATATTCCGTGCACCTGGACAGAAATTCATTTGACACATTATAGTTCACTCATGTCTGTGAAGGACAGACTTTTTCTGCTAATGGTCCTGCATATATCATAATTAGCTAACATTCTTTCAATAAAGTAACACACGAGATAGATAGTAAAAAAGATGGGATGGGATATCCTAGAAGTTAATTTTCAGTGTGGCTAAAAATTTCGTATATGGGCTGTCTTATAAAACACTCAGCTAGTCTTTCATCCAGGTTTCAGGCTAGCATGTAAATAATATTGGCTTTAGAAATGAGTTTGTGGAACAAATACAGAAAAATTAGGCTGAATGTCAAAACTCCATTTCCAATTTAGAACTTGCCAAACTGTCAGAATATTTGTTATTTTCCTTAAAATCTTAGCTATTAAAATCAAAAGAAAGTAAAAGAATTTAAACTTCTGTTTAAAGAGATATTTTAGACACCTCAGAGGGTGAGTTACCTGGAATTGTGAAATAAGCAATGTACATTACTCAGAAACCAGAAAGAAAAGAGGAAAAACGCAATAATTCAAAAATATAAACCCAAACAAACAAAGAACCCACACAAACAAAAACAACCTTAAATGACTTTTAGGACAAATCCATTATTTTCTGAACCTTACATATAAATTTGGCAACACTTGACACTTGGGGCACTTCAGCAATCAGCTATTATGCAGAAGTTGTTGTTTTGAATTTTAAAGAAATATGAGCCAGCTCATAAATTTGAATTTGTGTCCCAGTTCAGAATGTAAATGTAGGATTTTCCAAATCATAGATTTTGCTTTGAATTCACCACTAATTTGTGTTGATGCATAAATAAGATTGAGTGGAAAGCGAAGGAAGCGAACTCACGGAGTACAGTGACAAGTTTTCTATCAGCCATTTCATTCAGCAATCAACAACTAACTTTTGTACATATAGAGTGCTGAGAAGAGGTAGCAAGGTGACTCCTTGGGGACACGATGAGCCAGCTTTTAGGCAATGTGTTTAAGTGTACTTCTTCTTGCAACTTCCTTCAGTCCCCCAATGTGACTGTGTCTAACCCCAAAGGATGTATTTGCATTCCATCTGAACCACCTAAAATGCTGAGTATCCTTCAGAGACAGAGCTTCCAGCATTCATATGACCTTGTTGAGTCTTATCTATCTTTGCAGCTGACAAATCAGTAGATGGTGATATTTGCTGAGGTTGTGTCATAGAGGAAGCAAAAAGTTCCCAATTCACCCTCACCTAAACAAAGCTGGATCAGCCAGGCTGCTTTTGTACTTACAGAAAACTAAAACAATTTAAGAGATGCTCTATTTACATTCATTAGTAATGGTCTTCCACTGCCCTGGCAACTAGTTCTCCTTTAAAGCATTGGAAGAGCTAGCATCTGTACCAGAAGACATTTAAAGTTGTACCAATAGTTATCACATATTCACACACAGTACAAAATGAAATACTTGCGCCTAGAATGGCTTCAACTTGCCAATCTGTAACACCTTGTACGTAAGGAAATCCTTTAACAATGGAATGAAATCCAAACTAAATAGAGAGGAATTGTTTTGAAGGATGGCTCATTTCCTACTTCTGGTTCCTTACTGTTGATTATTTAAGCACTCTTTTCACTTTATAAATGGAAACTGAATCATAATTTACCACTGGAAAATTATTGGAAATCAGAGTCCATTCGAGAGACAGAAATGGCTGTTTCCTCTCTGAACAGGAAGACTATACTCAAATGGTCCTTTCGGGAGATCTGAATGATAAAAAGCCTGTTTCTATCCTCCTTCAAAAAGATCTGTGTAGTGTTTTCATACTTCACTTAGGAAAAAAAAGTCAGGATGTCCCTCTCCAAACATGGATGTTAGAACAGGAGAAAGGAAAGGTGAATATACAATCTCTACTTGTCTAGACAATATGAAGTCTGTTTGCAAACCTGGAATAAGACAGACCCTCTAACTTCTAGCTTTCCTCTTTATAACTTATTAATCCTTATTTATTTTCATCGATATAAAAAAGAAGACTGGAAAAAGCAAGTCCATAATGGTAGGTACCTGTGACAGTATTTCTGTAAAAAAAATTATTGTAATATCCAATTCTTTTCAACTCATCTAAAAATTCTGACACTTTCTAAACAGTAAAAATACTCCACCCTTTCCCTCTTGCACTAGCATCTGTTCATCCCTAAGAGCTGAAGAAAGCAGAAGAATTTCTTGATTTGTCTTAAAAAGCAGGTGCATGATACCTGTGGTAAGTTTTATAGTCCAGTGACTGTAGAGGAAGATTTTAAAAGTCATCCAGATCTGGCAATCTCAGTGAGCCTGAGAGCAGAGGCAGAAGAGTTGGACTGGGAAGACTGTGGTTTCTGATAGGATGGACAAAGCAGGTACCAGCCACTTCACAAGTACTACAGGGCTGTAGTTCAGACATGAGCTTCAAACCCCAGCCATGCCAACATCATGTGAACAGAGAAGTTGTTTTCTCTCACATGAAGCATTTGATCAAACACCCATTTTGTATGTCCCAGATGTCTACAGTTGTCTGGACTCCTCATCAGTGGAGAAATATAGGCACTTCTTATAGCACAGTTTAGTTTCTCTTCAATTAGATGTCCCTAGTCGGTCAGCTGAATCACATTTTAAAAATATTTTTGTCTTTTTTTCTATACAGGGGGCATAAGTTGACTGGCTTAGACATAAACATCCACACTGAATATTTCTGAAGTTCTTGACTACTTTAATGACAAACACTTGTCACAGTACTCCAGAAACCCTTTCGCTGAATAGGGTAAAGTGCTCACTCAGGACCTTTTCCTCAAAGTAACTTTCTAGTCAACTGGTTCCCAGTTTGTGCTGTTGTGTGAGATTAGTCTACCCCAGACACTGGATTTTGCGGTTAGCTTGATTGAACTTCATAAGGTTCATGTAATCTCATTTCTCCAGCTTCTGGGGTCCCTTTGAATTGTACTGCTACTGTCCAGAATATTGACTGTTCCTCCTGCAACCCCAGCCTTGCTAAGGGTGCACTCCATCCCAGCACTTCTGTCACTAGTGAGGATGTTAAAAGGTACGGGTTGGTCTCAGTATTGACCCTTGAGGAGACTGGATGCCACTGGGGCTTCATTGATCAAAACTCTTTGAGGCTGGTCATCTAGATAATTTTCTATGCACTCACAAATCTATGCACCTCGATTGTATCTTGTCCTCTTAGCCATGGAAAAATCCCTGTTCCTCTACCCTCATCAACAGAGCCATGTGTCTCATTAGAGAAACCAATTAGACTGGTCAGGCATGATTGGTAAATGAGTGCTGGCTGTTCCCAGTTTTTTTGTCCTTCCTGTGCCTGGACATGGCTCCTAAGTCGTGTTTCATCATCTTCCCTACCCAACTCCAGCTTGGGACATTGGACACCCCCTTGGTATGGGAACAGACTGGGACATGAACTTGTGGATGGACTTGGCTCAACGGGACGCATGGCCAGGCAGGGCTGGACCTTGGGGAGCTGGAGACCAGCCCTGATGCATCATTGCTGAGGCCAGAATGGGGCCCTGGGCTGTCAGCAAGGTGAAGGGAACCCTGGAGAGGCTGGTGAGGGATTGTTGGGGTAACTGGACAGGCTCCAAGATCTGGAGACCGGGAGAGAAAATTACGGTTGTGTAAGGCCATAGAAAGGCAGAGAATGAGAATCGCCCTTTTCAGTGCTTGACAGGAGAGAAGGTTGGGTATACTTTGCAGATCCAAGTGATTTCTGTACTAAGCCACCCTGCTATGCAGGACTTGACCACTCTTCTGGTCCTGGTGCAGCTGATACCTCCACAGCCTGGATGATCAGAGAGGAGAGTCACAGAGAGAGCTAATGTGCTGCTCATCAGTGCTTCCTACCTGCCCTCAAACAGCTGTCCAGATTACCATCATGCTTTCTACACATGCACACACCTCAGAAAGAAAAGCAAAGAAAATGATCATTCTAGTTTCCACATCTTTTTTATTCTATTCCTCACTTACAGTGCAGTTCTGTAGAGCAGGTATAAAGAAGCCTCTGTTAAGAGTTTATACAACATTATTCTGACAAGCACCTTGAACTAAGCACTCTGGGCAGCTGTTTGCCTGATTTCCTGAATTTTCTGCCTCCAAGATAGGCTGTATATTAATTTTTGGCCAGTAGAATTCTCTGCTTGGTGTAGAAATAATGGTTTTGATATAAGAGGTACCATAATGTCACAAGAATTAGTAAACAAATTCCTATACCTCATATACCTTCAGGATAAGGCAAGAAAAATAATTAGAAAAAATCTTTAACTAGAATGATGAATCCTCTAAAGAGAGCATTGTGCCCATCCATAAAGACATAATCTGACAAGGGGATGTGCTACTGTCAACGTAAGCTTGATCCTTGGCCTTACTGTACAGGTTTTGTCTTAGAGTTAAGTTTCCAGATAGTAGCTGGTATGGGACTGTGATTTGTATTTGTGATGAAACTATTATTGATAAGATGAGTTTTTATTTATTGCTGAGCAGTGCTCACACAGCATCAAGGCCTTTTTTTGCTCCTCACCCCACCTCACCAGCAGGGAGTCTGGGGGTGCACAAGGATCTGGGAGGGGGCACAGCCAGGACAGCTGACCTCAACCAACACAAGGAATATCCCAGACCATATGGCATCACGTTCAGCATATAGAGGAATGGGGGGGACATGTGGTGAATGAACTCCTTCTTTTGCTTTGCTCCAGTGTGCAGCTTTTGCTTTACCTATTAAGCTGTCTTTATCTCAACCCACAAGTTTTCTCACTTTTACCCTTCCGATTCTCACCCGCATTCCACTGAGGGAAGAGTGAGTGAGCAGCTGTGTGGGACTGATCTACCTACTGGGGTTAAACCACCATGATTACTAATATCCTGTATTTCCATACCTTCGGTACAGTTTTCAGAGATCCCAAGTGACATGGGATACTTGTTATAACATGTGCAGAAGCACTTTTATCATCTTCTCACTCCACACCTCCAGTTTAGGAATTTGTTGTTAAATATCAAGGAGATTAGTTTCAAACGTCAAAAGCAGATGTGAAGTTATGAGTAAAGATTTTTTTTTAAGAAATATATAAACCTGCATTTCAAACACCTTAGATAAAGAAATATGAATCACTTCAAACCACTCCTGTTTTGCAAAGCTATTTAATATTCTAGACTGTTGGTCTGCAGGCGTCCAAATGGAATGCTAATTATCCACTTTCTTCCCCAGCTAAAAGCTTCACTGAGGCTGACAGAAGGAAAGGCACTAGACTGTTGAACAACAATGCCATGCTTTCAGTGAGAAAGACAACTATAAAATGTTTCCTGCAGCCTAATTCTTCCAGCATCAGCTGATCTTTTACTAGTCCCTACTTGACACCAATTAATCTCTCCTCTACAGCTTACTGTTCCCCAGGGCCGTAGCTGTTATACCTTTACTTTATGCTGCATTTAAAATGGAGGTTGAGAAGAACACATAGAGTCTTGAACACATCAGACTAAAACATTTAAATTTCTCCTAATCTGATGAGATTTCTTTCATTCCAGTCTTTCATTACCCACTAAAGGTTTTTCCAAGATTGCTAGTTCACTGGAATGTCTCCATCATCTTTTCCTTAAAACAAATATCCCAACTAAAAAGCACTTACTATCCATCAAGCCCAAGAGACAACAAGGTAATATAATTCATAATTTTTACTGTACTTCTCCATGAAGAATATTTAGACAAAATTTCTAGAAGGTCAAAATATTTAGGCAGGGTTTGTCAGGAGAGGTAATATCACGATACATTTGGAAAACAGTCAAAGTCTGAACTTCTCATATCAATAACTTACATGCATAAAAGTTTTTCTTATTCTCTAGCAAAATATGTTAAATCTTTTGACAATTTCAACTCATTTCCCTTGGACCATGGTAATCAAAATATAGTTATTATGTTTTTGTTAATTATGAATAGCTATCATATCAATATCAACATCCTGTAAGAACACTTTTATTTTGTATATTAATTCCCTTGAGTGACATACAGGTTAACATACATGATATAACTCATTCATAATGATATTTTTTCTATAAAAATATAATATATATAATTATATATTTTTCTATAAAGTGTTGATATTTAGTACAGATTAGGCTTTAAATATAAATTCCAACAATTTGTTAAAAAAATTCCTATTTTATGCTTTTGGAGATCATTCCACGAGTAAACTAAGCACAAGTTAATAATTCAAAGCTGTCTCTAATCACTGGAAAGGTAAGTGAACTAAAGGCAATAGCTCAGCCTTTAGTTGATAAGTACAGGAAGTGGACTCCAAGCCAGAGCATGCGCCGGTGTTTCCTCTGTCTGGAAAAGTAAGGACTCATTTGAAATGAATCCTTTTATTTCAGTGTCACTGATAAGTACTGAGACTGCACCTTCAAGAATTACAATGCTCTGATGTAACAGTTCATTCTCTGAAATGAGGAATTCAATAAGGGGTTTTGTCTTCCTTTCTCCTCTTTTACCTAGTCCTGACCAGACACTCACATTTGGTTCCAGTTCTGAGCTGAGACAAGTCACAAACCTACCAAAAAAAACCACCAAAAACCCCCAAAACCAAAACACCAAACCCAAAACCAACCAACAAAACCAAACAAAATGAAAAAAATTAAAAGGATAGTTTTCCATTAGACTGTGAAATAGAACTGTTTATGTAAGAGTTAAAAAAGTGTCTTGGCCAACACAAAGAAGAACATAGGGCTATGATTCCTGGAGCTGGGAAGAAGGGAGGAAAACATCTGAGATGGAGAAGGGAATGACAGCCCTGCCCTTTTGAAAAATACACTCCATGAGGGCCACGCAAGTTTTTGTGAAAACACAGACTGAGATTGCTCAGGGAAGAGTGGTTCTTCCCTGAGGTTCAGTTAGGCAGTTCTTAAAGTCCCACGTCTCCCTTTATGTTTTATTTATATTTTCTTCTTAATTTTCAACTCTTCTGAAAATGTGCAGGAGAAAGGGCAGAAGGAGTGGCAGTGGCAGGAAATGTCTCCCTCATTCTCACAGTTGCACAAATCTCAATCTGGAGCATTTCTCCACTTGAAATTCTTCACTCTTCTCCTCTGAATCTTTCTGAACTCTCTGGTTTCATCACCTGTCCGAGTTCCCAAGTACAATAGAAACATCTACTGAGCAAAGTTTTTAAATAACCTTTGCCATACGCAGTCTACAATGGAACATAAGTGTCCATAAGGCTCCTCCTACCAAACATGCGCACTTTCTTCCAAGTTTTTATGCTTCCAGGTCCAAGTGTTTTTTCCTCATTTGCACTGATTCAGTTCTGCTGATACTGAAAAATAAAGATATTATTTACACTTCATTTGTATGTGCTCAGTATGAAGAATTGGAACAACAGCTGAGAAACTGTGTTTTGTTTTGTGGCCAATATGGCACGTGTAAAACTTGTGGAGCAGCAGCTGAAAGGCTGTGTTTTTGGTTTTGGGACCAATTTGACATCTTTTAGCAATTTTTTTGGGCAGCAATTCAGAAGACTCTGATTCTTCCCTCTCTCCAGACACCAATCTGGTATCATTCTATCTAAGTTTTTTGACACTTTTTGTCTGTGGAAATCAATAAACAAAGTCTGAAAATAATTTTCTCTGCAAAAATAAACTATTATGGAAATTTCTGGTATGATTTTTGGCCAATGTATGACTTTAAAATCCAGGATTTTCATCTTTCATTGCCTTTGTTATGGTATATGTATTATACTTTATTTTAAAATTTAATTATTTTTCTTTTGAAATATGAATATTAAGAGGGATATGTTCCAGACAAATTTTTAAGTGAATAATTAGCAAAATTTTCTTACAGAATTTGAGGAATGATTGCTGAGGCTATTGAAAATTTTTTATAAGGCTTCAGATATTTTTAATGTGCCTGATCCCTTTAATGTAGTTTTTATAAACCTGCTATTCATGAAAAGTGACAAACAACCTTGTAACAGGACTTCACTGTGCATTTAAAGATAGTGCCTCTCATGGTAATCCTCTGAACATTTTTTGTCTCCCAACCACATTTAGGAGATTGAGTATATTGCAGCTTCCATATCTAAAAGCCTTTGTCCAGCAAGAAGTCTCATTCTAGGGTAAGATATATAACACATTTTGCTTATTAGGGACAGGATTAACAATATCTTTAATTTTACATGGATATCAAATACTGCCTATTTGATGTAGTCTAGACTAAAATGTAACTGAGAAGTTGGCAGTGTGCAGGTACGATTTTAAATATTTAGCTTCCCCTAGCTTTCAGTTATCAACATGTCCTGTTCTGCACTGCTGCTCCCTGTTATGTTCAATTGATTATCCTGAGTAAAAAGTGACAAAAAGAAAAGAATAATCATTCCAGAATGGACACTTTGCTGGAAAACTTAATTTATTCAATACCACATATTTGTTAAAGTAGAGTTTAGTTTTCATTTTTGAAAGACAATATCAAATACATCTTCCCGAAGAAAAAGACCAGTCCACCATCTCTATTATATGACAGTAGTATACTGCATGAGGAGGATAGACTCTTGTTACATTAATTTAGTTCCTACATTCTTTGTTTGCTCAATGTGATTATACAAAATTCTTTATGAAATGTAAAGATGCAACTTCCAAGAAGACTTCCAGAAGTGTTTTTGGGCAGTACAACCTTAATGAGTCACCTAATGTGGCACCCTTTATAGATATTAGATACTTCAATATGTGAAATGAAATAGAAGACATATCTACATATGATGTTGAATTCTGGCTTTTTGAAACCAAAATACCCCTTGAGAACATGATAAGTGCATAAGACACTGAAAAAAAGATAGCAAACATTTCAATATAGTATAATTGTTCTACTCCACAGAAGAAGTCAGGTACATGCAGGCTACAGTTCTTTTCCCCTTCATAAGTTAAACAGGGCCTGAATTTTCTGTCAGGGTTGAATACATTTTAGTGTTTCTGGTTTGCTTCCTGAGCAAACTCCTGTGAAGCAGTAAACACTTCGGCAGCCTGGAGTATGTTATATCTCTGACAACATCTAAGTTTTCTGTGCTCACTTTGAGGTAGCTATCAAGATCTATTTTCAAGATAAATTATTTAATTTCCTTCCCTAAAATTGTTTTCCAGGCAAGATACACTAGCTGCTTTGAAAAGGGTTCTTTGTTTTTTTGTTTTCGGAGAGTTTTCACTTCAACAGATCAGCCCCTGACATCTCAGGTTAAGCTATCTCAGCATAATCACTGATACTACAGAGTTAGCAGGAAACGAAATGAGCACTGTGAAAGTTTCAGGTCAAATATTAATCTACCTGACAGTAGCATGTCTGGAAAATTTCATCTTCAGCATTCCAATGATACCTAAATCCTTCCCACCTGCTGGGATGGCACTGATTCCCAAATTATAAGGTAATTTACAATTTCAAATTTGCATTTAAAAGTCTGTTTGAAGAAGAGATTTTATTTGCTTCCTGTAACTCTGTATACTTATTAGTGGGCAAGGGCTGGAAACTGAGTGTTATGTATTTTTTAGCTTGCTTAATTTCCTTTTCCTGCTTCAAAGAAAAGCTAGGTCTCAGATGCAAACTTCTAAAGTCAGTAAAAGATATCACCTCTCTGTTCTGTGGCTGGGAATGGACAAAGTTCATTTAGTCTAGGTACATGGCATTTTTCTACATTGGGATAAAAGAATGCAACATTAGCTATACTGTTCTAAAAAGCAATTCCTCTCTAAGAAAAAATCAGGCAGAATTAAGAATATTAATACTGTGTTGCATAACAGATGCACTCTTTCAAAGTAGTAAAATGTTTCTGTCTTGAAAAACTTTCCATGCAATGAACACTTTAAGAACTTTACCTGTTTTACTTCTGTAAAATTCAGGGTAAGATTAATAACAACAACAATTACAACAATAATAACAATAATAATATTTATTCATTGCTTATGTCTTATAATTTTCCCATGGTCCATACTCACAAGTGTATGTGCAGTCCTGAGTATATAGCTTTTAATCCATTTTCTAAATTATCATCTTATAAGAACATGCAAAAATATACTTAAAGAATGCCAGCCAGGACAAATTATAAAAGGTATGAAATCAGTATCTAAAAAAGTCTTAATTTGATATATTTTCAAAATTCAGTTTACAATTATGTATTAGTTAATTCATTCTACAATCTTTGGAATACCACAACTTTATTGTATACGTATCCTCAATGGTTCTTCATCATTTCCAAACTTCCTCTAATTTGCTTGTAACTATATAGTACAACCTGATGGTAAATTAATTACTAATCATCACTTAATATACTGTTATTCACAAAAGAACTATTCTGACCTGCTACGCCCATGTTATGTTAATGTAAATCTGCAAATTTCAGGAAAGTTACAAAATTAATTTATAAGTGAGGCTCCATCTCTTTCATCTTCATTGACTGGAAGATACCAGCTAATACCCTCTTATTTTATATATTAATACATATAAACCTATATATTATTAATATGTCAGTTGAGTAGTTATGTCAGCTGAGTTTTGTGTAAGGGCAGTTGATTTTACCCTTAAACTAAGCGGAGAATCAATTGTGGAAATAATTTTGTAGTCCATACTCACCTTGAATATATCCAAGTCTCCAGTAGCAGCATTGCTCTGTATGCTAAAACTCTTTGAACCATTGTTCTGGAGGAAATTATGGGACTCTTCAGAAGACCAGTCTGGGAAAACCCTGCCTGTTTAGATTATAGGGATATCCTAAATGTGTACAGTAAGAATTTTCTCCACAAGCTTTGAACATAAACTGGAGACAGCTACACCTGATGTAGTCTTTCTCTTTGAGCTTCTCATTGGAGTTTAAGTCTCATCTGTCTGGTGGTACTGTGAGATTAAATGCAGTAAGTGCACCTACTTCTTCCCAGTGACTATGGAGGGAGTGAAGACGACTAGCTGACACACAAATGTCTACATCCTAGATAACTAAAACTAGTTGCTATGTCTCTCCTAGCAGAGATCTCAAAGAATTACGCTTGTACTCAAACAATAAAAAGAACCCAATTTTCAGGTTATTTCTAAAATGAGGGGAAAAACCTTCTGTATGGCACAATACTTGAAGTTATAAAAGGAGAATAGAACGCATGTTGTTAGAAGAATTGAATGTGCACAAAGCTGGACTGACTGAAAAAGAAGGAGACACCGGTTAAAACTTTTGGGATGAAATGAGATTTGTAACACAGTTTCTCAAGGTCTTATTCTGTGCTAATTTTATTCATTTTATATAAAAATAATTTGTCACTAATAGACTAACTGGGCCTACCTATGAAAACTACACTGTACTAGGTGATTCGTCGTGACATAGCAAGGGGGAAATTTGTATCACATGGGCCAACTCAGTTATCTAAGGCACCTCCATCACTGAGGGCATGTTGGTTACCTGAATTACCTCAGGTATATGAGTAAAGGCCAGCAGTTGGATTTTGATGATCTTTGTGTGTCCATTCCAACTCTGAATATTCTATGAATTAATGTCCACCCATCACTTCTGTCTTTTCTGTCATTCACCTCAGAAGGCCCAGAGAAGAACATGTGGGGGGATATAATTTTATCCTCAAAAGTTACATTCTAAATAGAATTCTTCTATAAAATGAGTTTTCATCAACTTGAAATAGCACAAGACAAGAAAGACCTGAATATCCTTATTCAGTCAAATAGTGTCATGTGACTATAAGCAGGCAAAAATAATCCTAGCATGTTTCAGGCAAAGTGATAGAAATAGAGATGTGTTGATGCCATTATATAAGGTGCTAGAATATTCTCCTCTGAAAAACTGGATCCAGTCCATGTTCAAAAACTGTGAATTTAAACTAGAACAAATTTGGAGAATAACCTCTATATAGATCTGTAAAATAAAAGCGGAGATAGTATATATGAAAAATCATAAATATCTGTAAGCACATATGGTGGAAACCATCAGGGAGAAAAAAGAGCTATTAAGCTAATAAATACTGTTGGCACAGTAGTAAAAAGGTGTAAAATGGTCATGAATACTTTTTAAATGGAAGTTAGGAGATTTCTAATACCAGGAACAGCTTTCAAGCAGAAACAGGAGGGTGAGAAATCTTAGCCAATTTTATAATGAGTCTTGCAGCATTTATAAACACATTTCAGTTGCCTATAACAACAGGGAGGGGAGCTTTACGACCCACTAAGTTTTTCCAGCCTTATGCCCAAAGACACAGAAGGCACTGGCAAAAGAAATTCTGCTTGTTCATCTAAGTGGGAAGTTTTCACAAAACTTTTATAAGTATGAACACTGGTAATAGGTTTACTTTCATTATATTAAATGAATGCACTCATTGGCCACTGTTATTCCTAAAATCTGTAATATACTTTAGTATTATTTTTAATGTAACAGTAAAATTATTGGTTTTCATTTATAGTTGGGCTGGTGGTGTTGGATGTCAGTGTGCTTCTTCTTATTCATATATGTATTCATAATAATACAAAAGAAAAGGGAGAGATGTTTAGGTTGGTTTGTTTGCTTTCTTTTTGGTTTTTCCCATGCTTCTATCTGTTGAAACACAGTTTGATTCACTGCATGATAATGTTCCATCTTTGTTTCTGACAAAAATAGTGCTCTATCCCTTTCAAGTTGAATAGACTACATTGTAAGTATTAAACATCTACAGTATGCCATATAATTGATTCTATATGTTTTGTTTGAGATAATTTTTGTCGACATTGTGTTGCTTATTTATTTTTAATAAGGAGTGAAGTTACTTTTTATAAAAATTAATACATTCAGGAAAATCAAATCCATTATTTTTTACTGTAGAAGCCATTTTAAGACTATCTTTTAACAAACAGTCTCTTCAATAAAACATAAGTAAAAATTCTTTCATTGCTCCTGTGAGACAGTATGTTTTCCAGGTCTGGTTACAGATGTTAAGAGTAACAGCCATGAAGTGTTAATAATTATTTCAATATCAATAAAAATAACATAATAATAAAAATAAAACAGCGATCAGTCATATGTATTAGCAGAGCCTCATTCATATTACTGCCTCCTACTCTGATTTTCTGTTTCTTTTTCTTTCCAGTTATCCTTTGTTTCCCCAAGTATATGCAAATTCAGTCTATATATATAGGTGGCTTGAGATCATAGAAATTGAATGGTGAACAATCTGTAATCAGTGGAAGGAATATGAATTTCATTTATGTTCATCTCATTGAGGACAAGATCCTAAACAAATAACAAAATTGTTTTAGTAATGATCCAGAAGACTGGGCTAGCAGTATGGTTGGAGCTGGTGGATGGCACTAACTAAAATTAGGAATTTAGTAAGCACTGTGCTTACTGCTGTGTTTGAGCAGGAAAACAGTACAAGTGACATCTGCTTTCTCAGATAACTCCTATCATCCTTTCTCTGAAAGAATAAAGTGTACTGAAGATTTAAAAGCTGTGAAAAAGGCAAAAAGATATTAGATCACTTGGCCCAGGTCCCAGATTAAGTGAACCACTGCCCCAAGCAGAGAAACCCAAATTCCCAGCTCTCAAAGCACCATACCAGCCACTGGGAAGTACCATTGGCTCAGAGTTGATTTAAATGAAAGTAAGAAAGAAAAATAACCAATTCCAGGATTCCAAATTCCAGAAAGAAAAGCTTTACTTTACCTTTTAAATCTGAGGAAGCATGTGCTGCATTTTTTGTGCATTTCAGGTCTGATTCTAGTTCTTATACACTGAATGTTATAATAATTTACTGATGTTTGATTTTTACGGAGGAAAAAAAGTGCCCACTATTGCAAAAGGATGAGTAGTTTCTCCATTGCAGGATACCAAATTGCGTTGTACTGGTGTGCTAAAGTGCACATAAAAGCTGCAAGCCATCATTAAGAGTGTGTACAGATGTGTACTACTCAAACAGGTATGCCCGTAAAAAAGGTTGCCATATACTAACTCATATCCAGCTGGTCATTACTGCATCTTTTGCAGAATTTATTATCCCCACTTTAATTTGCTTGCAGAGATACTCACATGAGCACTTTTATCTTCTAAAGTAAGGGGCGGTGAGCTGAAATATTTCGGCTAATGGATCTTGGCAGATTCAGCTCATTAGGACTCCAGCAGAACAGGCACCATACACATATGAGCAGTGACTGTATCCAGATCAGAAAGAAATAATCTGGTTGTTGTTTCCAAGGGATAATTTAAATAACACATTGTCACAGAGTTTAATTCTTCACTAAATCTGAATGACAAATTTAGAAATTACTGATAGGACGAGGTCTGGAGGAGACCTTAACGGGCCATCCTGTCCTTCCTATGTCCAGAGAGAACACCAGATATTTCTCTGTAATTCCTGGCAATTTCTTGTCCAATTTGTTTTTCAGTAACCTCCAGTGATGGAAACTTCACAACCTGCCCAGGCAATGCATTCCAGTGTTGCATTAACCTTTCTGTTATAAGGTTTTTCCTGTCATCTGATCTAATCTCCCTTGTGCTAATTAGAAACCCTTGATGTAATCAGAATACATTACTCAGTTGATCCACATCTCTCCTGAACTGTGGACAAAATCAGACAGTGCTCCAGCTGGCACCTTGCTAGTGCCAAATACCACAAATATTTCAGCTGAATTAGAGATACATTCCTATTTACTTTTTTTTCAGAAAAGCATAACATTCATGACTCTTGTCCAGCTTGTGAGCCACAGTAACTCTCAGATCTGTTCATTTAGTCAGACATTTTTCAGTTTGCATTTACAGAGAATAATTTTGTGTATGCCCCTTTTAGAACTGCATCTGTTTTCTGTGTAGGTTTTGAAAGACCGTGATCAACTTGATCTAATGAGCCAGAGACTGGACAGGTGACTTCCCTGAAATCCTCTCAACTTGAAAAATTCTATGATTCTCTCAATTTCTAAGATGATTTTGAACTTGGATTCTATTCTACTGTGTACTCAAAGGTTTTCTAGCTAGTGCCATTTGCAACTTCAATAAAGTGATGATAAAATTACGACATCTTTGCCTTCCAATTATAACAAGAGTTTTGCACAGTTTCTAACAGAGGACAGACCCTTTAGTCCAAAATAGAATATATTCTATGAACCACTGCTAAAATATTCATAAAGTGTGATAATTGCCACGTAATAGTAGCGTCACCATTTTTCCCACTCAGCACAAGTTAGACATAAGTGTAAGAAGTCTGAAACCCTCCCAATGACACCATATGTTCAGCAGTGGCTTCTTTTTTGCTCTCCCCAGACTTTTACCATCTCCCAGAAATCTAACTGAAATACCATCTGAGTCCAGCTCTTTCACCCTCCTTCCCAGGAGGATATGATTTCTTATCTATTCAGCATTATTCCTGGCACTGGCACTGTCACTATCATGAGTTCCTACATGGATGAACATTAGCATGAAGCCGTAACCACTGGGGCAGATGAGACTCAGCAAGCTCTTCATACCATGCTGGATTAAGAGTGCTGGCAGGGTATACAGCGTGTGGAATGTCAAGGCCGGGACTCACATAGATCAGTTCAACTCTGTCAGGACTCAATTACTAAATAATTCTGTTTTTCATTTACTCATTGGAGTCCTGCACTGCATTCTCATGGCCTCTGTCCTCTTTACTTCTTTACTCCTACTCTTTACACTTGCTCTCAGGACAGCATGCTGGTACTGTGGTCGAGGTAGACTCGGCCTTCAATAGAGAACATCAGACTCTAAAGAGCAACCAGTTGTAGTCAGTTTCCAAAACCCCTTTCCTCTTTTCCATCCCCCATAGCTTCCTATGGGACCATGGTTCTCCTGATTAGAACTGACATACATTGATTGCAATTATATACATCCATACTGGTGTATTGCTCCTTCTGTTCTCTAAATCTCCTTGTGGAAACAATGAATGGAGTCTGGCAGCTTTAAACAGCAGCCTTTTTCATGTCTCAGCTGCTATAGATTCATGTGAGTTCTCCAGTTCCTAAGTTTCACACTGAAATGATGGCCTTTTCCTCAAAGCAGATAATTTCTTTGCTCCATGTACCCCAGCAGCAGAGTTCTAGGAAGAAGGAAGTGATTTCTGAGAATGAAGACATCTCTGGTTTGGCTGGAAGATGAAGAGCTGAAAACATGTCCAAAACTTCACTTCTTAACAGCTTTTACTTGACAGAAAATGTAATTAATGAATTTTGCCTCATCCAAAAGTCCATTTATCCAGTTTGAACACAGTCTCTAAAATCTTCAGTAATTATTTCAATATTAGTATTTGTTTAGGTGTCAGAGTAATGGGAGACAGCTCAGCTATCTGGATGTATAGATGTACAGTTGGTACAAAACAGAAATAGAATCATGTGAGGAAAAAGGGTGGAGAGGAAATAAAGTCAACAGCTTTGTTACTGTGCATAACTCTAGTCCAAAGCTCTCATAGACAAACTAAGAGAAGAAACAATACTTTTTAATTCTGCCAGTGTGGCTTTGTAGCCACTGCTCAGGTGATGTCCGAGATGCCTGTGATACTGGACTGACAGAAGATGTACCAAAGGTGTATCAAAATGGCAGAACGGGCCCCTCCTTGTACATGTAGTTTCTTTCCTAGAGGGATTGATGTCTGTCCAGGCAGCATGCAACATTCAGGGAATGCTGATAATTTCTGTTTCTTCCATCAAAAAAAGCCAGAACACCCCTTTGAAAGAGCTGTAAGATACCAAAAAGGAAAATCCACTTCTGTCCTTACAGCACTCTCATTAGCTAAATTAATCTGAAAAAGGTGATGTGATAGAACAATTATCTTCCTTTCTTTTCATCTTCTTTCCATGAGCTGAAATGATTTTACATACAACATGAGATTGTCTGCACTGAGGTTTGTTTAAGAAGTCAAATGCAGGAAGCAGAATTCAAAGATTATGATCTTCAAAATTTGAAGATTTAAATCTTTTGGTAATTATATAAGTGCATATTATACTTATGGACATTTTGAGCCAAGTGTTCTCAAGAAAATTGCTAAAGCTACTCTAAATCTTAATGAAATTCAACTATTTTTGCATGCTGAAGAATATGTGTTTATTTGTGACAAAAAAAACAACCAACAAAACTCTTGACATTAGAAGGTTTTAATTCTTGTTTTTCCTCCCTCCCTTACTAAATCCTGGGATCAGCCCAACCTGTGTGTGTTTTTGTCTAAGCTGAGTGACAGTATTGTAAACCTAACCTCGTCAACATGCTGTAAATGGTTTGAATTAATTAATTTCCTCTGGAAATCTGTTGTATCCTGTATCCTGCTTTAACCCCCTATGAAGAAGGCCCAACGTGGAAGTATCAGTTAGCACCATAAGCACAGCTCACTGACAACTTTGTTGTTAATGAAAAATGGTTACTGTTTCATGTGGAAACCCATTGATGTTAATATGGCCATTGCTCTTGTGAGCTCACATCTGGTCTATGTTAGATGTTAATTCTAATTCTCAGTCAATATTTTTGGACACTGCTACTGTTGGTAATTTATTGATATTACCTGGGTGTTCTGCAAAGCTGTTTTGATGTATGTAAAGCACATTTATTTTGTAATAATTCATTAGTATTACTTCAACTTATTTTGTCATGTTGGTTGGGTTTGTAAAGACACACATCATTAATACCCACATTCTTGTTTAAGCCTCATTTGAGTCTGTTAAATGTTCTCATTTGAAGAACACCATCACTTTATATGTATGTTCTGCTCAAGTCTGCCAAGATGTGGTAACCGAAGTACCTAGAAAGAAGAGTTCCTCACCCGCCAAATAACATTATAAAACTAAGCCTTAGCAATCCACATCAGAGGAGTAAGGGGATTGGAGAGAGAAGAATATCCACACTGTTGAAGTTTAAGTACTGGCGTGCAATGCCTGTATTTGGAAGGTAGTTCCAGTAACTGCTGATTATTGACTGTTGCTGATTGCCTATCTTCTGCCTGCCCTGATAGATTTGTTTATATAATAATTAAATACATTTTACACTTATTATGTAGTAAGGAAGGAGCTGCCATCTACTAAACATTTGTAATGAAATCTATATTTGAATCCAGGATGGTGATATTACAAAGGATAAAAAGTTAATAAGAATGTTCTGGCAGTTCACGTAATAGTGAACTTCATCGATAAAACAGAATTGAACTGCTTGAGTAAAAAGATGTCAGCATGAAGAGCCTGTTAGAGCAAATGTGACCATTTGATAGACAAATCAACATGGGAAGACAGAACTCAGGTTAGGAGCAATTAGGCTAGAACAATTTTCCATCTGGACTATTGGATTTGAGCAGACAAAGAAGAGATGGGAAGCAAAAGAGCTCAGGAACCCAGACAAGTGAAGGCAGAGAAGGGGGGGAGCAAGAGTCAGGGAGTGGTGGAACACAGAATATTAGGAGTCAATGAGGAGTTAAAAAAGGAGTTAGATGAGGGGAAGGGTAAGAAACTAGATTATGAGTGGAAGAAGGAATAGGACCTGGCTTGAATCCCAGGTGAGAGAAGATTTGCAAATTGGGTTAAGTGGAGACTTCATGATTAGAAGGCAAGAAACAATGTACTTTGACCTTATGATAATGGTTGAACTAAAGGGATACAAAAGATGTTCACTAGGGAGAAGTAATTCATCTTGGTGCCACTGAGAAGAGATTAAAGGTGGGGAGAAAAAAATAGAATGGTCTTAGTAATAAGCCTTAATTATCTATTTCCGAATTTTAGAGGGTATTACTTCGCATCTTTAGTATTTTAATGTGAGGGATGGTGGTGTGATATACACTGTAGATATAGTTCACTAGAAGGGGGGTTGTGATTTGAAACACACTGTTAAGCAATGAGGAGATCTTGAATATCTTCTTTTCTAAAGAATCCTTGGTTGCTATGGAGGCAGTTTCAAAAGTCCTTTGTTAGAATATGTGTTTTCTGCTAATTAAAAAAAAAAAAAAAAAGAGGTCACTAATTTTTGGCTGAAAGATGATAACCCGGAAAAAAAATATCACTGAAGGGGTGGAGAACTAGACAATAAGGCAAAAGCATGCTGCCTACAGAGAAAAGACAGTTTGTAACTAAGGGGAGAAGAGACAGGTAGGAAAAAAAGGAGTGTACATTTTGAGAGCAGTTTCTATTTTTTGCTGGTTATCTTCTTGCTGACTGAGAACAAACTTCATAGGGAGGGGAAGGGCACGCCTCCTCTTGCAGTTAGAAAACCAGACCTAGGCAAACTAAGGGCAAACTGAAAACCTCAGAAAAATCTATTTATCTATTCCAGCAGACATCTTTCTTACAGTGCTCAGAAAGGTGTCTGAGCAGTTTTCAAGGAAAGAGAAACAGGCAACTCATCCCACGGTCTTTCTCTTTTCTTACTCCCCAGTAGCAAGGGACTGTGTTTAGCAATTGTCTACAGTTCAGGCCCTTGGGTTTAAAGAAAAGGAGAGTGGAAGGTGTGTGCTCACTTCTTAAATCTTTTGAAATGAGTTAGGAACCCCTGGTTGTGGGTAACTAGTGAAAAATCTTCCTTGGCAGTTTTATGCCAGAGAAGCTGCATTGCTTCTGGGGAGCACTGCTATCACAGAAGACCCTGCACAGTCAGCATGGAGATGAAGAGTCTATTGCTGAAGACCAGAGATGCTGAAACAGGAATGGTACAGGCATATCCTCAATGCCAGCCAAGGCCAATTTAAAAGCCCTGTGCTCCTGTTAGAGCTACAGCCCCACTGCGTGTCTGCATCTGAGGCTCAGGAGGAGGGGCACATGTTGCTGTGAGAGAGGCCCGTGTGGGTGGACTGGGGATGGAAAGCATATGTGAAAAGCAGATGTGGTGTGTGTTCCTGAGCAGAACAGAGTGTGACAGCAGGGGCTTGGGAAAGAAGTCTCAGTAATGACTGTGTTAAGATATTTTAATAAAGAAGTTACCTAGTGTAAATAAATCCATATGTTTTGTAATCCATAGTCCCATTCTGCTTCAGCATCTGGCAATGTGGGGATTTAGCAGTGATAGAATTAATGGTATAGCTTCCTATTATATTTAATGGGGGGTGGAAAACAATTAATGACTTATTTTAAATGACAGTTTCAAGAATAGTCTTCATTAAGGAGGGCTCACAATTAAAGGAGATTATGTTTGCTAAAAGCCAGAAAGAATTACACTAAACAGGAACAACCTGGAAGAGGGATCCGCCGTCACAAGTTTTGTCTTTGTATATATATTATGACTAGGAAGGCTTAAAACTTGTGGAAGAAGTGATTTGGGGAAAAAGAGAAACATTTTGACAAGTTCTTTTTTCTGTGTTAAAAGTACCCATTTTATCTGATTTTTATTTATTTTTTGTCTTTCTTTTTCTCTTAATTCCCTTTCCCACAAACAAGGACTGATTTGGTTAAAAAAGAGCAAGGGATGGATGTGGAACAGGTGTTGGTTTTTTTTGGTTGTTGTTGGTTTGTTGTTTGTTTTTTTTTTGGCTAGAAAATACTGACAAAAAGTGTTTCTAATTTGCTTGGTTTATCAGTGATCTTTTTCAGGAGAAATAAATAACCATCTATGTCTTCAGTCTTTATGGACATACTAGGTCAAGTAGCTTGTATACAGAGTTCCTGTTTGCCTCTAGTTCTAACCCCATAAAATCATAGAATGATAACATCAGAGACTACAGAATGGACCTTAAAGATCAGCTGAACTTTTACTTCAGGAAGACAAGACACAGCTTCTAGGTGAGCACTGCCAAGCTATTCCTTCATTTTTTAAAGTATATAGTTCTCTAAAATACTAACTAAAGAGACTACTGGAGAGAAAACTGGAAATTACCCTTTTTACTCATTAGGAGTCTGACCATGAATATTCAATTATGCTCTTTTCCCCTGACTTTTTTCTTGCTTTGGAATTGCACTCAGTACTATTTATCATTTTCTTAAGGTTGACCATGCTTCAGATTACGTGGGATGCCATTGAGAATGTTTTGAAAGCAAGTAATTTCATAACAGGAGTGACAATTGCAGTAGTACTTGAGCACACTCAAGGAATCCTATGACTCTTCTTCAAAGGGGATGGGACATTGCTGAAGGGCTTTAATTAATGTTGTCCAGAAAGATGTTTATTATTTCTGTATCTGTCTGAATATCCTTGTTGATAAAAGTGTTCTGCAATTTTCAGTAAGTTTGTTCCCAATTTCACACATCTCTCACTTTCCTAGGGGAGGAAAATACCTACAAATCTAATAAAAAAAAAAAGTGCAACATGAACATTCATGGATTGCTAATCATCACTATAATAACAAGTGTGTTCTGGGGAATTACAATTGCCAAAGGGGCACAAAGTTGCTTAGCTATTTCCTACTGATTTTGGTCCTTCAAGAAAAGGAGTGTCAGGATCTTCCTCTGCTCACTGGCTGGTTTGTAGGAGGGGAGGGTTAAGAAAATGATAAAAGGCAGTGAAATGTTACCTTGTTTTCATAGTTTTGCTGCCAGTAGCTAGCCCTAGGGAACACAGGCATATTGGTAGTTAGAGCTTTGCCATGGAAGAGATCCCTGGATTTAAAGAATTGTGCTTGCTCTTCACTCAGCCAGGCATCCCAGAGAATTCAGTTGCAGAAAACAAATGTGCTACATGCCGCTACAAATTTTTACTTTCATGCTAGTTTGAACTACCCCAGGAAAAAATGCAGTCCTACAAGATTTCTAAAAAAAAATAATTTTGTCCCACTGTACATGGTGAGGGATGGAGGACAGACTCCCCTCTGCTCCCTGCCGCAGTGCCGCTGGCCGAGGAAGCGGGATGGTGGTGCCGAAGGCTCCCATACTCAGTGTCGGCTGGTGTGGATCAGAGGGCCCAAGGGCACCAGCTGCCAGATGCATCCAAGCGACACAGGTTCCTTAATAGACACTGCTCTGTTGGGAGATTAGTGTGGCAGAACGCCACCATATGCCTCCCTGCCCCAGCAAATCCCTTCCACTCCCCTGACACACATATACAAAAACTTTTCCCTGCGACCTGCAGAGCAGGAAAGCATCTGCCTTTGGGCTGACTCCTCAAATGAAACCTGAACTATCTGGTGTTTTGCTGTATGCACAGGAGTCTGAAAACAGGTTGTCTTGTTGTCACTTTATTTATAATCTCCTATTTCCATATTTATGGGTTCTGCTGATTTCTTGATTAGCTTCAGAGATAGTTATGAGGGGTGAGGACACATTCACCTTTTCCCAAGATGCAGAAGATTGACCAGAGCTGGGCAGGTTGCTCTGGTGTCTCTGGAACATTGCATTCTCTCCAGTGGTTACACTGTATGGGAAAATTTGTGCAGCTTGCTTACACACTCAGATCACCAGATTTGGCTGGGTATTTGAATCCCTGAATCATGTAAGGATGTTTATGTGCTTGTTTTTCACCTCTTTCCATGACGGGTCATGGTTTCCTACCTAGGATCATCTAGAGGGTTTAATGAGTCCCAGCATCTTCTCAGGCAGTGGCATTATCCACTCAGATTCCCAATTTTGTGCCACTCTGTCATTGCAGCTTTTGGTCTCATACTGCAGATCTCCAGCAACTGCCCATATGGTGCTAGAGAGGGGGTTGCAGAGACATATAGAATAAGATCTTCCTAACAAAGCCATCTCATTCATGGTTTCCTATAATTCATAGAATCATAGGGTCATAGAATAGTTTGTGTTGTAAGGGACCTTAAAGATCATCTAGTTCCAACCCCCATGCCACAGGCAGGGATGCCAGTGGTTGTTAAGGCCTGGCCTTGCTGACACAGATGGTCCCTTCCCATCCTAGTGTAATAAAAGTAGTAAAACAGGGCCAAAATTGGATATATTAGTGATGCCATTTAAGTGTTGTGATACAGTAGATTTGTGCTACACAGAGAAACAACAAACCATGCATTGTTAATGGCTTTTAAGACATCCTGACCCCCAACAGGATTCATCTCACCTGTGACCTCAGTTGCCTTGAAGTCACGGTGATCTTGCTCATCACTAATGATAGATAAAGTAAAAAGTGGCCATGCTCTTAATTTAGTTGTCTCAGTAAGGTTCTTGAATCCACATCTTTCTGCATGCTGCTTCTGCCAGCCCTCTAACAAACAGCATTTCCCTTCTACCAAGAAGTTGACAAATACATCAATGTCATGTCTATCCCTGCTAGGCAGAACTAAGCCATGTTCCTCAAATACAGCTCCTGGAGTAATAATAATTTATTGTAAGTAATAATAATTTATGTGAATAGATTTATCTAAAGAGAATCAAAAGACACTTTCTACTGCTTCTTTATCTCATTGCAGTGGGAAAAAAAGAGACACCAAATTTGGTCCTTCTGTTCTTCTGGTTCTTACGCACAAGTGTATTTTCCTATATATTTTTACTGTTATGCCCCAGGCAGAAGACTTAGCAGAATCCAAATATTTGGATGTTTATTATCCTTTGCACATGTATTTTCCATTAGTATCAATGGAATTTGAACGTGTATGTATGGAAAGAAAAACAAACAGTTAATTATCTAAGTGAGAGTAAGGGAAATACAGGGCCTCCCAAAAAAACAATTAGCTGTAGAGGGGAGGAAAATTATTTTCCTGAATTAATTATACCTAATAGCAATGGAAAATACCTTATGGGCTTGGATCCTCTCTCTCTGCCCTCTACAGGAAAGGGATTGTATCTATGTTTGTCTCTCACTCACAGTACATAACCTACTCCTGGAGACGCTTAGTGACAGTGAATCAAATGCCTTCAGAGCCTTATCATTGGCAACCAATCATCATGACTGTCAATAAATGTTTTCCTGATATGCAGCTTTACCAGAAAGAGTACTACTTCCTCAGCTCAGAAAATACATGGGGAGTTATTTGTGCACTTAACTGTGACAGAGAAAGCAAAAACGAATTGATCATAGAATCATAGAACATCTCAAAGTGGAAAGGATCATCAAGACACTCCCAGAAGGGAAGTACTTCCTTGCAGGTCAGCCTATTTCAGAGTGGCCACAATGAGGAACTCTGGAGCATTACAAAAACCACAGCTTTACTTTAATTTGTGCTATAATTTATGTGAAAACAAATAAAAAATAAAAAAAGTCAATCTTGCAATGAAAGAACATATGTTGTAAAGTTCATTGTCTCCAAAAATCTCAAATAAGCAAAGAAACACCATGGATGAATACTGAGCTCACTGTTCCACCGTGTTGATGTAAGCAGTGGAATGATCAAGTGTGAGATACCAAAATTCAGAGAGATGTTTGGGTCACTTCCATAGGCAGAAAATTGGATGGCAGAAAACTGTATGCCAGAATAGCACAGCACTACTTTTTCCTTCCATGCCAGTCATTCTAATATTTCATATGGTGACCCCTAATATCTCATGTAAACCAGTGGTAAGTACACATTTGAACAGCCAGAGCACTCCAGCTGTTGGTGCCCACGCCTGCCCTGCACTGCATCAGCGATTTTATCAGTGCAACCAAGCAGCTAATGGGCAGCAACACACAGCTTTGGGAAACTGGATACTCTGATGTAGATGACAGACTCTCAAGTGACCATGATGTCATGGTTTTAAGCCTAGCTGGAGATGAAGCACCACACAGCCCCTCACTCAGTCTCACCTCTCTTCCCCTTCCCTGACCCTGGTGGAATGTGGAGGAGAATCAAAAACTTGTTTGTTGAGGTAAGAACAGTTTAATAATTGAAAATAAAGTGAAATACAATAATAAAGGTAAATAATAATAAAAATTATAATGATAATGATAATGATAATGGGGAAAAAAAACAAATGATGCACAATGCAATTGCTCTCCATCCACTGACTGATGCCAGACCCCCCTTCTCAAACCAGATCAGCCCCCCCTTCCAGGTAACTCCCCCCAGTTTATACACTGGGCGTGATGCTCTATAATGTGGAATATCTCTTTGGCCAGTTCAGGTCACCTGTCCCTGCTATGCTCCCTCCAAGTTTCTTTTCCATATCTCCTCACTGGTAGAGCATGGGACAAGAAAAAAAATGTCCTTGACTTAGGATAAAGACAATGTAACACCAAAACATCTGTGTGTTATCAACACTATTCTCATTCCAAATCCAAAACATAGCATTGTAACATCTACTGAGAAGAAATTAACTCTACCCTAGCTGAAACCAGGACACTGTGGAAAAGATAATGCTTCTCACAGAACATCTGAAAATATTTATTTGTCTGTCAATTGTGAATGCCTTTCAGAGCAATGAACTATTCTGCATGGAAGCAGGTATTTCCACATCTCTACTTCCACCTTTGGGAAGGGTTGCTTGTTCAGACAGAATTCTTTGCCTCAAAAGTGGTTAGTCCAGAATGTAGTTTGAACTGTGGTTAAAGCCAAGCTAAGTTTTCCATACTGTAAATTTAGCTAAGCTCCTACTATCTTGAAATTTCACTAAAGCGCCCAACCAATCTATTTTTCCTGTTTCATTAAACTATCAGTAAAAATGTTAGGGGAACTTACAGGAAATAGCAAACTGACTCATTTCTGGAACAGCAGCTGACCTATATACTCAGAGGAATAAGAGAGCTTTGATGTTAGTTTAGCAATAGAGCAGTGCATTTGACTATCTAAGCTCAGGACAGATACAGTTGAGGAAGAGCCTTGGTGGAATAACGCCATTAGGGATATTCATGATGTGATAGTGACACTTTTATTAAAGGGTGAAAAGTAATACGTTACTTTGGAAAGACAATTTTCCCTGATATTTTAACAGCTATATCTCTGGGATGATCATTATCCTTTATTCACTTCATTCACTTCTTAAAATCATTATTATTTTTCCACAATAGAACCTATTGAAGTTTCCATAGTATATTTCTAAATTGTTCTTGGAGCAATGAAGTAGAATACAGTCATTCAGAACAAATGGAAACTGATAATTAAGAAGAAATATTTCAGTAATTACAAGGTGGTTCAATTAATGTAATAAAGAGAACCAGTTGTGATTGATCCATTCGAAGTCAGAGTTTATTTTTACAAATTGGATTTGATTTCTGTCTAGTCAGGAACAGGCAAATGATCTCAAGGTTGCAAGCAACAGATAAAGAATCTGAATAATGAATTACATGCATTCAACCTCCCTTTCCAGGGAGAGTTGATGTTTATATAACAACTTTGCACCAGTGATTCCACTAAGATTTCAACAGCTTTATTTTTTCTTTCTGGGATCTGGAATTATTGTTTTATTCCAATAAAAGTGGGTAATTTTATTACCTTTCAATCAGGCTCTATGTATAAATATATGCAGTGAAGTAAGCAAAAAGTCTCACAAAGATGGAAGCATGAGAAGGCAAAGAAAAAAAAGTCCCTGCTAGTTCTATACTTAGAGAACAGTTACAAGAAAGACTGATGGACACAGGCAGGCTGCTGTCAGGATTACAAAGCCTGCAGTATTGCAAAGCCTGGAGTAGTGATTATCTCATTAATGATACAACAGCTCCATAGAGTTTTTGTTCACAGATGATTTCATGTACTAGTTTCTACAGCTAAAGAATAATTTGAATTAAAGTAACTCAGAATGATACAAACTAGGCATTACACCATCTCATTTGCTGAATTAAGGCCACAGGTCTAGATTCCCTTCCTTGTTTATATGACAACTGAGAAGAGTCACACACCTCAGAAAGGCAGTGAGAAACCTCACACTCTAAGAAGCTACTTAGAAATCCCAGTTTCTGAAATTCTGTCATGCTTTGAGATCCTTAGGAAACTCCAAGAGATATCTCAATGTGTCTGAATCCAAAGACAAGGATTCTCTACAGAAAAATAGCAGGTACCATCCAAAGTAACTGATCACAGCTATAGCTTGCCCCTTAAACATCACCAGAAAAGGTGTTGCTACCAACAGTTTTTCTGTAACAAAAATGTGATTATAGCATTCAGAACAGAGGAAGAGCAAGAGACAGATTCTCAGTCTGATAATTTTTAAATTTATGATTTCCACCTCAATTGGCAGTTTGCTTCTGGAAAGAAACAGTTCTTCTCACACTTTACTGAGTAGCAGTAAGAAATTTCTTCGTGGAGATAGTCCATTGTCTAGGAAAGAATGTACGTTAAGCAGGGGATTTTTTGCCTTAGCAAAGTGAAAAAAAGAAAGTCTGTAAATGAACATATTTAGTATTGATGTGACAACATTGCTATGATGGATGTCAGAAAAAAAGAAAGTACGTAAAAGAAGTAGTTTTGAGCTATCATTTTCTCTCCTACCAAGAATTTCCATTGTCTTCTACTTATTAACAGTAAATAAACTCCCTATATATTAATGCAGGAGGATTATGTTTCTTCATATTTGTGAGATCATTACTACTAAAGCTTTAAAAAGAATTACTGAAAATTAATTGTCCATAACTGAACTAAGGGACTGTACACGTAAAGGTAGCTTTGAGAAATGTAATTCTGTGTGAGTTGTAGCATTTATGTTTGTCCAGTCAATAAAAGCTAATTTTTATACATCTTTATCTGCTAGTCTCTCTTTTTAAAGTCCATCTCTTTTTTCATCAGAAAAGGAACATGAGATAAAGTGATCAAACATAATCTTCAGAAGCAGATTTTGCAGGATGATTTGTCAAGCACAATGGATGGAATATTTCATTCCATTAAGTGAAAGGAATCTTAATTGATACTTGAGAGCAATTCCTTTGACAAGAGGAGGCTTTTACAAAGTTCTTCTGCACTCTCCTCAATATTATTCAGTTCAGCGATGCTAAGTACCAGAACATAAACTAAACTGTATTTTCAGCTGGGTCTGAGAGAGTAATAATTTCTGTACCTTGGTAGGTGTGTTTCAAAATAGAAACATAAAGGAAGCAATAGCTTATAGAATAACGTATAGAAAATGTTAGACTGCTGGTCCTATCTGCCTCCAGCCTCCCATCATGCTACAGACTCCATACAAATTACTTCACATATACTATTATTTTATCTTTGCTATATATATATGATAACTCACATATTTCATAGTGTCTTTGTTTTTCAGACTTTTCCCCCTAATGGAGTTGCTTTTTACGCCTGTATCTATATCAGGATGAATTTTATTTTAAAATTAATTTTCTTCTCATAATAAAGCAGACATTGACAAGTTATTTTAAATCAAAGAAATTAAAAATGCAAGACTTTAGAAGATGCCAAGAGACTACTTAATCCATCCTGTTTTCTAGGAAGCATAAGAACACGATATGTACATAATAAAGATTGAAATTATTGAAAAACCTTGCTGATTATCACAAAATCTTTCTCATAGCAGAAGTCAACTTTGTGGGCATGTTGCTCCTACTAATTTCTTACCATCAGGAGTTGAGTTAGCCATCTGTCCCTTTCTCTGGGGTCACTGCCACCCATGGCAAGATTTCAAAACTCTTGCCAAGGTTTTTCCTATTTCTTCCCTCATTGCTTCCTCTTCAGACTCAAGGATGTAATTTGTGTAGGCCTGGCAGAGCTCTGTCCACTTAAAACAGTTATATTTGCCTTCCAATATTTTGCTGCCTCTGGCCTCAGGAAATTGTCTGTGGTCCTCTTTAGAATACAAAAGGTTTTGTGGCAAGTCAACCTGCTGATCTCAGGTCTCGTTTTCTACCTTATCCTTTGATCCTTCACTCATACACACATTTTGAGCAGGGTTTCAGCAAAACTCTCCCTAGCCTTCCTCCTTACCTGTCTCTCTCTCTCGTTTGTCTTTGTCATCCATAAAAAGTGTTTGAGGTGTTTAGTGGAGTATTTCTCTTTGTTGACAGCTTCTTTTCTCCCTTTTCACTGGGAGGCCACAGACAGATGAAGAGTGGCAATAGAATTGCTCAGCTTGCTAAACACTGTTTTCCTTATGTTATTAACGCTATTATCTAGATTGGTTTTTTAATGATAAAGAAAACAGAAAAATGTTTTCAAAAATATAAATGTGTACTTGTATACCTAAATCCCTCTGCCCATCATTTTTTTACCCAGTATCTTTAGTTTCTGCTTTTAACATTAAATTCAACTAGATAGAACTGGTTTTAATCATCTGAATTTTTATGTAAAAGATAATTTTAGCTTTTTTTTTAAATTAAAACAAGAAAAAGTGGCTAAAACAAGCTGCTAGGTTATACAAAATTAATGTGACTGCTCTACATCAGGAGATATCTTAAAGATCATTGAGATGAGATCCTCGAGCTTATAATATTATTTCCACTTCTCATTCACAGCTGCAGTGTAGAAATGTCTGGTGAATCAACGGAAAAAAGCCAGCATAGTCTACTCTTTGCTATCTGTTTTTATTTCAAGCACTCCTCATATATGAGAACTTTGGCAAAATGCAGTGTCACTTGAAACTCCAAAAGCCTCAAATCATCAAAAACTCTGTTTCACCTGAGAATTCTGTTCAGTAGGAAGAAGTTCATTTTACACTGGAATACTGTCAGCACCTGCAGTACACTGTGCTGCTGGTACTCAAATTTACATGTTACTATAGGGCAGAGTAGGAAAAAGAGCTTAGAGGGATTTTGAGATCTAAAACATACTTACCCAACCTGAACCTTTACAAGTTTATTACAAATAAAATACTCAGGGGTAATTAATGAGTTTTCATCTTATTGTTTGCACCAACAGCTGTCAATTAACTATTTTTTGTGCAGTAAATTCTGTTATTCTTACTTTGAGTGAAGATGCAAAGAATGTATCCACTTCTGCTGCTCTCAACAAAGTTCTAGACACCTTCATGTTCAAATGCTTCATATGATATTTAGCTATCTCTATTTTACTGAGAAAGAAAAGGTATTCAGAGGTATGCTTAAGCTACACAGAACATCAGTCGAAAACTAAAGTTTAACTAAAGTTTCTGAGCTTTTGTACAGTCCATATTCTTCCTTATCATAACATCTGTTGTAGCTACAGATACAAAAGCATGAAAAAGTCACTATTAACACATATTTCTGTGTCAGTAGGAAGAGTTTTGATTGACAAATTAAACCAATGAATCACTTCATGGAAAACTATTCAAGTTCAATAACACTGCCCCAGAAATCTCAGGTTTTAGACGACTAGCCCATATGCCTCATATTTTCTCACTGTGTAGTCTCTATGCGGCAGCCAGTGGCAAGTTCACCATAAAGCAAGATCTTAGGGAGGCGGTGGTCCTTCATCCTTGAGACGTGCCCTGCCCATCGCAGCTGTGTTCTCAGCAACATGGCCTCTATACTTGTGACAACTGCTTGCTCTAGAACAGATGTGTTGGTCACATAGTCTGACCAGTGGATGTTTAGGATTGTACGGAGGCAGAGTTGATGGAAGCGTTCTAAGAGACACAGGTGGTGGCGGTAGATGACCCATGATTCGGAGCCATATAAGAGAGTTGACAACACTATGGCTTTACGGTGAACTTGCCACTGGCTGCCGCATGAGAGGAGCTCTGAAGAAAAGATACAAGGACTCCCTGAAACAACATCTCAGCCTTGGCCATATTGATCACCATAACTGGTCTACTCTGGCCTCAAATCGGGAGGCCTGGAGACACACCATCTATAACGCAGCTGTCTCCTTTGAGAACACACGCAGGATCACCCTCGAGGAAAAAAGGCAACGCAGAAAGAACCGTGTCTTGCAGAATACACCATCTAAGGAGTCTTTCTGCTGTGCCTTTTGCAATCGGATATGTCTGTCACGTATTGGCCTCATAAGCCATCAGTGTGCCTGTAACAAATGTGGATAGAGCCTTCCCAAATCTTCGTTCGCGAAGCCCAGCCATGATGAGTCTCTATGATTCTGCATTTCTTTTAATACTGAATCCAAGCAGCTGTAGTACAAATTCATCTTAGAATCATAGAATATACTGGGCAGGCACCCATCAGGATTGTCAAGTCCAACTCCTGGCTCTGTGCAGGACACCTTGAGAATCACACCATGTGCCTGACAGCATTGTCCAAACACTACTTGAACTCTGGCAGGCTTGGTGCTTTGACCACTTCTCTGAGGAGCCTGTTTCAGTGTCCAACTACCTTCTGGGTGAAAAAACTTTTCCTGATATCCAACCTAAACCTCCCATGACTCAACTTGAATCATGCATCAACACCCCTCCACACACACATGCATACACAAAATAAATTCTTCAACATATCAAAAGATTTTATTTCAAGTATTTCACATAGTTACAGCAGTCATATATCAGATATTTTTCATCTTTTTTTCTCCCCTTCTGTTCTAAATTATGTCACAAATTGGGGCCCATTGAAGATTGGCAGCCTATAGAAACATTTAAGAGATTCTTGGATATATCCAATGTCTTTTTATGCTTCATGTCACTACCTATTGCCATTGCAGTCAATACTCTTTCAGTTAAAAATCAGTAGCGTCCTTAGCAGACCCCATGGCATTCCCTGGCACTCTGCTATTTGGAACTGATTCCACACTTGGGGTCACTTGGGGCACTTCTTTCTTCGGTTTTAAGGCTTCCTGACAGTGTACACAACACTGACATTTTGCTACAGAAATGAGGACAAGGCACTTTGGAGGGGAGGGAGCAGTGCCAGACCAGAAAGCTGTGAAGAACCCAGGCAATTAAGCTTCCTACTCCCACTGCTTCTTTCTTGTTGCTGCAAAAATATTACCCCTTGCTCAGTGACAGCAGCGAAAGAGCAGAAGGCTGTGCAGGTAGGAGGCAGAGACTGGCTACTCAAGCAATGCACTGCACGTCCTCATCTGCCATCTCAGGCAGTCTGTCACTGTAAGCTACTGTTTACTTTGCCTGAGACTAAATAAGCCCTGTTCGTTGGGCTCAAACTACTATTCTTTCCCAATGGAAGGGCTTTGTGAAAAATACCATCTCCCTCACAGTGTTGCAGGTTTCACCACTTAATGTTTCCTATAAGTACTTCTAAATCACTCATAACCATTTTAAAGATCTGTGGCATCATAGGGATATCTGAATGCAGAGGGTTCAGACTAACAGCCCTGTGGCTGAGGATTGTGATTCTAAAATAGGGAGAGGTTTTTAATGCAAATAATGGTAAAGTCTTACAAAGGGCTTATGCAACCTGGTTTTATTTGATTTTATTATCTTTTTCACACAAATACTCTGGTTTAAGTGGTTAGTTACTGCTATAGTTCAGGAAAACTGCCACTTCAGGATAAAAAATATATTTGCAGCTCTCCTTTCTGAACACAGAGATATTCCACAGCATCCTAATGCATGTACAAGAATTACACTGATGCTATAAGCCTTGTTGCCAGGATACTTTTGCAAGACATTTTTCTTTGCCTGTCAGTTGAAAATGGTGTGAAATAGCTGTTATTTAAAGTATTTCAAACTACTGTTCACCCATAATGCTTTAAGCAGCACAATACCTAGAAACCATGAAGTGGAACGTCAAAATCTATATGAACAATGCTTACTATTAATATTATACCTACAGGATGATTTCAAATGCCTCAGTGAGCTGAGAGAGAGGTATGACCCCCTGAAGTACAATCTCTTTCAAAATTCCCATGCACTAATTCTGTCTCCCACCATCTGCTTTATGGGACTGCACTTTCATAAAAATGGAGTTGAATCTTGTAGACTACAAAGAAGAAATAAGAATCAGCTACAAGTCCCATTACGTACCCATTATGTAAGTCAGAAGTAGATCTTGCAAATCAGCTTCCCAAAAATCCATTTTTGAACAGAATTTCAAAATTTCTGAAGCATTCTTTACACTGAGCTTTTCAGTGAGCTGCCTGGAGTCACAGTGTTCAACATCTCAGAAACTGTTTTATCTTCATAAATCTCAAAAGCTCTGTTGCTATTTGAGCTAAAGTATCAAGACAGAAATTACACCTGTATCCCACAGAGCAGAAACTTCTCTGTGCAAGGGAAAGCTATGAGGAAAGGCAGTGGATGTGCCCTATGACTGAGCACCACTTTCCAGTGAATTACAAAGCAATACACAAATCTCAAGGGAACTTGGCTGAAAACAGTTACAAAATCTGAGATTTAGACAACAACAAAACCTAAAAGGGTATAATTTCTCTGCCTAATTTACCTTCAGCATGTAAGCGAACAATCCCTGCTGCATCGATCCCTCTCCAGTCAAAGTATTTTTTACGCTGTTCCTGCAAGAACCTGAAGAGTTTAGATTATTATGGGAGAAACCATGGGTTAAGGAAAGCATTTGGTATTGTGTAACAGCTCAAATTGCTTTACACAGCTTTAAAACATAGATACAAATATACCATGAGAGCTATTACTGTCATTACTTGAAAACTCACATTTGAGCAGTCTGACTAACTGAAAAGGCATGTATAATCTTTTTCATCCTCTTTGGTGGCCCCAAAAATAAAGAAAATCACTGCACCTTTACCTTTCTTCTGATAATTAAATTACCATTCTGCGTGAGCCAAGTGATCACAACTCAGTCTGCTGACATGGAGTAGAAGTGAATTGGAAAACTCTCTGTAAACAAGTTATCCTTGTGTATAATAGAAAATCTGGTGAACTTGTGCACACAACAAAACTGTGTGAGAGTAAATCCAGAGAATGATGACAAAAGGAAAGAACTAAAACAAAAGACAAACACAGGATTAAATGGATTTTTTTTCATGTTAAAACAGGATACACATAAGGAGATGAATTATTGAAGTAATCTTGACATAGCAGACACTGCAGTGATACAGTTTTTAATGTGGATTCTCATCCCAAGGATTTTGAAAGTTGGTGGATGTCCAGGGGCCCTCGGTAGTTTTTCCTTAGTTGTAAAACACACCATGAAAGATGGGTCCTGCCTACCTTTGTGCTCTGTTCCAGTTTGGAGCACGTAGACTGATGCTCATTTTCCTCTGAGCCCTGGTGACTTTCTGCCAGCAATGAATGATCCTTACTTGTGGCAAAATATAAAGAATGACAAGTGGAGGAGGGAAAATCTAGCGAGATTATGTACAGTATATCTGCGTGACTGGAAAGATGATGCCATCCCTCTGTTCTAGCCAGGGGTGGCCCTTGACAGTGCAAGCAATTAGCTAAATTACCAATGACACTGAGAAAAATTCCATTTCATGGTCCCTTTCTTGCACACCATTCCCCCCAAATCTACCAGAATTCTCTATAAGGTAATATAAATAAAGGAGTGAAAATTAGTTTTGGAAGACACCAGACATCCATTGCTACATTAATTTTCCTATATTTCCTTTCAGATGAACCAGTCCTGGACATGTAATTGCAATCAACTTGTGAGACCAAGGAACTTCTTGAAAAAGTGTGTGTGTTTACACTTCATTTAGAAAGAATTGCATTCTTTCTGTACAACAGAGTGACAGTGAATAATCCACTGCAGTAAACATGCAGTTGCCATTTTTTCTAAGGTAAGATCATAATACTGATTGCAAACTTATTTTAACAAAATAGATCTTTCCTGAATCCCTAAATACAAGACGAGCAATTAAAATTATACCATTTACATGTTCAAAAACCCACACTTGCTTTCTTGATAGCCATGTTCCCTCTACTTGTTTTTCCCCATAGAAAAAGAAATCATTCTTGGATTCCTTGTAGTTCCTGTGACCCATGGCTCTGGTCACATCCTCCTGTCACATGCAATCATGCACAACTCCACCAATGCATGTCCAGGCCGGTGCAGCAATCAAGGACACCAGTGGTCAATCCGGTCACCAGTGGTGTTCCCCAGGGGTCTGTGTTGGGTCCAGTACTGTTTAATATCTTTATTGATGATTTAGATGAGGGGATTGAGTCCATCATCAGCAAATTTGCTGATGACACCAAATTGGGAGGGAGTGTCGACCTGCTGGAAGGCAGGAGGGCTCTGCAGAGGGATCTGGATAGACTTGAGAGATGGGCTGATTCCAATGGGATGAAGTTCAATAAAGCCAAGTGCCGGGTCCTGCACTTTGGCCACAACAACCCCCTGCAGCGCTACAGGCTGGGCACAGAGTGGCTGGAAAGCAGCCAGGCAGAAAGGGACCTGGGGGTACTAATTGACAGGAAGCTCAACATGAGCCAACAGTGTGCCCAGGTGGCCAAGAAGGCCAATGGGATCTTGTCCTGTATCAAAAATAGCATGGCCAGCAGGAGCAGGGAAGTGATCCTTTCCCTGTACTCTGCGTTGGTGAGGCCACACCTTGAGTATTGTGTTCAGTTCTGGGCCCCTCAGTTCAGAAAGGATATTGAGGTGCTGGAGCGGGTCCAGAGAAGAGCAACAAGGCGGGTGAAGGGACTGGAGCATAAGTCCTATGGGGAGAGGCTGAGGGAGCTGGGGTTGTTTAGCCTGGAGAAGAGGAGGCTCAGAGGTGACCTCATCACCGTCTATAACTACCTGAAGGTAAGTTCTAGCCAGGTGGGGGTTGGTCTCTTCTCTCAGGCACTCAGCAATAGGACAAGGGGGCACGGGCTTAAGCTCCGCCAGGGGAAATTTAAGTTGGATATCAGGAGAAAATTCTTTACAGAGAGAGTAATCAGGCATTGGAATAGGCTGCCCAGAGAGGTGGTGGATTCACCATCCCTGGAGATTTTTAAACGCAGATTGGACGTGGCACTGAGTGCCATGATCTAGTAAATGGACTGGATTTGGACCAAGGGTTGGACTCGATGATCTCGGAGGTCTTTTCCAACCCAATCGATTCTATGATTCTATGATTCTATGACAGCTCTTCTGTTCTCTCTTGTTTTTTTCCCAATCACAACTTCCCTTGCAGTCTAATGCATATTTAATTGTTCTATGGTTTATTCCCACCTAATGTAGTAAGCATACTCATTAAAATCCAAAGATTTCTTTTATTGCCTATAGATCATGAACACACTTTCAGGATGCTGTCAAAATATTTCAGCATCAGATTGTCATTGCAGATAGGATAGCTGGTATTTTTAACTCATCTTTCTCCTTTTTTTTTAGTCTGTGCCCACTGTACAAGGTTTCTTTCTTTCAAATTTGATTTTTACAGTATGTGTTTCCAATACTGTTTAAAATTGAGATCTGTGGTACAGTGTCAAACTGGGGTCCAGTCACCAGTGACATGCCACTAGGGGCAATACTGGGGTCAATATTGCTTAATATCCTCATTAATGACCTGGAGGATGGGACAGAGTCTTCAGAAGATACAGAACTGGACCAAATAGCTGATACACTCTGTGTAACAGGCTGGAGAAATGGGCAAACAGGAATGTAAAGAAGTTCAAAAAAGGGAAGTGTGAGTCCTCCACCTGGAGAAGAATAATCCTGTTCACCAAAGTGGGGGCTGACTGGATGGAAAGCAGATTTGCAGAGAATGACCTAGGGGTCCCAGTGGACAATAAGCTGGACATGATCCAGCAATGTGCCCTTGCGGCAAAGAAGATCAAGAGCATCTTGGACTGCATGAGGAAAAGTGTTGCCAGAAGATTGAGGGAGGTGATCCTTCTCTTCTGCCCCATACCGGTGAGACACATCTGAAAAGACACACTGGTGAGACATACAACTGCTGTGTCCAGTTCTGGGCTCCCCAGCACAAGAGAAACATGAACATAATGGACACAGTTCACTGAAGGGCCACTAAGATGCTTAAGGGACTATAGCATACTATAAATGAAGTCTGAGAGAGCTGGGATTGTTCAGACTGGAGAAGAGAGGGCTCTAGAGGGATCTTGCTGAGGTGTGTGAATACTTCATGAGGGGAATAAGGAGTCAGACGGTGATGCTCAGTGGAAGGACAAGCAACAACACACATGCATTATTTGTATCTAAAGATGAGTAAAAATATTTTTATTATGTGGGTGGTCAAACACTGGAACTGATTGCTGAGAGGTTATGAATTCTCATTTCTTGGAGATATGCAGAAGTCAACTGGACATTTCCCTCAGCAAACTGCTCTAATTGACCCTGGTTTGAGCAGAGGGCTTGATCTCCAGATGTCTCTTCTCATTGCTTTTCAGTCTCCTTCTACATTACCCATCATAAGGTTTATGCTGCATACCAGGCACTTCAGCTAATTTCCAGGTTTTTTGTTTACAACTTACAGTTACAGCTACCATTCAGCACACCTTGAGTGTATTCTATAGTACAGAGCAGTTCAGAATTACGGTCACAAAGAGATGTGCTACACTGGTAGCAGCCCATCAAACACCAAGGCAGAACATTCAGTTCTGTCAATTTTTAATGTCTGCTTTAATAGCATTATAGAAGCAGTTTAATAAGTAAAAAAATTACAGATAAAAGGAAATAGTTTTAGTGAAACAACCCATTAGTTTTGAAAGCTGAGGTCCTGAAAAATCTTTATTATTCCTTCTTACTTCCACTAAATATATAAGAAGAAAGGTGGCTAGTCTCCAAAGTTTCCATTCATTTCACAAATATACACTTGCCAGGCAAATTGTTCCCTAGATCATAGTTCTTCACTGAAACAACTTCAACAAGCTCAGAACAACAAAGCTTCAAGTCTTTAATAGGGAATTAAGAGCTGTAGCAACCTGTGGACTTACAGCCACTCCTACAAACACCATTAATATCAGAGGATCTAGATTTTGTTAACCCACAAATTTTTGTTAACCGATAAATTTACATACCTGGTTGGTTGTAGGATAATAGCTATGTAAGCTATTAGGTAGTAACTAAATATGACTTTTTTCCCTCACAGAAATGGTAGTTGGTTGACCACTGTATAGGACTGTCTTCATGTAGATCCAACCACTTATCCCTATGTGTCTGCAGGTGAAATAAACTCTCTGGTTGCACTTCAGTGAATGTTTCTGTTCCCTTAGGTGGAAGGAAGAGCAGGAGATATTTTTCTTTTTCTTTTCTTTGCAAAGCAAGTTACGCCTTGCAAAGAAAGATCAAAAATTCTATATTTTAACTGAAGTCCACAAATATCACAGGATTCTGGGAAGTCTCAGAATTCTTCAACTAGTAAGAAAATATCTTTATTTTAAGTATATCATAGATTGAATGACATGAAGCACTATCTAAAAAAGATAATATGATTACATGGAAATGTCTGATCCTTTCTCCATAAAGATATTAACGAAGCAAATCACATTTGACTAATCTCTAACACAGGCTAGCATTTGAAGAGTTAATTACCAAACATGGTGGAAGGAAGAATGTCACAAGGATTTAATACCACTCGGGGGCACTAACAGAAAAAATAAAACAATTCTGCCTGTGTAAGCAGACTATATGTAACAGACAGAGCTCGTGTGGATTCTTATCCAAACCTCCATCAAAAAATCACATTCCATACACATACAGGTAATTTTTCAGGAAATTACAGTGCTGTGTTTATATATTTATATATTTTTGTCTTCTAAGGGTTTCTGTTTTGTTTCAACATAACTTTTTTTCAGTAATTATCCAAACTGTTCGGGTGTTTATAATAACTATAAGAAGTTAGATGGAGGGTGAAGACAAATTGGTCAGGCAAACTGTTCATTTTACACTTTTTAAGTCCTGTCCTATCTCAGTCTCAATCTTCTTAGTTTTTACCTTTATTCCTCCAGCTCTCCTTTCAACCTGTATGTGCTTCTATCATACCTCTACCATCATCTTAACTTTCATCTATTATCATTATCTTTTGATCCGAGAATCTCCAAATTAAGTCTCAACATATCCCATAGCAGGGCTTTTTCATATTTTAAAGTTGATTGTTCTTTTTTTCTTTCAAAATATGAAATAAACCATACTATTTTTTAAAAACTAGCCATTTCAAAAAATGTGTGTCTTTTTTATATCTTTTTTTTCTTTTTAAAATTAAGCAAAACTTTTGATTAACCAGGGAATAAAACCAGAACGGTAGGATTTTCATTAAAAAGGCATACCTCAAATTGTTTAGAAAACATTTCATAAATACCTTCAAAACTCAATATATTTATGTTCAATTTGAAAAATATAAAGCATTCAAATATATTGAAAAAAAAATCTTAATTGATTTCAACCAGTTCTGGTCAGTCCTCCATAGTGTGAAATGGTCAAAATTTCTCATAACCACTAACAATATTTTAAAGAAAAAATTGAAATTACATTATGAAAATTAAATTTTCTCTTTAAAAAGACTGTTCCATAAAGAGAGAGAGACAACTGAATTGACGAAAGCTCAAGACAATGACAGTGCATGGTTAATATGGAGTAATAGAAAGAGGGGGAAAGGAGATACAAATGCCATTTTGTAATCTTTTGGTTTTCACTTGCTTTGATTCAACTGTGTTCTTGCAGTCATGCCACCTGGTAATTTGTGAAATTGAGCACCAGTTTTCCTCCCACTGTGTCAGAAGCTGGCATGTGGAAAATACTTTTCTTCCTGACTGTGAAGAAGACGGAATGGAAGGAAGTCTCATTTTAAATCACCTTTACTTTTGAACAATTTAATTAAGTCCTTACTTAAAGGAGACAATTCATACTCAGTTTTAGTAATTCTGTCAGTTATACTGTCCTGGTGAATTGAAAATTCATAGCCTACTCTTAAGGAATCATAGAAACATAGTTTGAGTTGTTTTGGGTTGGAATGGACATTAAAGATCATCTAATTCTACACCCCTGCCATGGACAGAGACACCTTCTACTAGACCAGGTTGCTCAAAGCCCCATCCAACCTGGCCTTGAAAAGATATGGATAAAATGTTCATATTTGCATATAACAAAACCATTTTTTGGCCCCTCACTATTCATTTTCCCATGGTCTATGTCATCCATTTCACCCTTGAATATATTCTTTGTGAATGACCTTTCTTGTCTGGTTTCAAAAATATCTGTCACTCTTTTTATTCATCAAATTCTCAAATTATGGAAATGTAAAAAAATTAGATAACAGGTCTTATATGTTTTGAGAATGCAATGAAACTCAAGAAACTCAACACTGCAATAAATAGACTTAATGGAAAATTTAGGATTAATTTTCAACATCATAGCCATTTTATTCAAGGAAAGAGCAATATCACTTCTGAATATTACCTGTGTTATAAACATTATTATATAAGTCAAATATGTGTTTCTATGGAGAACACATCTGACCACAACATGAAGTTTAAACAGATTCCAGTAACACTGCTACCAACATAATTCACTCCAGCAATGAGAGGAAATGACTGATAATCAAAGAGGGAACTGCAAGTAAAAATTCTTCAGATCCTGTTACTGATACACATATTCTGTGTCATCTTCTGGAAACTCATTGAACTGGTTTTATTAACGATTAAGCAGAGATTATGATACTTTCCCCACAGGCAAGTTGTGAGGATGCTTTTGTACGGCTCTGAATCTGCAGGAAGAAAGTCACTGCACAAGTACAAAGTATCAACAATTTCTTATCATTTCTACTATAAACAACTGATCTACTTTCTTATTTCTATAGGACACAGTCATTCCTCCTTTACAGGATTTAAAGCAGTTGCTCTGCTAAACAACAGTAAAATTTGAATGTTACAGATATTTTGAAGAGTATCAATATGGAAAAGGGTGGGGAAGAGGGTGGGGAGTAGACTGCCCCCACTATCAAAGTATATACTTTGCACATTCCTGGCACTACATCAAGGTTAAGTTAAAAGCAGCACTTGAAGGCAGTTGCACATGGTAGATTGTACAGCAAGGCTCATTAGCCAATGGTGAGTCTCATGTAAAGGTCTTTAATGTGGTACAATGGTATTTTTCAGCCTCTTTTAAAAGGGAAAAAGTTAATAATGTGAAAGTTTTATTACTTTTATTCTTTTAAAGAAGTGCCTTTTTGTAGTGAAACATTGCGGCTAGTTAGAGCAAAAGCTCGGGGAATTTCCTTCACTCTGGGAAGGACTGCAATTATACAAGGGGAAAGGACCACAGCAGTAAACTGGCAACATACCAAGGTCTTAACCCCTGAGACAGGAGGTGGAGAAATAGGTGTTAGCAGTCTTACACAAGTCCTTAAAGCATAAACATATGGTAAATCCATTACCTAAACTACAAAGAATGGAACCTTGCTAATAAACCAATTTACTAGGTTAAATAAATACAGAAAGTGTTTTAAAAAAGCTATCTCTGTGACATTTTAAAATCAGACATTTTTCACTTGTCAGAATTTGTTGTTGGAAATCTGTGAAACATGATGGCCCTTCCAACCCCATGAACACACACAGTCATGTTCTCTCCACTCAGCTCCAGCTCAGTGCTCTCCAACACCATGTGAAACCAACAGCATTTATTTCTAAGCTGCCTGTGCCACTGTCTGCATGGACACAGTTCATCATCCAACTGGCTGCTGGCACTCACAAGAAACAATAAAACATAGGTAGGATTCAAGTGTATTTATCACCTTGTTGTCCAGCCCTCTGCTCCGTGGCATGATTCATTTTATCCAGCATAAATTTCAGAAGTCTAATTTCAGAAGTAATATTATTCAGTAGGAAGAAAAATACAAATCTTCTAGTGTCTTTAGAAGTGGCATACTGCCAGTAGCTTTAACAACACCTCCACAGAATATTTTTGCATCATGCTTAGTACAAAAATGTTATTAGACAGGTCATAAAAGGTACCAAAGCTAAGGAGAACTGTGTTTTACAGTTGCTTTGCCACTAATTGCCCTTCTGCAAGAGGTGGGAATGGGATATCCAGGAATACATTTTAAAGCTTCTCAAAGTAGTTTCATGGATTTGTTGCAAAGAGGTGGCATTAATCTAAAGCCAGCTGAAGTCAATAGGCTGATTCCCTGCTTAATTCCCTGCCCTTTGAAAATAGGTGGTGTGGACACATAGCTGAGATGGCCATGTGGTAGGTTTTCAATCAATTGTCTCTGCACTGGGGTGGCTGCTTAGTGGCACCCTCTCTCCTGCAGAATTCACGTCAATTTGCACTCCAATTTACCAGTCTGTGAAAGGTACTCCTTTCCTGCTTCTGGTAAATGACATGTTTGTGATGCAATTTGTGTTCAAACACAGTTTTATTCCAAAGTTTCATTCAGGAAAAAGAAGTTTTTAAATTCCATGTGCCTATGGAAATTCAGTGATATTTAGTCATTAGCCTGACTGAAATCCATCTAAGTGTATAGTCAAACACAAGGCACTTGTTCTCAAGCAGTGTTTATGGTTAAGGAAGCAAGGTGGGAGATCTATTACTTTTGCCAACACTCCCCATCAAATCTCCCTCTGTAAATACACAGTCAAACATTAATGATGACCCTCATCTGCTTCAGGTTCATTAGTGGAGATTTCTGTGCCTGCATGGAATGCCGCTGATATCTAGTATGGACCCCTAGTTCTAGGAGAGTGGAGAGTATCAGGTTTAAAAGCACTGAATTATTATAATTTAAAAACATTTTTATTGCAGAAGATAGGGAATAAGCTGCAATATAAAGAAAGTGCTTCAAATTATGTAATTATGATGGTTTTATTTAAAGAAAAAGGTCAGTATAAAGTTGCAGTTGTAACCATTAGTTATGTGATTTTAAAGAGTGGCAATATGTAAATAGTTCCCTTGTGGTGATTTTATGTTAGGAGTAATCTATTTTTTAACAAATGCTGAGGGAAAATTATTTAGTTTTGCAATAAAAATCTATTAAAGAACAAACTCATCTATGTAGACTATAAGGGTCATTCTTTTAAACAGTGCCATTATTTGTGATGAACTCTTATCCAGCTGCTGATGTGACACTCTGTATTAACTGACAGCATCAATATTGCACTGCACTCAAAAAAAAAAAAAAAAAAAACTACCAAAAAATCCCCAGAGGCAAATAGAGAAATTAAGTGTTTTAAATAATGCCATTCCAGAACCATCTAACTATTTTACACATTTGAGTACACCAGGAACACTTCATATAGTAGCTGGTATTGGATAAGATATTTCTTTGCATCTTATTTCAGTAACAAATGTGGGTAAAGCCCTTCCCAAATCTTCATTCATGAAGCCTAGCCATGATGATGATGATGATGAAAGTTATTTCAATATGGCAAAACAGATTAACACATTTAGATAAAACTTTGGAGCCATTTGGTACCTTCTTCTTTGATTTTCTCTCCAATTTCTTTTTTGTTTTTTTGGCAAAATTTGCCACATATTTAGCCGTCATAGATTTTTGATGAAAAAAAGAAAAACAAACAAAAATAACCCTGTAACTGGGTACAGAATAAGTCAGACCTGTGAAGGGTGACCAGTGAACATCAGGAGTTCAAAAGATGCAGATGGCATCAAAGCTTCTAAATTAAAAAGGTGTTATGTTTATTTTTCATATAATATAATAGTTTCAAACATAATCATGTGGGTCTTGCTGATATCTGTCTGGGAGGGCAGAACAGCCTTTAAGGTTTTCAAATGATCCTGAGCATACACGTAAGAACTGAGGGTGTTAATGCAGAGGAAAGGGCGTGCAACCCATTCTTTTAATCACCTCTCCCTACAAATGTGCACAGGGTGACAGCAACCATTTGCTCAGCGATCATTTAAAGCTGTCACTTCAGTTTGGCACAAAAGGATGGGAACCCCCTGGCCAAACACAGACATTTGCACCTGAGCAACTCAGGTAATAAAATAGGGTGTGAATAATCCAAAGATTAGAAAGGGATCAACTGCTTGCTGGAAATGCCTGTCTCTATGGACTATAACAAGAGCCAGTGTCAGTAGCCCAGAGGTAACCGCCTATATCATGGACTTCTAAAGGTGTCATGACTCTAGCTTGGAGCATGGAAGAATGGAATATTTTCATGAACTTTTATGGAAGCCTGAGTGTTAAGAGAACTGAATCTTCTCTCTCTCAAGAGATGATCTCCCACAAGCAATGCCCACAGCAAACTGATGTAGCAGAATCTCCAGCTTACCTGAAATCATTGAAGCAAGCAGCAGAAGTAGCCCTGCTGCCTTTACACAGGGCTAGCGCTAACAGCCAGGGAAGCCCTGCTGGGACAGGCAGCTGAACAAAAAAATGGACTTACTAGTGCATTTATTTTTGAGGGTTTTTGTAGATTGTTACAATCATGCCTAAAATCACTGGTAGTACCTCTACAAGCTAAATATCTTATTGCTATTGTGCACAGTAAGTTGGAGCCAGATGTACACTACAAGAGGTTTCTTTCAGGCCCAGACTGTGAAGCCTGAAAACAGCAGTTTAGATGGGTGATCTGCAAAATCTCCACATAACCACTTGATCACACAGGAACTTGCAAGGTACCTTAGATGATTATATATTGCACAATAAGCAAGTGTTGGATAAAATCAGAAATACTGAAGGAATGACTGGAAACCCAAAACTTTTTCCCCTCAGCAAAGTAACCTAATCCTTTGCTTGCACCTCTGTTTTCCTCTCCTTAGTCCCATAAGAGGTAAAAGCCAGTCATCTCAGAGCCTCAGCAAGTTCTGCAGCCACTAAGCTCTTGTGTGAAAGGCATGCAACTCTGCTCCTCTGGCTGTGCTCTAAAATATACATGGAACAGCTGCCTGCACTCTAAGAGATGCCTTCTTGTAAGACTTATTTTGGTTTTTTTGAATTTAGCCTTCAGAGACATCTAAGTCACAGCTGTACATAGGCATCTAAGCTCAAGATGAAACGGTAAACTTCACAGGCATCCCACTTTTTTACAGATCTTGGATGCCCTAGGATGTCAATAATCCCACTGGCAACAGAACAGCTATTTCATGGGACACTGTCCAGTTTGATGTCCTGGATGTTCAAACCTATTTGTCTCCTCCTATTCAATGTGCTTTGAACTATGGTGTCTGAGTCAGGGTGGTCAATTGTACTCCTGGAGCGAGCATCAAGACATCAGGAGTGACAGCAATAGGCAATGGCATTCCTGGAGGGATATTCTTGGGTTAATCACTTACTACCTTTTTTGTTTTTCAAAGGCAAAGGTTATTTTCCACCATGAGACATCTGTGAGGCAAACTGGGTAATAGCAATAAGCCCACACAGACAGGATTTTGGGGAACCTAAATGGGTTGAGCAAAATCAGTCTTTTTGCACACACCTGGACATGTTATGTTCCAAGCCACCACTCTTCCCTAACAAGGATGCGGGCTCCCAGCAGCAGAGAGGGCTGCAGGAAAATCTCTTTCTTGATAGGATTTTACACACAGCATTTCTGAGGTACTGAGCAACTCAGGTGTCCAAATGTAGATATGAACCTGTCTATTCCTGGTGTCTCAACACAAGTGTGGAGGGAGGCAAACAATACATGCATCTAAATGTGTTTGAGGTTAACCTTAAACTGTGCACTGCAGGAGGGATTTGTTTATTTTCTTTCCAGACTGTTTTCATAAGCACTTGCTAGTTGAGTATCAGTCTTTTTTTGTCCAGTTTCTAAAGAAAAGCCGAAAGCTCTTATCTTTTTGAATGTCATGATTGACAAATCACCAGTACCTTCAGCCCTTGATGTGTGTAATTTTCTGGGAAAGAAAATATAGTCTTCTAGAATAAAGACTTGCAACAGGATTATTTTTTTAAATAGTTCACATTTTTCAGAAGGAATTATGAAATTCATAAATTCACATGTAGTTGTCTGCATGTTTTGAACAGTATATTCTCATTTTTCAAGGCACTTGTGCTGCTATATGTACTTATTTGCAGTGATGCACAGCAGGTGCTGATGAAGCAGAAATGTTACTTTATTGTGAATTGAAGCAAAATAGCACAAGCAGAAGATCAAATAGTATGTTAGGTATTTCTGGTAGATTTTAGGTTTTTAGGGTTACTTTTGTTTTCTGCAGTTACAACTTGCTTGTGAGGGGAGGGAGAGGGGCAGACACTGATCTCTTTTCTGTGGTGACCAGTGACAGGACCTGAGGAAATGGCCTGAAGTTGTGTCAGGGGAGGTTTAGGTTGGATATTAGGAAAAGGTTCTTCACCAGAGGGCGGTTGGGCACTGGAACAGGCTCCCCAGGGAAGTGGTCACAGCAGCAAGCCTGACAGAGTTCAAGAAGCATTTCGATGATACTCTCAGGCACATGGTGTGACTCTTGGGGGTGGTTCTGTGCAGGGCCAGGAGTTGGACTCAATGATCCTTGTGGGTCCCTTCCAACTCAGCATATTCTGTGATTCTGTTACATCAGTCTGGAGTCTTATTACAAAGAAAATTTATATTCAGTTTTCTTCCTTGTTTAGCTCTGTTAGGGAAAGTGAAGTTAATGCACAGAATGTATTTATCTGACCATTTTCATTTTTCTGGTACAAATGCCTTCAGTGAAGAATACATGTAAATCATGAAGTTAGCTGATGTTAAAGCTGAATGATTAGTACACATCTTAAAGATTTAAAAAAAAAAAGGTAGAGCAACAACTACAAAGCCTTGGTTCCTGCATTCCTTGCAAATACAAACCTCTTGCTGTTTTTGCTGGGCGTTTCTGATGTGTGAGGAATGTACCATGGGATCCTTAAAATCAAAATTATAAACATGTCTGTGAACGCCAGTTTAAAACAAGGAAACGCGCTCTGTCAGTCACGGGCTGTTAGAGGCACAGCCTCTACAGAGGCACTTGGGTGTAAGAACATACAAGTTTTCCAGTGGAGGAGTTGGTTTCTAATGTGAAGACATTACTGCTCAATTACATTGTTATGCAAGAGTGGCAAACCAATTTTAGCTGTTACTTTTTCAAAACAAATATAGCTCTGCATTTACACCTTAGTTTGTTCATGTACTTGATTAAACGTGTTTATAAATAGTCCCCCTCACCTTCCTTACAAACGCTTTGGATTCAGAGGCAGCATCTGGTTCATAGGACAGGCTATTGGAAAGCAACCAAGACACAAAATTCAAGCAAAGATTCACTAACAAGAAAAATTCAGAGGAACTGAGGTCAGGAGTTTGGTTTTAGGTTCATTGTTCCAATCTGTTACTCAAACATTGTATCAGACTGCTTCGTAATTCAGGCAGAAGAGACTCTTGAGACGGATTTTGATTTTATAGCCTTTCTAAATATTTGTTGAAAACCAAATCATACTTCTAGGAGGAAATAAGTAGGTGATGTAGCACCATCAAGTCTTAAGCTTTTAATTGGCACGAAAGAGCCAGTAATAATGTGTCCTAGTAATAGTTTTCTAGTAAGTAGAATTAAAGCCATTGCATCTTTGTTACCTTTTACAAAAGATCATCAATTAAAATAGCAATGATCAGGCTTCCAGAGAAACTGCTGACTCCCGAAGAAGTTTATATTGCAATTCTACCTGTTTCAGCTACCCGCTGATGGACATATCCCCACAGCATAAGTCATTACTAAAGACCTAGACTGCCAGATTTAGCAATCAATTTTTTTGTTTCCATACCGGAATTTTGGAAGAGCCCATTCTTAGGGTTGTCAAACAGCTGTTGTCCCTACTGATATTAGGTTATTCAAGAAAGTATTTTTGATTCAATTAGAGATGAGGTTTTTGTTCCTTTTCCTCAGGTGCAGCTCAGGAGAGTTACCACGTGATTTGGACATAAGTGAATTGTTCCCACCTAACAGATATGATTCTCTGTGAATTTTAGCATGAATGCTTCTTTTGCTGTTTCAGTTTGCTAAAACTGAGTCCAAGAATTGAATGTAATAAGATTAGGACTGTATAATAAATAATACACCGCAATTTTATGATGCAAAGCAGTATCACAAATATAATTTACACTAAGACTTGGAATTTGATATTGCAAATAAATGTACAGTAAGTTCTTTGTGCATATCAGCACCTATGTACGTTCTTTATGACATTCCAATGATTAAAAAAAGTAAGAGACAACATGTATAGCAGCTTGATGGGGTTTTTTTTCCTAGTGAATTGCATTAGAAGGAGCAGAATATATTTGGTAAAGAAAACCTAACTAACTTTAGAAGGCTGTGTAATCAAATAGCTAATAGACGATTTGTTATTTTTTTTCTTGGCATTCCAAAAAATACATAAGCAGCTTCCTGTGTAGACTAAGGGTGAAAAGGAAAATGAATGTATATTACAGCAACCTGTGGAAAACTACAAATTATTTTACAAAGGGACAAACCTTGGAACTACTCTGTTATTACTGAGCCTAAACTTGCATCCACTCCAGAGTGAAGCTTTAACTCAGTAAGGATCATAAGAGTTGACTCTAGAAAGATCTGATATGATTAGAATCTGCTATTGCACTGATGTTAATTCAGTGGAAGGGTTTTTCCATCCGAATTTTTCTGCCCTTGTAACAAGCAGTGTTAAATTCACTAGTAATAAAAACCTACCACCTACTGTTACAAAATAAAAGTGGGACAGAGAGAATACAAGGTGACTGATGAAGAGAAGATGGGTGGACAGGGCTGATGTTCAATGTCCTATTCCTGTTGTCAGAAGCAGAGTAGGAGGTCACATTCGTCATTGGTCTGAACAGCATGAGATTTCTTACATTCCTACAGAATATTTCAGATCTGATTGATACGTAGAAAGAAAGTTTAATATAGTTAGGGACCATCTCAAGGATGAATGTGCAAAGTTTAATATGCTATTTGTTGTATGAAGACAATTTGTTATTTCAGGGTTTGTGTGGAGTGATCTGTGCCTAGAAAAACATAGACTGTGCATGAACAAGAATCTTGTATTTGGGATATGGAAGATTACTCTGCTGGAGCACTATTAATTTAAAGCAGAGATTCATTTTCAGTATTTCAGTCAGTTGAACAGATTATTTTATCACTCTTCTACTAGCAGTCCACAATCTCAGAAAATCCAAAGAATCTGTGAAAGAGCCATGGCAAGAGCTCCTTCAGACCTACATGTAGCAATTGCAAAAGAAACCTTTCTCAGCACCTTCCTCAACAGTCCTAGTTCCTTAACTAGACCCTGAAACTCTGTTAACAAACTCATAATTGACTCACAATCCTAATGTGTTATCTCAAACTTAAGCAACAGTTTCTGGAAAGAACTGACTTTTTGGAAAACTTTCTCCTAAGGAATAGGAGCCATTAGATGATGAATTCAGTGGTTCCCTCACAGAGTCTGAACCCACTGTTTGAATGGAAGACACAAGAGTCTTGAAAGCTCCTGAACACTCTGAAATGAGCCCTCAAGGTCCCAACATCTCTAATGCATCATCTGGCTTGGAAGACACTTACATGTGGCAGATAATAAACAACAGCAGTTATATTTTTGTTTTCGTTTTCCCTTTTTTTTGACATGGTCATCATTAAAGTTCCATCTCTGATGAACAACCTTCTGCTGCTCAGGGTCACAGGGAGTAATGAGGATCTTTCCTACAAGCTCAGTACTACATTTCAACATCCTCATGTATTTTATTCAGATGGTAGTGCAGAAATAAATGAAGTCCCACTGTACTGTATGCAATGAAATCCCTAGAAATCATGGAGACATGGAGCTCTGAGGCAGCAGTGTTATTATTGTTCAGTAACAGTACTTGAGAGAATACAAAGTACAGGGACAGGAGCACTCTATACCTACACACAATACTGATTTCTTTGTCACTTGTCAATAGTCTGTCTTAATTTTCTCATTGAAGATATCCCCAAATCTCAAATCAATTAATTGATAGTAGCAACTTACATTTTCCTTTTTTTTTAGTTTGTCTGATCTTTGTTTCTGGGCATGGGGAAAATAATAGACAAAAGGAGGGTATTTTAGAAGCACCGTTCTGTGCACAAGGTGAGCTGCTTGATATTTTATGAGTGATACACATTCCCACTGTTACATTTCTATTGGATGATGAGAGGATATAAATGCATTTAATTTACATTAATATGTGTTGGAGCCATCCACTTACAGCCACAGCCATAGTCATACCTATAAACAAAGTACATTTCTTAATGGTAGAATTGTTCTTCATATATCTATAAATTCCAAAGAATATACAGGAATTATATATTTAATATATATAATATATAGTCTACATTTCAAAAACCTTTCTTGCTAAAATTAGTACACTACTACACTGTAAAGGAATAGAAAAGTGAAACATTTCTAAATAAGTATAAAAATTAATCAGTAACAGAGGTTAATATCTGACCACTTACACTCTGATAAGCTAACATAATGAAATATTCCTATCCTCATATCTAGACCAACCATGAATAATAGGCTTTAAACAATCCTTACCAGTTTTATCTGGTGCTTAAAATTTTAGCCTGTCTTTTCTATAGTAAGCAAGTATCTAATATTTTTTCTGTCATGACTCATTTTAGTTGTATTTATTAATTGTTTAGATAATTGCAATTGTAAATGGAATGCTTCACTGATTCTGTAATTAGGGAGTCTGAATTTGAAATAATTTATTGGGTCTTAATTTATGTGCTGTGAAATCTGTTAGATCATTTGCTAGTCAGTATGTTGTCTAGAATAAAGGCATTTCTACAAAGGGATTTTAGGGTGAGGGTCACCAGTATAATCAGAAACATACTCAGTCTGGCCTCCAGCTAAAGATTATATGCTTTTAAGTGTATTTCTGTTTTGCAAAATGGCCTTTTGAAGACTTAGCCATTTCAACAAAATTCCTTTTTTCTATATAAAAAGAGAAAAAGCAATTATTTTGCACTGTTGTTTGACTTCCCACCACCACCACCCTTTCCCCTAGACATAGATGACCCAGCTGATCAAGTGTGAGAAGTACATAGTTCTCTGCACTGACTTGTCTGAACCGCTGGAATGAAATCTTCAAAGTTAGGAGCAAAAGTTGGCATGAAGACTAAGCAGGGATTTGATTAAAGATTTAGATTTACCCACACAATAAATTGAACCAAACTAATTTTTGTCGTGTACAAAGGCACACTTATGTTTTCCACAATGTATGGAAGGAAGTGACATCAGTTGGCTTTCAATTGTAATTTATTGTATTCATCCATACGCTTATTATAACAGAGGATTTGTCAGTATGTTCACCATCAAAAAAAAAAGGACTCGGGGTTTTTTGTTGCTAAGCTCAGCTGTCACAAATGATATTTGACTGAAATCTCAAAGCTTGTCTACTTGTACATGCTGCTTTGAAATTGAAACCTTATACTTTGAAAGTCTTTAGAAACGTACATGCAGGGGGGGTTTAAGGAAAAAAAGTGGGGTTGCTGAATATATTGCTTTGGGCAGGGTTTATCTGACAAAATATATATGTCTATACATCAATACAGACATTTGTAGATGTCTGTATTGTAGACTTATGTAGATGTCCATATGTAGATGTCAGTATTTCAATTAATCACATATCCTATATAACCAAAGAAGAGATGTGTGATTAATTTTAATCCAAAGACATCAGCTATAGAGTGAGATATAATGCCATAGGCAAACCTAAGAGTACTTGTAAGAAGGGAATTAAAGGTGACCAAATTGTAGTCATCTAAAGTGAAATTAAATGAATTTCATAGGAATGACCTGAAGTTTAATGCCTTGAAGGTACTTCTTTTATACAAGAGATTACCTTTTTAGATTCTCCCCTCTCTCCCCATTGTTAATGATTTTTCTTTAAATAGTCAAGAAACGTATTCGCCATTAATCTCACATATAAATATTTTGTCTCTGGACAAAGATGTAAATTACTGTATTTGGATCTATGACCGTGTCATGAAATGTGTATATTCAGCTTCATTGTCTTCAGTGCAAATAATAAATTTAAAATACAAAACAGGGGCAAGACTCTGAGCCTTTCACTCCTCTTTTTCTTTCCAAGACTAACTCTTCCCATAGTTATAATCATGACCTATTCAACCTTTCTTTACCCTATAGTGTGTATTCAGCAAAAACTCCTAACGAGCAACAACTATCCATGAATGTCAATACTTCAATAAAGAAAAGTGATAAGCATTTTTTTTGTCAGAAGTCTTTTTCTGGAGCATGGAGAAAGCTAAAAATAGTTGGAGTGGGATATTAGGAAAAGGAAGAAAATGTGCATACTAGAAATAGAGTAGGAAAAAAAGCAGAGGGAAAAACATTAGAAATAAACATATGAAGAATAATTTTAAATGGGAAAAAAGAGTACAGAAATCCATTTAATTGAATTTTTTTCATGCAGCCATTAAAAATTTCCCTCAGATGCCATTCAGCTCTTGATTATATTAATAGACTCTACTGAAACCATTGGGATAATGAAGAAGGTCAAAATTTCTCTCTCAAACTAAATAAGATGGTTTTAGTGTCAGCACAATCAGCCAGCACTGAACTTTTCTTCTCTAGGAGCTCTAAGATTAGTTCCTAAAAAGATATCTGAGAAGGCAGGCAGAGAGACATTAATAACAGAGAGACATATCTGAGAGACATTAATAAGTACAAAGACTAGTGTTCTTCATGTCATCAGATTCCAAAAATTTACTTTATCAGAATAACAAAAGCAAACTAGAAAAAAATTTTGATTGTGGGTAGCAGTTGTCAGAAGCTTGGAGCTTATGATTCACAGCTGAATTTTATTCCATAATTTTATTAGTAATTCCTTAAAGAATCATCACTTGTTCTTCTTTTGCCACTACATCTCATTTAATGTTACCTTCTTTAAGAACATCTAAGCAAAGCCATCTGTACAATGCCAAAACCTGAAATAACAGTATGGATTTCCTCAGGACCAACAAAATGGTAATCAGAAGACAAAAATCGTGCTTATTTCTTTTTCATACTTGCTTTTATTCCCTACTTGACTTGCTGCTTCTTACCCTGTTACTGTGTTACCTGGATTCCCAGGGGTTTTCTAACTCTCAGACAACAATCCTTACCAAGGAGGAGGAGGAGGAGGAGGAGGGAGTGTTACATTTCTGTGAGAATCTTTGCAGTTTGTTGCCACTGAGTGAATTGGAACAATTTGGCTTTGAGGAAGTGATTTATACACACACATCCATCACATATAACCTGCTCTGCTCTGTTAGCTCTCTGTTTGATCTCTGGAGGGTTCAGTAGATTAGGGAGGGTCTTCACACAGAGGTTTCATTAACAGCCAATCGCTTAACCTGGCATGACTCCTGTTTGTGCATTTGGACACTTTAAAGCGGGAAGAATAGGGGAAAAAAATTGTTAATGGGTATCATTATTTGCCAGTTCAGGAAACAGCAATCATGCTGTTAGAGAGAATTTGCTTCCTATTTCCTTGATTTTATTTTATGTTTTAGACAGTGTAGAAAACAGAATTGAGATTTACAGTTTAAGCCATTCAAAAATGGTAATCACGATGTGTAAATTCTGGAAGCACAAAGTACATCAGTAATCAAAGAGCACATTAAATATCCAGCCATAAGCCATGGAAACTTGAACACTACAATCCAGTTTAATGAGACAGTAAATGCAGGCCAAACAGTTGCACTTTTTAAATATACCAGATTAATGGGTCTCTGGTTACTGTCACCTGTTTGTTCAGAGAGTGGGGGGTGGGATCCGATCAAGTCAAAGGGTTGATAGTATTATAAAACAAAGTTAAAGAACAAAGTCAGAATCACAAAACAATATGACCATTATTGTTATTGGTGGGGAATTTTGAGATATTGGCAACATACAGTTTTGGAATACAATATGCAGAGCTGCAGCAGTGACTCCCCACTGTGTCTCTGCTCTTACAGAAAAGGGATATGCTATTAATGAAAGGATTAAATTTAGTACTTTATGATATCCTTAGAAATTAAACAACTGGTTTTAAACCACCAAAGTGCTCACCACAGTTTTATAGTTAACAGACCAAAGAAAGCACGTGAAAATTGCTGGTTTCTTATTGGATTCAAGAACTTGAATAAAATAGACAAGTATCAGTAATTTTTGGGAAATACATGGAGAAAATTAACAGAGAAACTGTGAGGGTTTGTAAGCTGTAACAACAACAGCAAGGTACAAAAATTTGGCAATGGTTATTAATATTTATTTCAATAACAAAATATAAAAGACTGATGTTACATTCTATACAAGCTGTCATAATCTTTGAATATTTAAATATTTATCTGTTATTAATGAATACCAGTAGTCTACTCTTTCTTAAACTTTGTCCATCCCATACTCTCTAATCCCTTACCACCCAGATGTCCAGAAAAACAGATGTGCTCTGTAACATGCCCTGATATTTAAATGATAACAAACTATTTAGTACAAAGCTTTGGAAATTTACTCTTTTTCATATTAAGGTTACAATTCAAGCCTCACTGGCATTTGCAAATGTGGTGATAACACATGAGAGAGAGAATCTGTGGGAAAGACTAGATTTAGGACTTCACAGATAAAAAGCAGCAACGTTGAATATATACAGAATTTTACTGGTAGTCAGATGGTTTTCCTGCTGAATTGTTTCCCATGTTTCCTTTACCTTTCATTACCTTTCCTTTTAAGCCTTTGCAAGAAATAGTTCTATTATCAGTTTCCCAAAATGAGCAGTCTCTTTCCCATGATGGTAAGGATATGAGCTCAGCTGTTGCCTTATATGATGAAACTAAAGCTTCTCCTAATCCGATAAAACCCAGAAAATTGTGTATCCATCATAATATTTCTGTTATCATTAAAAATCACATCCTTGTATATATGTTTATTGCCTATATATAGACATCCTATATATCCATATAATCTTTACATAATTTTGATTTTCCCCCTATTTTCTATGTTGATGAATTCTACAATGTCAGCAGCAACAGTTAGAATCCCCCTTGACTTTTAACACCACCAAAAACATGCCACCACTGTTCCTCTGATTTTTTTCTATCTTACATTTTATCTGTTGTCTTGTATTATAGTTAAATCAAAGCTCTGTACACTTGAGGCTGACTCTACCACTGCACTACCAGGGACAAGAAGCTTCAGGCATTAGGAGGACAAAGAATGACAAGATGTAGAGTTCATTTCATTTTTGGTGAAAATAATTTTATTCACGTGTTAAAAGACACGGAAAGTAAAGGGTTGTGATCTATGACTTCTGTATTTAATTTATATTTTTTTTAGAGATTTGTGGAAAATTGAAAGGCATGCAAGCACTGGGAGTTCAAAGTCTTAAAAGGTAGTTTTGACACTCATAAAATGAGTGTATTTTCACTTATGAGGTCTTTCCCTGGTAATGTTCTTTGAGCTCATGAAAATCACTGTATAAACAGTATTTGTTTGTCTATTTGTTTGTTTGCTGTACTGAAATCAAGCTTTTCATGATGATTAACATGATCAGAAGCCTTTGGAGATTTTATTGCCAGAATAGGGAATGTCTCTTCTGATCTCTCCTGGCTGTAACAGAATTTAGAGCCAGCTCCTCAGGAAACTGAAAGCACATTGTCATGAAATATTACAGATTATTTTCATTATGAAGTTACCAAAGTCAGATACTGAAGGGTATGTATTTCTGGTAAAACGTGAATCTTTTGTTACCTTGCTTTGACCTGACATTTCATAGTGGTTTATACGTGGATTAGCCTCAGATGTTGAGCAATAGGGTGCATTGGCTTTTTAGGTTTACCTTTAACTGAATGTGCCTCCAGTCTCAACAAAAAGGGACTGGGTGGAAACACTGAAAAGAAGCTGTTAATCCAGCTGAGCAGATGTAGCCAACAGAGAGAAATGTACTGCCACAAGGTGTTAAAGGATGAATAT